>NC_142122.1:8150000-8461500 GCF_056152115.1 Neolamprologus brichardi
CGATTTCAGACAAATTTTACACATCAGCGCTGGAAGTCAAAACCCAAAGCAAAGACATACTTTTGCAACACCTCCCTCTGCATAATCTGTGAATCCCCGAGTTTCTGTACTGATATGTCATTAAATCTGTGGTAAAAATCAACACGATCATACACTTGTGTCTTATGTACACTGTATATAATGGCAGCCACTCTAGAAAGTGACAGCTCTAAGAAGACTTATTAATATTTGCAGGAGTGCCTATTATTCAGGAGATGTCCGTTAAAGTCACAGTTAAAGAGTTCTAAAAGAAAAATGTCAACAGAAGTTTAAATGAAAGTCTTTCTGGCAACATGGCCTAAAGGCAGCTTTTTTTCTTCTTCTCTTCTACTAAATGTGTCAATGCTACAACCCACAAACGTTTCTACAGAGTCTCAGGAGGTAGAGTGGGTCGGTGGCTCGATCACGCCGGCAGCATATTTGGGCAAAATACAGAGGATCCTTTCTGTTTCGAAAATGGGAAATTTTTGAAACGTGTTCAAACAAACATGGAAAAACAGTGTGACATTATTTTTCTGTGTTCATAAATCTATTCGTTTTGGCACGATCCCCAACACCACTGGGTCCAATGTAGCCCCGAACAATGACAGAGCCTCGACCAGACATTCACGGTCTCTCCTGACCTCCTCCACACACATATTGATAACAATTAATAGGTCAGGAGAGTTCAAATTTGGATTCATCGCTCCAAAAGACCTGTTTCCATCATTTGGAGATCACTTCTTATGTAATCTGGCATACGTCAGCCATAAAAATAGCTACTTGAAAGCCACTGAGACAATTTCTGATGAGGCTTTATTGAACACTAGCTGGATCAACTGAAGGGCCGGATGAATCTTGCACGTCTTGTGTTAGGTCTTTACTGGATTTTTTCCTATTCCTTTAAAGACATCAATATTAGATACTGTTCATTTGCTGGAGATAGCTCTTTGGGAATCATCTTAGTGCAAAAATCTTATTTTTATGCCTGTCAAACTGTGTTATGTGTTGCATTTTTTTAATAGTTAGGTGCAGTTTTTATGCCTGAATGAGTCACAGGTTATACGACTGATCTGAAAATAAGATAAAAAGCAGCCGGTGTTCAAAGAAAAACTTTGATAGACCATCAGAAAGCCTGGGAACTATAAATTACCAGAAAATCTGACTCCATGGATGGAAATCTAAAGAAGTAAAGGGCGGCTCGAGAACCTTTGCGCAGTTCCGTACGTGTTCTGTGCAATTGTTGGCCGTCATCTCTTTTCCTGAGCGTGTTTAGTAAACTCACCATCTGGATTGTTGTGAATGACTCATGTGTTTGTGCTTATTAAAAACACCCCAGCAGTACTAAACTAAACATGTTTTCCTGCCTTCGTCTCTTTCTGCGTGTCTGTGTTTAGATTGTGCAGTCTGACCCTGAAGAAACTGGTCGTCATGAGGGAACTTGATAAAGAGCTGATTTCTGTGGTCATAGCAGTAAAAATCCAGGTACGCTCTACATACAGTTAAAAACACGACACAACAGAATGTGGTTTGTGTGTCCCGTTTGAGGAAATCGTGTTGATTGATCTCATTTTGGTCATTTAAAAAAACGTTTTGTTTTAAATGGTAGTGCGCATCATTTTAGGTCCTTCATATGCACACTCTATAAAGTGTTGCAAAGTAAGTAGCAGCTTTCAGAGAGAGTGCATACTTTCAGCATATAGTGCTCATTAAATGAAACACCAAAGGGTTAGTATTTTTTAAATTATTTAAATATTCATGTGTGTTTTTGCAGGGCTCCAAACGGATTTTAAGGTCCCATGAGATTGTGCTGCCACCCAGTGGGTCTGTGGAGACTGATCTGGCTCTCACCTTCTCGCTGCAGGTAAAGGAGAAAAAAACCCATCACCTTAAAAAACAACAACAATGAGAAAACTCAAACATATGTTCCCAAATAAACCATATGGGAACAGGTCTTAACTCTGCATTTGTTGTTCTTCTTCGAGGTAACATCTGACATTGTTAACTATGCGTGGGATGAGGTTTATTGCCATAGTTGCCATGGTAACACAGTTCCATTATAGATCATTTTGTGTATTGTAAGAAATGAAGAAATGTATTTTCCGCAGTGCTGAAAGCATGTATTAGTCTTTGAGCGTGCACGGATATTAAGCCTGGCAACAACAAAATCTGCATCAATTCGCGCACGCACACGCGTTCAGTACAAGCTGGAGGCTGAGGCAAACTTTAATGGCGTGTCTCTGGACTATTTTCAGTCAGCTCGGTTTCAAAAACAAATCCACAGGGTGATGGAGAGGCAGATTAGGCGACTTTTAATTGAGGATGTTTGAATCGCGCGTAATGCAATAATTAGCATTTGTCATTTTAAGTGAACAGTTCATCAGTTTAGGATTATGTGCAGCTGACTCAAAGGAAAACTACAGCACCTCTGTAATGAAGGAACTGTCACGTAGTGCTCCAGTTTGCCTCGCTGATGGTTTTGAACACCAGTGCTGGCTTTTTCTATGAATTTGTTTTTGTTTTTTTGTCTTTTTATGGACTTTGAGTGAAATATAGAATATCAACAGACCTTTGCTTTATTGTTCAAATCTATACTCCAAGCTGTGGGTCCAAGTATGAATGAGTAACTTACACTTTTTCCTCCTTGTTTTCCTGTTTCTCTCACACTCAGTACCCACACTTCTTAAAGCGGGAAGGAAACAAGCTGCAGATCATGCTCCAGCGGCGGAAAAGATACAAGAACCGAACCATTTTAGGCTACAAGACTCTCGCGATTGGATCTATTGATATGTCAGAGGTACAGTCTTGCCCTGCATATATGCTCATGTTGTTCGCCTCGAGTGTTAACAGTGGGTTCAGGCGCTCTGCTGCACTTGTGTTCTGAAGACTCTCTTTAATAGCAGAAAAGTGCCGGTCAGTTTTCTACCATCGTGCCAAAACAATTAAAACTGAAAAGTAATAATTGAAAGTCTTAAATTATCCTTAGCATGTCCCTCTGTGTGGATACAGTTGGGTTTTTTTCCCGTTTCAACCCAGATTTTTATTAAATAAATACACGTTTTATTGTTGTTCAAATTAGAGGCTTATAAGTTCTAATAAAAGTCTCTTCTGAATTAGGGCTCATAACCCAAAGAGATGTTGGGCAGCTTTTTGTGCTCATCCAAAAACCAAGTGACTGATTATGAGCCCTTGGCACAGACTTCTAAAAGATCCTGTCCTATATAGACTCTCAAACTTAAAGAAACACACAGCGACCTCAAATCTCAAACCACAAGTCAAGCTGTTGGTGTTGTTGTTGCGTTGGTTGTCTGTGGTCATTCTCTTTGCAGTGGTTTGGCTTTTACTTTATTCAATTTTGTGTCTTTGTTGTTGTTTGTAGGCATTTTTTAGTTTCTTTTTGTGTTTTTGGTGAGAGTTTATAGTCAGTTTTGGATTTCTTACCAGTTTTTTTTAAAAATAATTTTGAGTTTCTTGAGTACAGTAATATATCATATCTTTGTCATGCCTTGTACCTCGTTATGGAAGTGAACAGCTGTCCAGCAGGCCTGTTTTTTTCTCCATCTTTTCAAAATCCAAATAAAAAGAAGGTAACTTCTCTTTGAAAATTTCCTGTAACCACCATGAAGAAAATTGACAGTTTAATAGCAATAACACAGGTTTAATGCATTTATTCTCTTATACTTTTAGTAGATGAATCTTTTATGTTTTAGGTGCAGTTCCATGATCTTCGCATGAGATATTAAGCATTTGTAAAATCATCAAACATATGTACAGCGGCATCAGAAAGACGTTAAAAATGGAGGAAATAATACCTCCTTGAAGACACAAATGAATGGATTGATTTCACTGCACATGATGCTGATCCACCAAGGAGTTCCCATTTGGCTGACAAAGCTCAGCGGAGCTTATTAAGGTCACATCTCGGCAGCTGAGAGAAGGATAAAAAAAGCATTAATGCAGCTGAGATTGGGGGAAAAAAGAACAAGCACAGAGCTGTACTGACTTGAAAGAAAGAAAGAGTCCCTACAGTTTCAGCTAAAGGATTTAAATCTGTGAACAAAACCTACCACATAGGATACAGTGTAAGCTGCTGCAAGGGGATGTATGCAGTCTCGTGAGACTGTTGGAACAGAAAGGATCGGTCTGATTTTCAGCAGTATTGTTCTTAAGTGACCTGGGTTTGTTCTCTGCTTAGGTGCCGTGGAAGAAGGCATTTGACCTTCAGCTGTTTGTGTGAAGCCTCTTAGGTAGTGCAGCACCTGCAGGAGGTGACTGAACTGGGCATTTCCTCTCTCGCTCATGATGTTTGGCCTCTCGCAGGTGATGCAGCACCCGACAGAGGGAGGCCAGGTTCTGCCTCTCTGCAGCAACCAGAAAGACATGCTTGGAAAAGTGGCAGAGATCTGGATCTTTTCCCTGTCCAGTCAGCCAATAGACCATGAGGAGGCAGCCCTGCAGGGAGGACAGAAGATCAAATGCTCTGGTATGCTTTGCTTCTCATTACCCCTCATGCTCCGAGGCAAAAACAGCGTGACGCCATCATAATCACCTAATATGCTTGATGAGTTAAACAGAGTGGCGTTTCACAGGGTTTAGAGTGTTTTTTCCCCCACTTCTCTTTCTCTAATCACCATGAAAGCAATAAAATCCAGGTAGCATGCAACATCATGCATATATTTAGAAACTGGCTGGTTGTCAAATTTTAAAGGGGTCATCGAAAAACGTATGAAGCATCTTCTACACTCAGTCTTTAATCTGCCTGCTGTCTCCAGATAACTACTCAGAAGAAGAGTACGAGAGCTTCTCCTCAGAGCAGGAGGCCAGCGATGACGCCGTGCAGCCACAGGTGATTTTATTTATTTGTTTATTTTTAAAGGCTTTTGCAGTTTGGGGGGATAACATGTTTTACATTATTCATGACAGTCTGTATTCTCTCTGTATTCGTTTAAAAAATATACATGTTGTGTCCTTCATGTTTTCAGGATCTCGAGGATGACGAGTATGATGTGAGAAAACCAAAGAAGCAAAGGAGGTCGATTGTAAGGACTCCCTCCATCACCAGAGTAAGAGATGTGGAACAGCATCCTGCCTGCAGGGAAACAAAGCTTTCTCTGTGACACTGAATGTGTGGTTAATTCTCCATCCAACCACAGCATGACAACTTAAACTTTAAGAGTTTGGCCTGATGAAGAAAGCCGTGTTAATTAGAGAGCTTTAGATTAATTTTGTCGCCGTTTTCACCTTTCTGCACTCTAACAGCTTAACCAAGGTTAATTGGCTTCTCTTGTAAAGATAATTTAGTTTCTTTCTTTATCTTGGCATGTGTCCTGAACCGCAAAAAAAGAATTCCAGATTCCGTTGAAGCTTTGTTGCTGCACTGTAAAACAAAGGGTCTGGGAGTCCAGTTGACTTGTGGGTTTTACCTGTTTTTGCTCCATAAAATCATTTTTCATTTGTTTATACCTGATGTAAAACTACTACATAGTGCAAGAAGGTTTTGGATGCAGAAAACAGCTATAAAAAAACCCCCCACACCTATAATTAGCTGCTTTTCAACAAACCTAAACAGCAGATGATGGATGTTATAAGGCTCAGCAAGCCAGAGCAGCAGATGAAAGCCTCAGAAAGCAGATGGAAGATGATGTTGCTTGATTATTGATTTACATGAGCACACACTGCAAAATCGATACCCGGCCAACACTGCAAATGTATCTACTGCTGGTAAAATTACTAAATTGGAGGAGCTCCTGCTCAGCAGTGGCTGCAGCTGTTTTTTGTACTGGCCGAAGTAAATCAGAACTAGGTCACAATCTGACTTGTGGTTCTGCGTTTGTTCTCCTGTGTTTTAGCAGCAGAACTTTAAGCAGCGTGTGGTGGCTCTTCTGAAGAGGTTCAGAGTTTCAGATGAGGTGAGTGTCACTGTCTTGCGTTGGTCTGGTCGTCTGACTGTGGAGCTGCAGAGCCATCGGATATGTGATGTTTTTGTATTTGTGAAGGTGTTGGACTCGGAGCAAGATCCTGCAGAGCCTCCTCCTGATGTGGAGGAGGAGGATGTGGACCTGGACAGCGTGGAGTTTGAGAACCCCAGCGACAGCGGCCCAGACATGGATGATGACGACAGTGTCCTCAGCACGCCGAAACCTAAACTCAAGTGAGTGACATACTTATACATGGTGTCCATGGATTTCCTGCTGGTTAGACTACATGGACTGTATATAAAAGACAGATGTAGCTTCTGGTCTTTCTAATGGCCAGCAAGAGGCAGTCCTATTGTTGCAGACATATCTTTTATTGTATATAAATCTGTAAGAAAAGCACCTTTTGCTCACTTTAATCTGTGACCTCAATTGAGTTTATGTTCTCCTTTAAGCCAAACGGACTGCAACTTAAGAAAACTCCAGCAATAAGAAAAATGCTGCAAAAGCACACAAAACACAACGCAAATGGGAAAAACGACAACGGAAATAGGAAAAAACAAAACAGAAATAGGAAAAAACAGATTTCCAAAAGCACAGGGGAAGTGTTTCTGGGGAGACAATAACCCGACGGACCGGTTGCAGGAACCAAAATATGCTAATAATTGCTCTGGGAGACACTTAAAAGAAGTGGAGGATCTATTGGTTTTGTGAGGAAAGAAAAGATGAGAGGTAAGTTAGTGTTAGCCTAACTATTAGCCTAAAAATCCGTCATCAGTATTATATGAATCGTGACAAAACACACCTACTATGGCTGTATCCCAATTCAGGGTCTGCAGCCTTAAAGTACGCAGCCTCAACGGTTCTCAAGGGCCGCGTACTCAAAGACCGCTAAGGCCGGAAGTGCGAGGCTTGTGAAATGGGACGGTCTAGCCTCCGTTGCGCTGCCCAGGTTGCCTAGCAACCATGATACTAACAGCTGGAAACGTTTCATACAGCTTTGTTTGACAGAAATGAAGGAGAAAATCTTTTGTTCATTTGTTTGTTTGTTTCTACATGAGCTTTGATCATTCTCTGTAAGATTAAGCTCAGCTATTGAACTGCGTATATTTTAAAGTAAAGGCTTTAAGTTAGTACAAATGTCAGTAATGTCACATAACTTTGCCGACATGTGGCCAACAGTAATGTTTTAATGTTCTTCGTTATTAAACATTTGCACATAAATAAGTGACATAATATTCAGCACTTACTTAAAGTTTACTCTTCGGCCGCCCCTCATCTGCCGTTTTTTTTGGCAAAATTATCCACACCCACCGCCGCGCTATGCATTCTGGGATATTTTGGGCCACGAAGTCTACACCGCCACATCCTTAAAATTCAGGAAAATGAAGGACGCATTTGAGGGCCACATTTTGAGCAGCCTTTGGATTGGGACAGCCTTCGTCGCGTCGATGTGACGTAATCGGCCTTAAAATGCGGCCTTTAAGGCTGCAGACCCTGAATTGGGATACAGTCTATGTTTTGGGTTCCTGCAACTGGTCCATCGGGTTATTGTCTCCCCAGAAACACTTCCCTGGAGTTTTCTTAAGTTGCAGTCTGTTTGGCCTCTCAGAGCCACCGTACCTTTACAAGTTTCAGCTCTTTGTTAATACAGCACAATGTTTATTTTATAAATAGTTTTCCAGTTTACAAGATATTACCTCAAATATTCCTTAAAATTGACAACAAAGGAGGGGCACGCTTTAGGATGTGGCCTCTTGGTGACTGACAAGGTGTGAATCTGCGGTTTACTTGGTGTATCAGTCAAATCTGGCTTCTCTGTGTAAGTCGGCAAACCAGTTCACAGCAGCTGCGTCCATTTTACCTGCTCTAATGTAACGCTGGCAGCAATTCTTTTTAATTTGTTACAGTTGGTCCATATTTTTCCAAAAATATTCTGAATAGTGAAAATGTTTAAAAACGATTTATAAAACGGTCCAAAAGACTCATGTCTTTATGTTTGGCTAAGAAATTGGGAAACAGATGCAGAGTTTATTGGGACACATGTAAACTTACTTGGAAATATAATATGCAAGTCAAAACAGAGTTTGCACAACTCAAACGTTCAGATTTGGATTCCTCACTCCATAAGTCTGATTTTCAGTCCAGTTCTTGTGTAATTTGGCGTAGATCAGCCGTTTCACCCTGTTTCTCTTTCTTAGGAATGGATGCTTGACAGACTGAACTCATTTCTGGCCGTGTACCTCTCACTCAGAGGAGACCGCCAAGTCAATAAACCTCAGCAGGTATATTTACGTGATGTGAAACAAATGTATTTTTCTTCTGTTTCAGGCCATATTTCGAGGGTCTCTCCCTCTCGAGCTCTCAGACTGAGATTGGCAGCATCCACAGCACTCGGAGCCACAGGGAGCCTCCCAGCCCGGTGAGACCCCCGACACACGAGCACATTGTGAAACACCAAATGGCCTCGAGTAGTTTCTGCTTCCACATTAATTAATCTCCTCCTTCACTTAAACAAATGAGTTAAACAACATGTGAGTGAACAGCTGGAGGCAGGTGAGCTGCTCTGATGGCTTCTCTGGCTCAGGTTTTTCCTTCAGCCTTCAGGTTTATCCCTCTGGTTGCCTGTTTGCGAAACTGTAGGGCTTCAGTTGAACTAACAATTCATGATGAGTCAGACAATGCTTTACTTTCTCTGAAATTAAAGTTTCCCACAGTCCATCAAATCCAGGTGATGTTTATTATTCTTCCCACAACCTCATTCCAGGTTGACCCAGATAAAACCAAGTGCACCGGGGATGACGGCGTGTCTGATAACATCCCTTTTGTGAGTGTGAACCTAAGCTTTTTCAGATTGATGCACTGACTCAATATTGTATTTTTATTATATGTAAGAAAGGCTAAAGAAGATCTCCTGTGTTCTCTGTAAGACTGTCAATAAAACCTGTAATCCAAAGACAATCCTTAAGGCATTTAAGATGTGAAAAGAAGAAAAAGAGCAAGAATGCAGAAACACATCTGCCAGCTCTTAGCTCATAAACACTGGTCCTGTTTTTCTCTGCTTTTGTTTCCCCTCAGGAGCAGCCAGAGGCGGTGACCCCAACCACAGAGCTGGAGATGGACAACATGGACACGTTTTTAGAGAGACTCCCACCGAGTGGCAAAATGACCAAAACAGAGTCTCTTATCATTTCATCCAACAGGTAAACATACATCATTTACTGATAACACACTTATTTCAAGCCTGTAAAGACAATGCTTTAAATGCACACGCATGATTCTTCATGTCTGAATGCAAAGAATGGTTTAACTTGTCTCTCTCTTCCTTTGCTCTTTTTGCTTTCAGGCAGGAACCAAAGTTGGCAGGGAGGCGAGGCAGGAGCACGTCGCTGAAGGAGCGCCAACCCAGCAGGCCCCAGAATGAGAGGGCCAACAGCCTGGACAATGAGCGGTCTCTGGATACCAGATGCCACCTACAGGTAGGAGGGTAGAAGTGCAGGGGAAACCAAAAACTGAGTTTTCTTGTATTCACAGATGTGGGAAAGATTTTCTGAATATTAAAGATTTATTTTTGGCATTTAGCCTTTATTTGACAGTTCAGCAGGGAAAAATAGACAAGAAAGGAGGGAAAATGTGTCGAGGGAAGATACATAACAAAGGTTTGCAGGGTGAACTCAAAACCAGGCCGCCTAATTTCAGCCAGAAAGCATAAGCCAGTGCACTGGAATGTTAAAACAGTTAAAATGAAGATTGTTCTCAATTCAGGCAAGAGAGTCACTGTTTTGGCATCATATATGTATAGGACAGAGGTGCTTATTGTAATGAGTGTCCGTGTGTTAATGTATTCATAGACGTGTCTAATAGATTGTGCCAGAAAAGAAAAGTATGAGATCTTACATTAACATGAACCTAACATTAAGGTTTACCTATTTTACTTCCCTAGATTCCCAGAAAGACAGTGTATGACCAACTTAACCACATCCTGGTATCTGATAACCACCTCCCTGATAGTATCATCCTCATCAATACGTCTGACTGGCAGGGCCAGGTAAGCAGCAGGCCTTTTCAAAGATAAAGGTCTTACTTACTTTATTTAATTAATTTAATTTTCTTTGACCAGTAGTTTTTAAGTGTTTAAAGATTTACAGAGCATTACTTATTGGCTTATAATGGAGTCCCTCCTCTCTCTTAGTATCTTTCAGACATGCTGCAAAACCACCATCTGCCAGTGGTCTGCACCTGCACCACGGCCGACATCCAAGCTGCGTTCAACACCATCGTCTCCCGCATACAGAGATTGTAAGTCTGCCTCCCGTGTTTTATGAAAGCACGCACACTGTGGATTAATGTTGCAGTAATCCAGAGCTGCGCTGCTCGTTTTTTTCTCCCTAGCTGCAACTGTAACTCCCAGACGCCTGTTCCTATAAAGATAGCGGTGGCCGGAGCACAGCACTACCTCAGTGCAGTTCTGAGGCTTTTTGTGGACCACCTGTCCCACAAAACTCCTGACTGGCTCGGCTACATGAGGTTCCTCATCATCCCTCTAGGTTTGTGACGGTGTAGCTCTCGTCTCTTCTGTTGTTAGGTGCACCAGTGAGGTCATGTTTTTGTTTAGTGGGATTAGGCAAAAACTACTTTGATGATTTTCTTTAAAGTCGGTACAGAGGTAGAGCAGGGACAAACGGAGGCCCATTAAACTTCAGGTGGCGCTTACAGCAGAAGCAGATGGTTAGCATGGGTGGAGGACTGGGGGCTAGAGGTGGAGCTAGACTGTTATGCAAGATTATCCATGTAACCTTTGAGCATACCCCATCACGTACGCTATATGGACAGAAGCGTTGGGCCACCTACACATTACACCGACAGGAACTGCGAGGCTATGCTGTGAAGCTCCCGGCACACAGTTTTTGTGCTGATGTTAATGCCAGAGGTGATTTAGAGCTCTGCAGTTAGAGATTCAGCAGAGCTTGGGCGACGTTTACACACTGTACACCTCAGCACTCTGCAGTTGAGCTGAGCTGCTGTGGTTCCTAAATGCTTCCACTTTGCTTCAAGAGGAGGTGCAGCTTCCCTCGAAGGGCTATACTAAAACGTTGATGTTTTATGTTTTTATAACAACATGCTGACCTATGCGCTAGAAGCATTACATACTAAAATGATGTAATTTATTATCTTCATATCCATATGATTGGAGCAGAATCAGCTGAAATCTTTGCCTTCTATAAGCTGTAAACACTTTTTAAAGATATATTCATTTGTGACTGCAAACTGAAACTACTGCTACTTACTTGGAAAAAAATTACTTTATATGATTTCTCACATAAGTTATTTTATTGGGTTTTGCTTTCCAGAAGCATTTTCTGTCAGTCAGTCAGAATCAGCTGTGAAGCTGCTAAACAGGAAGTCATACAAGGCTCCTTTCTCATTTCTTAGTTTGTGCCTTCTCGATTCCTTTCCTCACATCTTAGTCCCTTCAACCAGGGAAAAAAGAAGGAGAGAGGAGCTGAGGCGACACGCATTTATCAAAATCCTTAGACATCCTTGCTTCAAAGCCTGCTGTATCCCTGATATAACTGTGTTTGTGACTTTTTTTATTTTTAAGGCTACTTCTAATAAAAATCAAATAGTTGACCAATTTATAAATAACTCAAACACTTTATGAATAGACATAAATTATTCTGCTCCTTCCCTGGTTTATATATCCCAGCTGTGTGCAACTCTGTTAAATGCTGCAAAAATACTTCTGCAGAGGATATAAGTGTGCATCCTCAATTTTATCTCCTCAAGCAAGCCTCCTCTGTCCTCCGACCTCTGACCTCCAGATAGATGTTGGGATCCAGTAACGTCCTTTAGCATGGCATACAGAGGCACAGGCAGGAGGACTGAGGACAGAGGAGACAAGGAGGCACAAATGAGAGAAATGAGAAAGCGACGTTTGCTCAGGGCCTCACTGTAAGGAAGCAAAAGCAAAAGCTAAAAACTTTCGTGAGCCATCTGGATATTTCAAATTTTCTGTTTGTTTTTTTTTTCATATTCGCACATTTGTGAAAAGCAGACCAGCAGCTTTTTCAGAGGTCTTGTGCTCTACTAATTTTTCGATATTTAAAAGTGCTGTATTTGTGTAAATTGCAGTGCTGCTTGTTAATATTAGTTTTAACCTTGTTGTAGTGGAAACACGATGGTGATATTGATGTCAAACCGCAGCAGCTCTGCACTGTTTTTTTAAAATCACGACTCTCTCTCTTTTCCATTGGCTTTAGGGGCACATCCAGTCTCCAAGTATCTCGGCACTATTGACTATCGATACAACAGTTTGTTCCAAGATGCTGCCTGGAGGGACCTGTTTCACAAATCAGAGGCTCCAGTCGTTGGTGGGCTGTCACGCTTTTCTTTGAACAACATAACACTCATTTGTTCAAAGTTTAAAGAGCTTTTAAAGAGCCACTGAAATCCAGTTATTTTAACCAGAAACATAATTATGATGTTACAGGCTCACTAGCCACTTTATTAGGTACACCTATTTGCTTGTTAACACAAATATCTAATAAGGCATTAACCTGCTGAAGCTCAAATTGAAACTCAAAATGAGGGAGAAAGGGGATTTAAGGGACTTTGAATGTGTCATGGTCGATGATGCCATCTACTTCCCATGCAACCATCTCTAGGGTTTTACAGAGAATGGTCTGGGAAAAGAAAAAACAACCCTATCCAGTGAGTGGCAGATTTTCTTTGAGCTGCCAGGACAGTAACACTGAAGAGCATCTCTAAATGCACAACACCCCAGACACTGAAGCAGATGGGCTACAGCAGCAGAAGAGCACACCAGATGCTTCTCCTGTCAACTCAGAACATTAAACCGAGGCTACAGTTTGCACCAAAGTTGGACAACAGACGAATGCTGCGTGTCTGGTTGTCACAATTTAAGCTCATACGTTCGCTCAGATCATTTCAAAGGAGTTTATTGAACATGATAGAAAGTTTGCTATATTCAAATGGCTTCCACAGTCACTGGATCATAGTCCAGTAAAGCACCTGTGAGATGTGGGTGAACTGGACTTTCTCATCAGGGATGTGTAGCCCACATATCAAAATCTCTGAGGAATATTTCCAGCACCTTGTCGAATCTATAACAAGTATTATGGTAATTCTGAAGGCAACAGTTGACCCATACCGGTAGCAGTAAAGTACAGTGGGGCAAAAAAGTATTTAGTCAGCCACCGATTGTGCAAGTGCCCCCACTTAAAATGATGACAGAGGTCAGTAATTTGCACCAGAGGTACACTTCAACTGTGAGAGACAGAATGTGAAAAAAAAATCCATGAATTCACATGGTAGGATTTTTAAAGAATTTATTCGTAAATCAGGGTGGAAAATAAGTATTTGGTCAATAACAAAAATACAACTCAATACTTTGTAACATAACCTTTGTTGGCAATAACAGAGGTCAAACGTTTACTATAGGTCTTTACCAGGTTTGCACACACAGTAGCTGGTATTTTGGCCCATTCCTCCATGCAGATCTTCTCAAGAGCAGTGATGTTTTGGGGCTGTCGCCGAGCAACACGGACTTTCAACTCCCGCCACAGATTTTCTATGGGGTTGAGGTCTGGAGACTGGCTAGGCCACTCCAGGACTTTCAAATGCTTCTTACGGAGCCACTCCTTTGTTGCCCGGGCGGTGTGTTTTGAAACATTGTCATGTTGGAAGACCCAGCCTCGTTTCATCTTCAAAGTTCTCACTGATGGAAGGAGGTTTTGGCTCAAAATCTCACGATACTTGGCCCCATTCATTCTGTCCTTAACACGGATCAGTCGTCCTGTCCCCTTGGCAGAAAAACAGCCCCATAGCATGATGTTTCCACCCCCATGCTTCACAGTAGGTATGGTGTTCTTGGGATGCAACTCAGTATTCTTCTTCCTCCAAACACGACGAGTTGAGTTTATACCAAAAAGTTCTACTTTGGTTTCATCTGACCACATGACATTCTCCCAATCCTCTGCTGTATCATCCATGTGCTCTCTGGCAAACTTCAGACGGGCCTGGACATGCACTGGCTTCAGCAGCGGAACACGTCTGGCACTGCGGGATTTGATTCCCTGCCGTTGTAGTGTGTTACTGATGGTGACCTTTGTTACTTTGGTCCCAGCTCTCTGCAGGTCATTCACCAGGTCCCCCCGTGTGGTTCTGGGATCTTTGCTCACCGTTCTCATGATCATTTTGACCCCACGGGATGAGATCTTGCGTGGAGCCCCAGATCGAGGGAGATTATCAGTGGTCTTGTATGTCTTCCATTTTCTGATGATTGCTCCCACAGTTGATTTTTTCACACCAAGCTGCTTGCCTATTGTAGATTCACTCTTCCCAGTCTGGTGCAGGTCTACAATTCTTTTCCTGGTGTCCTTCGAAAGCTCTTTGGTCTTGGCCATGGCGGAGTTTGGAGTCTGACTGGTTGAGGCTGTGGACAGGTGTCTTTTATACAGATGATGAGGTCAAACAGGTGCCATTCATACAGGTAACGAGTGGGGGACAGAAAAGCTTCTTACAGAAGACGTTACAGGTCTGTGAGAGCCAGGGATTTTCCTTGTTTGAGGTGACCAAATACTTATTTTCCACCCTGATTTACGAATAAATTCTTTAAAAATCCTACCATGTGAATTCATGGATTTTTTTTTCACATTCTGTCTCTCACAGTTGAAGTGTACCTCTGGTACAAATTACTGACCTCTGTCATCATTTTAAGTGGGGGAACTTGCACAATCGGTGGCTGACTAAATACTTTTTTGCCCCACTGTATACCTAATAAAATGGCTGGTGAGTGAATACTGTATGTTGCTGACTCTGTAATCAGGTACTAATCACCGTCTCACTTACAGTCCAGGAGAACCCAGATGTAGTTTCCAGGGTAACGCAGTATATGGTGGGAGCTAACGGAGCTCATCAGCTCCCTATCGCAGAGGCCATGCTCACCTACAAGCAGAAGAGGTACGTGCTTTTTTTCTCAGGATTTCACCCTCATTTAATAACAAAAATAAAGTTACAATCTAGTTGTTATCAGAGATGCATGGAAGCCTTTGTTTTAGGCGTTACAGTAAAAAAATCTGAGTCTATGTTTGCTCTAACAAATGCTTCTAATGCAGAGCTTTCAGTATTTTTAAACGGGGTTTCAAATGTTTATTTAAAGAGAAATCCACAGTGATAAGTTACTAGAATCTCCCTGAACATTACAAATTGAATTAAAAATACCTGCACTGCATATATTATTATGTATATGCTGTAAGTATGCTTCTGTGGTGCAAGTTACTCACACGCACAAGAAGGTTTTAAAGCAAACATTAACTACGGAGAGTAGATTATTAGACATTTGCTAGTAGTAAACAGCCAGCTTAGCTCAGGCGAAGATTAAAGGCCACAGACATGAGGTGCACCTTCTGGTTTCCATTCAGCCCCTTTTTGAAAGAAATACTGAGTGAATAGTTTCACTAATGTTGCAGGGTTTGTCTGTTTGTGTGGGGGTGGGTAGTGTGTCTTCTAAGCATCACTGTGTTTCCATCACCGTGTGAGTGAATAACATGATTTATCTTTGTGTTGTATGTTTTCTTTCTTTGAAGGAAAAAGAGCTTTCATTTTGATTTTGCAGTAAGGTATTGTGAACGATAGTCTGTTTCTCATGTAGCCTGGTGATTCATGCGCTTTCTCTGTGGTTCACGCATTTCTCCTTGAACCTTCTCATTGTTTTTTGGATCTTGTCGCTTTAACAGCTGGCTAAATTATCAAAAGTTTCAATGTAAGCTTTTCAGACTAAAGCTGCAATGACACAGAAGCAATATGAGATGTTTGAAGCTGCACCAGATAAAGTTTTGATTTTGACGTTTTTATGAAATCAGCCAGTGGGGTGCAAAGGAGCTTTATACACTGATTACATTTCTCAGCATATAAAATATATATGTAACAGGAGCACGGTGACCACTGTGTGTGTTTTCTATAAGTTTCAAAGTTAAATGTCCTCCTTTGTTGCAATTCTCCCTTCTGGCAGCATAGGTTGTTCAAAAACATGTGTATCTCATTCAGCATTGGAGCTTCCACACATGTGCATATTTCCCTAAGTCTGGTGCACTAATGTGATAGCATCTCTACTAATATGCATGCTCTCGTTTGAGCTGTGAACTCGTACAAAGCCAGATGGGTCCCCCTCTTGTTTGGCCCAGAAGACGTGAATTTAAAAAAGGAATTCAAGTTTTGATTGGTCAGGCCAAAAGACTTTCTGGTACATATATCAAATGAGCACTGCCTCATGTATTTTATTAACATGTAGAGGTTTAACGGTTCTTCAGAACTGCTTTTCACACCATGTGGTTATTTCCACTGCTGTGCATGATTGTTTTTAATGCAGTGCCATCTGAAGATAATTTTTTTAGCCTTGCATCTTGATATTTCCCCTGATTCTTGGAATCGGGTGTTTTAAAAACCCCTAATTCTTTAATTAATTGACCAACTTTAGTGGTAGATGTTGGAGTAGCTGTTTACTTTCTCATTCTTTAGTTGCCCACTGTTTTTGCAAACAAGGCTGTTGTGGTAGAGAGAGTAATAGCTTCGTAGTGCAGTGTTTAACACAACAGTCAAAAGTAATTTTGTAGTAATAGAGAGGGGAAGATTTATATATCATTTCTATCTGCTCATAAAGAAACAACTATTGGGTGATTAGTAAACTGAGCTGAGCCCATCTCTGTGCTAAATGTGCTAAAAGCTAACGAAAACTGATTTAAATGGATGTTACAGCAGTAATAACCCTGCACATAATCCTCTGTCAAACCAGGAATTGGCATGGTTTGGTATGGATTAAATAACCATGATTTAATATTTTAATTAGTGAACTTTTAATGTGCAGGAAGCAGATTCGGTTCCTTTTGATTGGACCAATGTTTTAATAATTACATTTTATCAGCATCCGCTGAAGAGCTTTTAGTGCTGCATGTATGCAGGCGTTTGCTGAAACAGAACAATTCATTCTCAGCGCTGAGCCGCCGTAATTTTCAAGGAACGATCGTGCTGTTAAAGTGGCAGGTGAACATTTACAATCAGCCTCTTTTGTTTCTCCCTCCCTGCTGTTTCATGCTTCCCGGCCATTCATGTCTGTCTGTTATTTATCTACTAAGATGTATGAGATGTGGATACTGTCATGTTATGTTGATGCACTCTTCTTTTATTTAATTATGAACTGCAACCACCAACAACATTGTTTGGTTGAATCCAGTTTAATATCGGGCAAACATTTTTATACATGTACACACAAATTACACATACGAGTCTGTAAGGCTTTAATAGCTAAACAGGCATTTTATTGTATGAATATTATTTATTTCTAAATTATTTTAATAGGCTGTGTCTTGGAGAGGTTTTATTTTATTTAATGGAATAGCTCAATAAGCACAACTATATATCCATTTATAGTGGAGAGCATCACTCTTTCTATGCGCTTGCCTGTAGGTAAATATCCATGCATAAATCTGAGGTAAATCTTTAGACGATCCTGCTGGATGTTCAATAAATAATTTTAATAATTTACTGGAAATTGTGCAAATTTGTTTCAGTGAGAATTATTATGAAAATATTTGAAGATTATTGAGATCATTGAGAAGTGCCACTCTTGGACGTGGAAAAAGCTTATTTTAATTAGAGGAGTATAAATGCTTCTATAAAGTGCATGTTCATAATTCAGCTGTCTTCTACTGTTTACATGGGTTGATGTGCATGTGCATCTTTCAGATATCAAACATTAAATTTAATGAATGGATGAAGTGGCTCAAACAATACTCACGTGCTCTGTCGTGGTCCATACCAGGCAGACATCAGGCTCTCTCTCTCTCCGGCTGCTCTGAAGTGATTACAGCAGAGATGTGTTGGTGTTGGAAAAACAAACTGTTACCTACTGTAGGCTGTCTGTCTCTCTCTCCCCCTCCTCTTTAGTCTCTCTGTTTCTTCCCTGGGGGGGCGATGGCAGGTTTCTTCAAGGCAAGAGCAACAACCTTTCGTGTCGCTGAACATCTTTACATTCAGAACACGTAGACCTACAGAACAGTAGAACTTTATTCCGGCTATTTTTCTGGGTATTTCCGGGAAAATAGTTCACACTGTAGAAGGCTTGTTAAATGTTGTAATGCACTACCTCTCACAGGTAGTGCATGGAGCCAAAAGGTTTTGGACTTAGGTTGGTGCTCTTCCTTTTAATTGACTCCTTTATGACTCTAGTTGACTTGTTCCCCTGATGGACTTGCTGCCTTGCTGAACGTCCTCATGACTCTGTTTGGGTCGATCCAGTCTGGTGCTGCAGTGATTTGATGGCTTTGTTCGAGGCCCCAAATCGGCCAAAAGCTTGCATGTTTTGCTCTCTGCTTCTCCAACTCCAATCAGGGGCCTGCCGTCAGGAAGTGAACCCATTTTAGTGGAGGTTAAATCCAAGCAGCATGTGCAGCTGAGCTTTGCATAGTCCCCTATGCAAGAGAGGACTCAATTATTTCCAGATGTAAAACAATGGAAATCAGCATCACCCAAAGTCATTATGCACAAGCTACTAATGACTAGATTTCAATGTTACTAACTTTAGATTTACATTTCTTCAAATTATAATCTTAATTTTGTTTAGTACTCTTTGTAGCCAAGTTTAGGAAATGCTTGTAGCATGTATTCCCTTTAGAGCTGGCTACTTTATTTTGATCAAACTCTAATTTCTCTCCTTGTGCCTTCTTGTTACCTGCACTCGTTACAGCCCAGATGAGGATTCATGTCAGAAATTCATTCCTTTTATCGGGGTAAGTATTATCTCTCTCTCTGCCTAAATACACTGATCAGGCATAACATTATGACCAATGACAGGTGACGTTTACCTCTTTATCGTGACACGTGTTAGTCAGTGGGATATATCAGGGAGCGCGTGAACATGTTGTCCTAAAAGTTGATGTTTTAGAAGCAGGAAAGAGCTTGAGGATTTGTGCGAGTTTGACAAAAGGTCAAATTGTGATAGCTAGACGACTGGGTCTCCAAAACTACAGCTCTTGTGGGGTTTTCTTGGTCTGCAGTGGTCAGTGTCTATCAAAAGCAATCCAAAGAAGGAACAGTGGTGAACCAGCAACAGGGTCATGGGCGGCCAAGGCTCGCTGATGCACATGGGGAGTGAAGGCTGGCCTGTGTGGTCCAACAGACCGCAAATGAGCTACTGTTGTGGAAAAACTTGATGCTGGTTCTGATTGAAAGGTGTCAAAGATTACACAGTGCATCATATTTTTGTTATGCATGAGGCTGCATAGCTTCTGACCAGTCAGGGGTGTCCTTGCTGACCCCGTCCACCGGTGAAAGCACCAACAATGGCCAATAACAAAAGATGATCACGGAGCAATGGAGGAAGGTCTGGTCTAATGAATCACAGTTTCTCTTGCATCACCGGGTGTGTATGCATCGCTTACCTGGGGAACATCTTTCTGTGGATAGAAGGTAACCCGGCGAAGGCAATGCAATGCTTTGGGCAATGTTTTGCTGGGAAACCTTGGCTTCTCCCATTCATGTGGATGTTACTTGGACAGGTACCACACCTAGCATTGCTGCAGAGGATGCACCCCCTTTCATGGAAATTGCATTCCCATCCTCTTTCAGCAGGATAATGTGCCCTGCCACAGAGAAAAAATTTGATCAGGGATGATTTGAGGAGCACAGAAACGAGTTTAAGGTGTTGACTTGACGTCCAGATTCCCCAGATGTCAATCCAAGTGAGCATCTGTGTGATGTGCAGGACAAATAAGTGTAGGTGTGAGGGATCTGTTGCTAACATCTAGGTGACAGATACCACAGCACGCCTCCAGGGGTCTACTGGAGTCCATGCCTCGAGTACTCAGGGCTGTTGTAGCAGCAAATGAGTGACCAGCACAATTTTAACCAGGCAGTCACAGTGTTATGTCTGATTGATGCAAATACTGCACTTTATCTGTGGGTTTTTGTGGCACTTTGAAGTTGTGCTTAAAGTGATAAACCTTTGCTTTTCCATTCTGTTCTTCAGATGGTGAAAGTTGGCATTGTGGAGCAAACAGCTGCAACATCAGGTACACCACTGTTTGGCCACTTTGTGGTTGTTGAATATTAAAAGAGATGTTTTGTCATAGGCTGCATGTTAAACCTTTATATAAGACTTCATTAGACAGCTTTACTGAATGAAGTGAGCAGCATTGCCATATCTACATTCCTGTTGATCCTTATGAGCTTATTAGATGTAAATATATTCTCAAGGCATTAATAATCAATTCCAGAAGGACTTGTTGATTTATACTGTAGCAATTAATCCCGTGAGCCTGATGTTATATCATCTTTGTTATGCTGAGACTTTGAATAAATAAAAAGCTTCATGTTAGTGTTGCAAGTCAACAAGAAGACATTTTTGTGTTTAAAGTCATTTAAATGGAGAGATGGCTAGTTTACTGATTGTAGGTATGATGCAATCTAACAATATTTCAAAAGAAATTGCAAGAAATTGTTATTCCTGATGCTGCTTGCCTCCTTTCACAGCTCTTTTTTGCTTTTTCCTTTCTCAGGAGACTCTGATGATGCAGCACCTCTGGGCTCCTCGCTGCTCTCCTCCACCCCTCCACAGGTATCACCCGCTTTCAAAGAGGCATCGCCCACGCCGCCCTCGTCTCCCTCTGTCAACACCAGCTTTTGTGCTTACAGGTAAAATGTGCTGCCTGCTGGAGGGAAATTACATCAAGTTCTTTTTTACTAATGTCCTTGCGTAATCAAAGCAACGTCTCTGCACAAAGTTTAAAATTAAATGTTTGAGCCACAAGATATTTCATCTTCTGAGACTCTATACAAAGTCTAAGAGCAAAACTGGCACATTGCAAGAAGCTTTATGCAACGCAGTCTCTTTGAGGGGTCCCAGCTTTCAGATTCAAAGCTACTGATGCAAATTCTTTACAAAAATCTGTAACGTTTTACGACTTGTACGTGTATTCCACAGCTGTATATTTGTCTTTCATTTGTTTCATTTAAGCACATCTTTTCTTTAAAGTCTGAGGTTTCACATATCAGGATATAAAAATCTGGTTTTTTGCAGCTTCTAAAATGTAGAAATATTTGAGTGTGTCATTGTTTATTTAACAAAGAATAAAAAGAGAGAGGCAGTGAGAATAAACTAGAGAGATTAATTATTTTAAAAATGAATACCATGTTCGTGTACTTATATAGTGCTGTATTTATGTACATTTTCCTAAAGAAAATGACTGCGTGAATTCCTTCTATACGATACTGCTCAATTCTCTATCTTATCTCATATTGTTTTTATGTAATTTATGCAATAAAGTTTAAAATTAAAGCCTTTTCACAGTATCAACATTGCTGTTTTCCTGCAGCTCTGGTGGTCAGGTGGAGCTCATGGGGCTTCAGGTGGACTACTGGGTGGCTCCGACAGAAAGGAAGAAAGATGTGGAGAAGCGAGACTCCTCCTCCAAAAACACTCTCAAGTGCAATTTCCGCTCGCTGCAGGTCAGCCGGCTGCCACTGGGGGGCGCAGAGCCAAGCTCCCAGCCCACCATGTCTATGACTGTGGTGACCAAGGAGAAGAATAAGAAGGGTATGTTGTATGACTGTGTTGTCACGGTGCGCTGAGGCAGTCGTGGGAAGCCCAAAGGCAGGGGTGTCAAACTCATTTTGCATCGTTTGCTGCAAACAGCCCACTTTGATCTTACAGTAAGGGGGCCAGTCCTGTGAAACTCCGCCTTTCTGTCAGTATAAAGAAGTTTAACTACATAATATCTTAGTATAAAAAAAGGACAATTTCAAACATAAATCTCAGGCTTTCTACATGAAAAAGAAAAACCTGCTGTGGCAAAGAAAGAAATCTGTGAGTGTGACTCCTCGGGCTTAAACTGAGAAATAAATGTGCAAAATCACAGAAAATAGGAGCTCTTTGTTCAGACCGCCTTGTAACTATAAAACAGAAATATTTTGTTAATTCACAGAAAATGTCATATTCTTTTATGTAGTCCCTTTGTATGAAAACGAATTTCTGTAGTTGATAGAACACATTTTTTGTTTTTTTGTTTTTACTATAATTTAATTGTTTATCTATTGATTAATTACTTTGGTGTAATATGAAAAGCCATGGGAGAGGTCTTAATCAGGTTGAAAATACATTTAAAAGTCCAAAATTTATGCCCTTCTTCACTCATTCCAGAGCCATCTAGTGGGCCGAATTAGAGGCTTCACTGGGCCAATTCTGGCCCCTGGGCCTCATGTTTGACACCCCTACCCTAAGGGTAGACTTTGGTTGTGAATGAACCCTGAAAAAGTCAATAAACTCTAAAAGAAAACAGTGTAAAATGATTAAATCCAGTCTTGCAAAAATGTTTTCACATACGACTCCTGAGAGACCAGAAAGATTCTGAGATCACAGTGTGCATCTCTGTTGTTCCCTTCTACCAGTCATGTTCCTGCCAAAAAAGAGCAAAGACAAGGAGGTGGAGTCAAAGAGTCAAGTGATTGAGGGCATCAGCCGCCTCATCTGCACTGCCAAGCACCAGCAGACCATGCTGAGAGGTAATTTTCTGCACAGACCTCCTGCTCGGTTTACTCTTCTTTCTCCCAGACATCCTCAGACAGACCACAGCTGCTTCTGTTTTGTCTGATTACTCACATTTTAAAAAGATCAGATCAGGAGTTGTTCCTCGCCGACCACTTTGTACTAATCAATATCTAATCAGTCAATCACATGGTGGCATTTAGGCATGTAGACATGTTCAAGATGACAAGATGGCATGGTTGTTGGTGCTGGACAAGCTGGTCTGAGTATTCCACAAGCTGCCGATCTACTGATCCGCATAGAAACAGCTGCGTTTTCAAAGATGCCCGTGTCAGTGTGGACTTGGCATAAAAGAGTCAGTAGTGTATTACTACTTGAATTTTTGAGGTGTGAAATAAACCGCAATGGAGTTTTACAACAACAAAACAACAAAATATGGGTGTGTGTGGCTGGAGGATGTGTTTGTGTGCGGGGGTGGGAATGTCCCCAACTTTGGGAACCTAATCAATGCAAAAATCTATCTGGTCTATTGTCGAGCTACTTTATTAACAGCTGGCTACACTTTTCTGTTGTAGCTCCAATAAGCAACTTTACAAAGTTTAAAGTTTAAAATTTGCATGAGCCGTGGAACTGAGACCTATAACCACTTTCATACTGTGAGCACTTTTTGTTCCGTGTACTGCGGTGCGGCAGTTTGGCAGTTAATATGTACATTTGAAAGCAGTAACACCTGTTACATCATGAAGAGGACCGTGTGAATTTCAGCTGAAAAGCAATGTTTATTTTTATGGGAGGGGCGTTCATATCTGGTGATTCAGATCTTAAGACAAGAGGAATACTTTACATGTTCCGGATTTATTCCCAAAATTTAGCGTCACTCATATCAACAGGAAATGAATCCATAAAAATTGTGAGCTATTTGAAGAGTAGTACTGGATAATGCAAAATAATGCATGCCTTGCACAGACCTAGAAGGAGTATTTGTTATTCAAGGACCCTCAGGATTCAGGGAACTTGAACCTTGTTAAGAGTTTAAAAAAAGCCATTTCATAATGAACTCCAAAGAAGACCACGACCATGTGCTTTTACACATTCACTCAGCTGCTAACTCAAAACCCTAAAGTGCCATGAATGGGTGAAGTGTGTCACCTCTTGCTAGATTTGCAGGTAGAAATACTTCGGCGTGTAACCGTTTGTCTCTTCTTCCGCAGTGCTGATTGACGGCGTCGAGTGGAACGATGTCAAGTTTTTCCAGCTGGCTGCTCAGTGGTCCTCACACGTCAAACATTTCCCCATTGGGATCTTTGGACACTCGAAAGGCCCTTATTAGCAGCACCTAAGAGACTGAAACATGGAGGACAGCAAACCCACCCTCCCTGCCTCCCTCCCTCGTGCCAAGAGCTCTTAACCCCCTTCCTCCTACCTTCGCCTGCACACTTCCTCCTATTCTGCTGTCTTAATTTAAACTCCTGCTTTCCACACTTGCATTGTCCCCGTTATTTAATCTTTTGCGTGTTTTTTTTTGGTTTTGTTTTTTAATTTTCTATTTATGTAAACACATCTCAAGGCAGAGCTGCTATGAGAATATTTCTTTACTTGGCTTTTTAAAACAAAAATCCTGCTGACGTTTTATAGACTTTTGAGGAAAAAACATTAATTGAATAACAACTAGAAATGACTTCTAACCTTTAACATAATGAATGAGTGCCCTGGTTTCACTTGGCCATCAGTTTTTTGTTGTGTTTTTTTGTTCCTTTTCAAATTCGATGAGGATGGTTTTAAACACTTGGCCAGCACAATTAATCACAGCTATATTATTAAAAAGAGCCATCTGCCTCATAATAAAGGTCATATTTTCTAATTACAGAGAAGAAATTTTGGATTTGCAGCCACAGCGACTGTTGGCAGTTCATTGTCTTAACCCAGAGGGAGAAAGGATAAACGGCCTCCGTGAAGAAGTGTAATGTGCAATAGACGAAATATTGTGTGAATGCGATTCTGCTAGAAGATTACACACTGCTCTTAGTGGTGATTTTCACTCTTTGCATTCCTTCTCTTCTTTACTTTACCCTCCTGATAAACTAGTTCAAGGTCTGAAGAGAAGTTTTTTATATTAGAATTACGAGCGCAGTTAACCACAAACTTACAGGAAAAACTCCGGGAAACGCTATCTTGTTGAGAATTGAATGAGAAGATTAATACCTCTCTTATTTTTTTTATGGTAAATTTGAAGCTATAGCTGTTTACAGTAGAGTAAATAGGTACCGTTGTTCTTTTGAAAGGTAAAAGAATAACTACTTACCAGCACTTCTGAACCTCACTTAATTAAAACCTTATATCTTGTATGTTTAACCCCTATAGAAACTGAGCCAACCTAACCGTTTCTATGTTTAGTAGAGTAAGAATGAGGCATTGTGGTTTTATGGCTGGCACATAATGCCCCCTCCCTCCAACACACACAAAATAAATAAATCAGGTTTTACACTTCAGGTTTTGTACATTCTATATAAAGCTAATCTAATGGTTAATGACTGACCTGGCTCTAAACAAACGGAACAAAATCTCCAGATGTCACCGTCTATCAAACATGCACATAGAAAATGAGACAGAGTAGCTGTTGCTCTGTTTGCAGCGCTGAGCTACGCTAATTGGCTGCTTACACATCTGGTACCAACTACAGTACTGTGCAAAGGTTTTGAGCCACCTCTCATTTCTTTATACTTTGCAGGAAAATGAGAAATATGTGCAGTGATTTATTGAAAACGAAGCACAAAACAGAATATGCATCATTCTAATGAGCTTGAAAGTCAATATTTGGTCTGACTATCTTTGTTCTTCAACACATCCTGAACTCTGTTAGGCAAGATTTCTTGTCATTTATTTAAGTCGTTTTCAGGAATAGTTCTCCACGACATTCATAGCTCTTCTCTAGATGTAGACATTGCTTTCCATTGCTTTAAAATCTGACTGTACTTTTCTGTGTTCATAATTCCATCCATTTATTTTTCCATCAACAACTGGCTGAAATGCAGCCCCAAACCATGACAGAGCCTCCACTATGTTTTACAGATGGCTGTAGACACTCACAGTTGTACCTCTTTGCTCTCTCTTCGTACATATTTGAGAGCATTTATTACTCCATATGACCTGTTGCCACAGATTTTCAGTGCAGTTCTTGTGTAATTTTACATACTTCAGCCTTTTCTCCCTGTTTCCCTTCTTTATAAATCACTTCGTGACAACCACCATTCCTACATTTCTGATGATAAGCAAACAGCAGATGGATAAACTCACTTTTTATAGATTCAGCTAAAGAAAATTCGAAAAAATGTGTGGTTATGACAGGCTGACAGTAACACAGGGCCACAAATACATTTTAAAACTTCTTGTTTTTATGTTCTGACACAACACTTGTTCATCCCTTAAATTTTGATTTTTTTCATGCTTGAATGATTCATAGTTCAGTTTTTGCTACCACAAAAAAACGTTCCTCTGAAAATAATCAAGCACAAGGACTAAACTGAACAGGAGTTACAAACCACCCAATGTCCAAAGAAAAACTTTGAAAACCCTTCAGAAATCCTGGAGAACTATTTCTCAATACCACTTTAAAAAAATACAAGAAAATCCGTCTCCTTGGAAGCAAAATATAAAGACACGAGGGGTAGTTCAAGACTGTTGCACAGTACTGTACTTGAGAAAGTTGGAGCCCAATGTCCACTGTGTTTCCTAAGAGTTATCTGAAAGAATCAGACTCTGCACAAGTGTGGCACACATCAGCTCAGCCAAAATTAGGAAATGCACCACTGATTATTGGAAAAAAATTTGACCACTTCCTGTTTTGGTTTAGTTTTTTTTTTTACTATAATAAAATCAATAAATAATCTATTGAAGCCATGGGAGAGGTCATTATCAGGACAAAAATACATATATGCCCTTTACATTTATACCCTTCTTCACTCATTCCAGAGCCATCCAGTAGCCCGAATTAGAGCCTTCGCTGGGCTGATTCTGGCCCCCGGGCCTCATGTTTGACACCCCTACCCTAAGGGTAGATTTTGGTTGTGAATGAACCCTGAAAAAGTGAATAAACTCTATAGTAGTCATTAAGAAAACAGTGTAAAATGATTAAATCCAGTCTTGCAAAAATGTTTTCACACACGACTCCTCCTTAATGAAACCGGTATCACTCTTTTAAATGTGACTCTTAATGAAGCCATGTAAGACACAAGAATCCTACTTAAATTAAACAGAAGTCATCACAGCTCCTTGGTGTGTATGCAGCAGCCATAATCTGCAGGCAGCTCAAATACAAGTGCACAACGCTCATGATTAATCATATTTAGACATGGTGCAGACTAATGTCACCTCATCTCAAAATGTGTGGTGTAGAGCTGTGGCAGTGGTACTGATCTTCTCATTTAACTCAGCAAAGAAAGCAAAACAGCATATCTCTCGAAATGCCAAACTGTCCTTTAAGATCAGCATATAAGGTGAAACAAAAGCGGAGAGTGTATTACATTACATTCATGAATTCTTCCTCCTTGAGCCCCACACTCCTCCATACACTCCATATGTTCCACTAAAAGCAAATGTTATTTTTGCCAAAGGAAACGCTCAAGAACTGCAGCTCACTCATTACTTGTGTGGTATTATAGATGACTTCATAATGTAGAAGTGAATGTATTGACGGTACCTTAATGTAAAGCACTTTTAAATGTTTGTCCAGTATAGATTAGTATGTTACACCCTGGGAACCTGCAGGTACTATTGGCTGTCTGCCGTTATGTCTGAGCAAAGTAAAACAAGCATCCGTGTCTCCTCAGTGCTGTGAAAGCAAAGTTCATGCTCGGCTTGAAGCCTCGTCAAACTATTTTAGATTTTAGTTACATGTTCTGTGAGGTTAGCCTAGAAAGTGTATGTGGATTACGTCTGTAGATTTCGCTCCATCTTTAATTCACTTTTAAGACTGAGTAGTATTTTGCTTAAATTTCTTTCAGTAGCAGTGTCATCATAACCTTTACCAGTTTCTTGATAAGTGCCTAAATTGCTTAATTTTGACAAATCAACTGAAGTAAATATCCCTTGCTGAAATGGTGCTGATTCGAGCCCGGACAACAACAAAATATCTCAGTACAGCACATTGATTTCGCAACGCAAACACGTGCGGTGTGCATCGGTGGGAAGTAAAGTCACGCTTGACCAGCTGATTATCAGTAGTTTAAAGAACACTACGGTCCATTCATGGTGAGCATACATTTGTTGTTTCTCTGTTTAGAGAATATTTTAGATGTTTTTTTTCCATGTTGTCTCAGAAAAGGCTTGTTGAAAGTTCCCTAAAGACTACCACTGTAATCCCAACGACTGGGAGTAATAAAACTACTATACACACTAAAATGTACTTTTCATGTGTGGGTTACTTGACTTGGTTGGTACTCCAGAACTGTTAAATTTAAAATAAGAATATGTGATTACAAACTTGATATATCTCGTTAGCCCTACTTCTTAAGAGGAGCTATAAAAGGCTGCGACTGTATATAAGAATGTCCATGTGATAAAGCTTATGTGGACTTTCTGCACCATCTTGTGGTACAAACTGGTTTTAAACAAAAGTACCGTCCAGCCCTAGTTCAACTTTCCTCGATATCTTCAACACAATACGCTGATTTTTTCAGATTTAGCATTGCATTCACAATAACTAGCTAATCATAATACATTTGATTTTTAGGGGCTGTTCATGACACTCAAGGACGCCTTACAAGCCATTAAAAAACTAAATCATGGTATAGAAACCAGTCTATGGAAGATAAAAATAAAATTAGACAGAAAAGGAAAACCTTGTGTTTTAAGGCTGGCCTTGCGAGGCGATCTATGTTTTGTATGTGGTGCATAGGGGGCCACTCAGCTGAAAGCTCTTAAACCCATGGTGGTCAGGTGGGGAGATACTACAATGAGGGTAGAGGAGGTGGATCTGAGAGTACGGCCAGGGATGGTGATGTGTAGAAGATCAGAGAGATGTATAGGTGTGAGATTGTGGAGAGACTTGAAAGCAACGAGTGGAATCTTAAGATTAATGTGATATTACACAGGAAGCCAGTGAAGCTGTTGAAGGACAGGAGTAATAAGGAAGGAAGGGATTCTGGTAATGCCACGAGCAGAAGAAGTCTATGAAGAAGTTTGTATGGTAAGGTTAGATGGAGAGGACAGAATTATAATAATCAATACGAGATGCAACAGAGCATGTAGAAGAATAGCACAACTGTTAGCTATAAGGGATGAGCACAGCTAACAAATACTGCGTAGGTGGAAATAATGCAGAAAGAGCTATATTATTGATGTGTTTCAAAATCTAAGGTGGGAAAGATGACACTTTTTGACACTGTTTATTTAATAAAAACATATATTTAAAGGCATCTACCTGTCAATCAAACCTGATAATTTTTATTAAAAGACCAACTACCAAATAAACTGAGGGGCTGTTTTCAACATCTATAATAAACTCAAAACCAAGAATTCATTATACTTCTCAAAAATGTGAAGATCTACATATCTGGTGAGGACCATGTGAATGAAAGTACAAGAAAAAATTTGGTGATCTTTATTGCACCTGTCTGTTAGTAGCAATGGTGGAAAAAGTGCAAAGTGATACAAATACAAAGAACTACAGGGAGTGTGTGCATAAGAATTGGGAACAAATCCAGGAGAGACCTGGAACATCTGACCGTTTAGTCTACTGTTCACTGAAGCTTCATCGAAATGAGAATCGGTCTCGGTGGAAGGGTGGGTGTCAAGAAGTCATTCATAAGGAAAATGAATGGCTTCTAAAGCTCAGCTCCTGGGAGTCCTTCCCTAGGACTGTACTGTTCTTTACAGAGACCTGGAATCTGCTGGATCTATTTGTCCAGCTTGGGGTTTACAGCTGCAAACACTCCTATTACCACTGAGATCACTTTGGACTTCACCTTCCACATACGTCAGTTGTTCCGTTTCCTGTACTTCTCTTTATAACCCTCTATTTACTCCTCCTTTCTCCTTCGTACTGAAGTTGCTGTCTGCTGGGATTGTTACGTCTTCTGCTCCTTGTCAAGCACCACTGCGTCTGGAATATAACTACAGAAAACTACACAGTTTTGCTCTATAACAAGGTATTGCATAATAAATAGATACATAAATATACTTTGATATGTTATGCAGGAAAAACACTGGTTAACTGATCAATTTGGCAATAAGAAGAAAGTAATATACTTTATACCTATACGGGAATAGATAAACCATCATAGTGTAAGTACCAGAATAAGAAGCACTAAAAAGTGAATACAAAGATCTCAATTAATTAATTACCACTCTCTTGTGTAACATTTGCATTAATTATTAACTTGTAATAAGAATAATAAGAATAATTAGCGGTATTTGTGCGTCACATGGATAGCAAACTAAAATATTAAAATGGTACAAACTTGACAGAGGGTAGGTTAATGGTAAAATGTGAGCTAAATGTAGTGAATTAAAGGGACTGGAGTGCTGGCTGGTGGTGCCGAGTGACAGCCAGGGGGAGAAAGAGGTCCTCCTCCACCGGAGCAGGAAGCTGCTGCTGGGACTGGCGAGAAGACAGAGGAGGTGCGAAATAACGTCGACATCAGCAGGCAGCGGGGTATCCACCATAATGTAGACCCAACAGTGCGCCACATCTTCCCCACAGTGTGAGCAGATGTCCCGGGTGCAGTAGTGAAAACAAAAGCAGAGCGGGCCGTATTCGTGCACGGTGAAAATGAAGGAGCTGAAGGGCTGCGCTATGCGCTCCTCTCTGGGCTTTCTGTCCCGCAGAGAGCTGACTGGGCAGCCGCTCCTGAAGGAGGAATTCCAGAGACGCAGGCTGGCAGGCTGCACCAGCCTCTACAAGAAGGATATGCTCGGACATTTCGGCTGTGTCAACGCCATTGAGTTCTCCAACAACGGCGGGGAATGGCTGGTGTCTGGTAAGTTGTCAAACCCCCCTCTTCTTCCTCTAGCTTGCACTGTTTTAATTTGTTAGCATGCTAACGCTAGCTAGCCAGGCAGTCAGCTGTAACTGTAGCCGATGCTAAGTTAGCCTAGCTTTTCTTGCTGGCTAGTGGGAGTCAAACAGTCAGAGGGGGCAGCAGCAGCAGCTACCTCGGACCGGTCCCATCTTCTGTCAGTGCAGAAGACGACCCATGTGGCCTCTGAAGTGGACATTTTTCCCTCTCATGAGTCAAATCATGGCGACCTCATGGAAGCTGTTAGTGTCCTGAGAGGATTAAAAACAATCATCTGGCCTAGCGTGACAGCCTGTGGCTTGCCATTTTGAGTCTACAGTTTACATTGCACCGTGGGATTCCAGCATGTTAGCATGAGTCCGCCTTATGACACGCATCTGTTTATCTGCCACAATAAAAAGTAAAAGATGCATACAACACAAACTTGGCTAGAGTTAATTAGCATGTAAGGTTCTTGCATGAAATGCAAATCACTGGTGTTTTAGTCTTGCTGGTATGCAGGCGGTGATATAGACACTTGAAGGGAGTTGGGAGACAAATGTATCTCATTGCAATCCTGTGAATTTAGATAAGGAAAATATTGTAACTGGGAAACAGTGGTTCCAGGACAAGCAAGGTCCAGTCATGTTGTTAACGTCACATTCAGGTTTTCTCTGGCAAAATGTGATTAGTGTTAAGGGTAAATATGTAGTTCCTGTCTACTTAGTTTAGTACCCCAAACACTTTCTGTTGCAAGTCTCAATACATTCATACAACACTGCCATGTATGTCTAAGCACTTTGTTTGGTTTGCTAAACAACATATAGGAAATATTTTTATTTTATCTAGTATTTTTGCCTTAAATTTCTGTCACTATTCTGTTACTTGTTGCACTGATTTCACGAAGAGTTTCTTTCCTGAAAGCTCATTTATCTGCAACCCGTGAGAAAGCGTTGTTTTTTAAAAGTTTGGTCGTAATGCTCCATCTTTACTTGCAGGTGGAGATGACCGTCGGGTGCTTCTGTGGCACATGGAGAAAGCCATCCACAGCCGCTCAAAGCCTGTGAAGCTGAAGGGGGAGCACCTCTCTAACATCTTCTGTCTGGCCTTTGACAGCACCAACAAAAAAGTCTTCTCTGGTGGTAAGAAAAAGACAAGTACTGTCCCTGCTGGACGTAACTACTCTTTTTAACCTTTGAGCTGGAAGTGTTTGTGGGACATGTACAGCAAACAGAATTTAAAAAGTATTCAGACAGATAAAATGTTTAATAGGGACTTTGATGTGCAATGTGGAAAAGGCTGAGCTTGATTCACTGCACATGAACGATGTTGAGTATAAATAATAGATGGGGGGAAAAAATTAAATTAGCTGCAGGAGTTGCTGTTTTCAGTCTGGCTGCTATGCAAAAGAGTCCAGAGACTCTAAAGTTCTGTCAGGTTTTACTGAGCTATTATTTGAGAATAAAATAACTATAGTATCTAACACACCCTTTAAAAGAAAACTACAGTTGTGGTCAGAAGTTTATATCCAGTCATTATGGGCATGAACTTCATGGTAATTTTGAGTTTTTAATGGTTTCTTTGAACTGTTCTTTACCTCAGTGAAATGATTGTACAGCATACATCTTACACTTACTTAAATCTTTTAATAAGTGGTGCTGAAGGTTCTACAATCACTGATCATGATTGATTACAACTAGTAGTTTGTCTTTGCAGCATAAAAAAGGAATTATTTCACAGCACTCACTGGACTGACCAATACTCAGAACAATGTTAAAGTCCAAGGAACTCTGTGATGATCTAAGAAGAAGAACTGCAGATTTATACATTGGTAAGGTCTCTTCCAGTCATTTCTAAACAAACGAAGATTCTAATCATCAGTTCAAAAACTGAGTTTTCCATCGTCATGGGTGGGTGTCTACTAAGTAAGAAGGCCCTACTCCAAAATGGACTTCTTCACGCTTGAGTGAACTTTCCAGCTGCCCACACGGACAAGCCAAATGCCTTCTACAGAATAATAGCTAGTTATTTTTGGATAATTAAAAATGAGGTTTTGAAACCTGTGTAAAGTACACCAGCTCTAAAGCATGATGGTGGTAGCATTATTCTCTGAGGTTGTTTTGCTCCTACTGGTAGTAAATTGCCAAAGTGGATTGAATAATGAAGGAGGGCCACCTCCAGATTCTTCAACTTCACTTCAGATGAACAGCTAGTTGGTTGAAATCTGTGCACAATTGGTTGTTCCAACAGGATAATGATCCCTAAACATGCATCAAAACTGGTTATGGTGTAAATTAAACATGCTAACATTAAACTTCTGGAATAACCATTCCAAGGTGTCTGCCAGGAATCCAACCAGTTAAAATGAACTCTACCAATTCTACCAAGGAGAGTGGTTAAATATCCAGCCAGAATTCTACCAAAAGCTTTTTCATGGCTTCAGAAAGCATGTGGTTGAGGTGCAACACGCACATTTACCAAATATTTTTTAGCAGTGTTTGTACTTATTTGAGTCTGTATGTATACTTTGACCCTGTGTGGATTGGAGAAAATTCAAATCAGTTTCAAATTTGTGCACCCATTTCTTGCTGGATGATGTATGCTGTACAATCATTCCACCCTGGGAAAAAGAACAGCTCAAAGAAACGACTTAAAGCTCAAAATGACTACGACATTCATGCATGTGACTGCGGCTGTAGCTTGAAGTTTAAAATGTATCCTTTTCCTTCACCTTGTAACCTGCTTTATGTGTTTGTTGTCGAACAGGAAATGATGAACAGGTGATTCTTCACGATGTGGAGAGGTAGGTAAAATGACCCTTGTTACTGTAGTATCAAAATGTTTTGATGAGCTCATAGCCATCATGAAAAGGTCAGCGATTTAACCGCGCTAACAAAATGATTAACGCTTGACTGATTGCTGCTCCTGCAGGAGGGAAACCCTGAACGTGTTCCTGCATATCGACGCTGTGTACAGCTTGTCCGTCAGCCCAGTCAATGACAATGTGTTTGCCAGCTCATCCGATGACGGACGGGTGCTTATTTGGGACACTCGCGAGCCGCCTCATGGAGGTAAGAGCAGTTGGATTAGATGATGAATAAGTTTGTATAGATCAGTTCGAAATCCCATGCATTTCGCACATTGGACGTTTCAGACACCGATCTCTTATGTTTGCTGTCATGGTTGTAATTGATAAAGCTGCTGATATCCAGTCACACAGTGTATTTTAAGTGTGTGTGTGTGATGGGTCTTGGTGAGACTTGTTGATATTTTTACAAATGCAGTGGATCATCTTGCATGACGTCTCCATCCTGCTATTTTAGAAGCCTTCCTTGTGACCAAGTTGGCCTGATAATACATTTAGCAACATTGGGCTTCCTTTTCTGCCTGCAGGCTTTTTTTTTTCACCTGCTGTAGTCCAAAAAAATGTTTTTGCGCTTCTCTCATGATGGATCTAATCATAATTTCCACTGTATGCAGAAAGCCCCGTGCTGCTATTTGAATGATTGAGGGTGATTGTTTGAAATGTAACATTCTTTTATTAAAAACTGCTGTGAATATGAAAATCTTCTCTCCCTGTAGAGCCCTTCTGCTTGGCCAGCTACCCCTCAGCCTTCCACAGTGTAATGTTTAACCCCGTGGAGCCCAGATTGCTCGCCACGGCCAATTCCAAGGAGGGTGTTGGATTGTGGGACATCCGCAAGCCGCGCAGGTCAGACATGCTTCTCTTTTCTTTGACCTTAAGAGATGATTAACATTTGTTCTTCTCGAAGAATAAATTGACTCAGCAGTGGAAACTATTATGATGTTGAAGCATAAAAATAAGATGGCGTCTGCTTGTATTTTATCCATTGTAGTAAGAGCCTTTCATGCAGTAAAACCTTTTTTACTGAAATGGAAAAAACCTGAAACTAGCTTAAAAAAAATTCTTTGTGGTTTCACATAAAGCAGTCTAAACCAGAAAATTATTAAATAACAGATTTACCTGACAATCTCCACCAGATGGCACTGTAACATCACCATTAAAGTAACGCCTGCTTTTCCTCTTCCAATAGCTCAACTGTATGGTGGCCTTGAGAGGCCAAACGGACTCAAACTTAAGAAAACATCAGCAAATAAAAAAACGCTGCAAAAATATAAAACAAAAGGTTATAAAAAAATAAGCGACAAAAACTGAAGCGTTTGTGGAAACACGATGACTTGATGAATCAGATCTGGAAGTGAAAATCTACCAGTAAACATAAGTGTCTTAATTCATATAGAATGGATATCAGAGGCTCAAAGAAGCTAATTTTTGCTAAATGGGGCTTAGAAGGCAGTTGATACAAACACATAACATCCTTACAATATATGGTGTAACACTATAGATAAACTTACCTCAAAATATATAAAGCATATTAAGATCTACAGCAATAACATGCAACAAACAGCTATACTATTAATCCGAAATACACCACGTTTCATATAACTGAAGAAAAAGAAATAGTGACATTTATTTTTAGGTATGGGTCCAAACTACACTGTGGTCATTAAGGATGTTGTTGTTTTAACTTGTTTTAATGCTTTGTATCTTATTCTGTTTAATATGAACAAGCACCTAAAAGTAGTCAGTGATCACTGTCGGCCTCACTGGGTTTTTATTACTGCTGTTCATTTGCAGCACGTTTTAAAGCTCAGTTTTTAAAACCTTAGGATGTAGCTACAGCACAGGGCTCATTGCTCGCCAGACACCAGATATTTAAACGGGTCAGAGAAGAATCACTCTGAGGATAACAAAGATTTGAAAGGAACAGGACTTTTATATAGCGAGTAATGCTAGCATTCACAACCTGTCTGCATTTTTCAGCACCTTAATTTGTGGATTAACTGGCATTAATTATCCATAAACTTGTGCTTTTACACCATTTTTCTATTTGCTGGTGTTTTTTTTGTTTGTTTGTTTTCGCGTTGCAGTTCGTTTCTGCCTCTCAGGGCCACCGTAGGACTCTCCTCCCACTGCAAAACAAAAACAAATGTTTGCACCAATAAAAATGTGTCTGTGAAAACACTGAACTGAATGGCGCTGAGTGTGAGTTTAGACATACTTGGGATTTTAGCGCAGAAATGATGGCCGGTAAAAGTAAACACTGAGTCATTTCTCCCCCACCGGTGTTGGCTCTGCTTCTCTGCAGTGAGGGGGATGTTTAGAGACGCTCCTGAGAAATGTCCTCAGTTCACTATCAAGTTTAAAAATAGCTTCCAGCTGAAAGGTGTTTCATGAAATATTTAATTGACTTAGCCAGAGTAATTTAACAGTCTCCCCTTGGCTAAAGGGCAGACATGCTTTCTAATGATGTCATTTTCATCGAGATTATGATGTACAGTAATGTGCAAAAGTCCTGAGCCACCCTCATTCTTTATATTTTAGATCTCCAGACTTTCTGAAGTTTTTCAAAGTTTTTCTTTTTGGCTGCTTTTCCACTCATTTTCAGTCCAGTCATTGTATGTGACCATTTTCAGAATAATGTTTTCACCCATCTAAAAAAGCACCTAACTCCAGGGATGAAAAGTTTTTGTGTACACAGACAACTTAGCAATGAGCCAATTTTCAATTGTATCTTTAACTAGCAGCCTGTCATAAAAACACAGCAGTTGCTCCCATTTGCCAAAGATGACAAAGTTTGAGAGACATAAAATAGTATTTTTGCACCAACTAGGTGATTTCCAAAGAGCAACTAGGTGATTTCCAAAGAGCTACTAGCTGAAAACTTTCAATTTGTCTTCATTGTGTCCAGTATGTCCTTAGAAAATAACAGCATGAGACAGTTGAAGGACAAAAGAAGTGGCAGCCCCTAAGAAAAAAAAACACAGCAGATGAATAACATATGGACGTTATGTCCTTAACAAAAAGGAAACTTTTCAGGAATGACTCCAGACCTGAGACATGTATCTGACCCTTCAGTTGATTGATCTTTTTGCTTAAAGCCCCAGTAGACATGGAGTGAGTGAAAGGATGGATGGCAAGAAGCCGTTCTTAATGAAGGGAAATGAGGACAAAAGGCTAAGATCTGCTAAATTGCACAAGAACTGGATTGAAAATCAGTGGCAACAGTTCTTATGGAGTGATGGATCCAAGTTTAATTTTTTCTTTAATACAAAAACACACAGTGGAACATTATCAGTCAGTGGCCTTTCCAGAGACTGAACCTCAACATTATTATTGAAGTTTTGGATCATCTAAAGGCATCCTAACATCCACAGACGAGCTTTGAGAGCTCTTCCCAAAGGCTATAAAGAATTACAAGAAAGCTTGACTATGAGAGTTCAGGGTGTGTTGAATATAGGTGTTTATCCCAAATATGGACTTTCAAGCTCATTAGAATTGTACAAATGCAGTTTTTGATTTATGTACTGTATTTTCATGTATATTTGCAAATGTTTGACTAAGTCACTGCACCCATTTCCCATTTTCTTAGCAAAGTATAAAGAATTTACTCAAGTCTTGCACAGGATTGTATCTTTCTCTCGCTGTTTTCTCCTGGGGAGTTCTTTCAAAGCTGCCAAAGTATGTGGAAAAGTATGAAGATCAGTGCTTAGAAATTGTGTAATGCTGTTTTAGTAAACTTTCACAGCATGTTAAAGTTAAACCACAAGAAAAAGGCGTGCTATTCATCTGTCTGAATAATGACTCATCAGCACTGTTGTTTCTCTTAAATAAATACTTAAATATTTTGGCTCTCATTGTTGGAACTACAAGATATTTATTTTGGGATTACTTATGTAGTGAAAATCACCTAGTTTTATCCTCATCTGGTTGTTTAAATAAACGGTTGCCTAGATATTCTTGCTGTCTTCTGTGATTGTAGTACTGTGAACAATGAGACGGGTATTATCATTTCTCTCCTCTCGCCCTCTCAGCTCGCTGCTCCGTTATGGAGGCAGTATGTCCCTGCAGAGCGCCATGAGTGTTCGCTTCAACAGCACCGGCACCCAGCTGCTGGCTCTGCGGCGCCGCCTGCCGCCGGTCCTCTACGAGCTGCACTCCCGGCTTCCCAGCTTCCAGTTCGATAACCAGGGCTACTTCAACTCCTGCACCATGAAGAGCTGCTGCTTTGCTGGGGACAAGGATCAGGTCGGTAAACACATATGATCTGTTTACCGACCCGTGTTTTAAATGATACACAGGACAGCTGATTTTCTCGAGTGGGATTTAGCTCCTAAAACAATAAGCACGTACGAAACATAGAACAGTGATTGTTTTAACTGACTTTGTGGATACCTCAAATGAAATTTAAGGAGTGTATTTGGAGACACAATAAAAATAGAATATATTAGTTCCTTCTGTGAAACTGGGACTTTTGAGTGCTGGAGGAGCACCAGAAGCCCCTGGCCTCAGTCACTGATCCTCCTGTTGGTCCTCTTCAGACATGACATCAGCCTCTAGTCATGTTTATTACGTTAACATTTGCCTTTGGTGTCAGTTAGGCTCAGAAAGGCTTAAAAAAGATCTGAAGGTAGTTCAAAGAGTGCAGAATCGGGTCAGGACAGCACAATACAGTTTGAATTTCCTCAGCTGCTGATGGAATGGAATTTCTTTAACACCTACACAGCAGTCGCGAACTTTTCTAGACATGAATTGATGAAGGCACATGTGAGGAGGCAAATTTCCAACCCAGCCAAGTCCGATATCTAACAGTTTTTGACCTGCTAGCTCCTTAATACAAAGACTGTAAATTCTGATTTGCACAGATGTGAGATCAGTGCAGGTAGCTGTCCAATGAAATCACAGCTTGTAAGTGTATTTCTTGTGTCCTGCTTCAACCCCCTCCACTCAGAAAACACTGTTGCCTTAATTGTTTGATTTTTGACCAGCGAGAATGCATCTGGCAGGAACTGTTTCCTGCTCTGTGTCAAAATGCAAGAAGAAAAACAGACTTTGAACAGTCTTCCTGCCTCTTTCTGATATTTTCCAGAGTTCATTAGTGGACTCATTAATCTAGAATTTGCAGAGTTACAGATAATATTTTAAGATTATTCATTTTTATTGAACTATTCTCAAAATTTACTGATATAATCGACCTTTCACTTTATTGGAAAACTATAACATATGAGGTAATAACATGTAATAAATGACCTGCTCGTCAGTTTGTAGCATTTTGCAGGTTCCAACTATGTTTAATTTGTAATCAGGGATGTAACGACTTTCAAATTGTCAGGTGTACAGTCACATAATCATGACCTGAGCTGTACTAACCTGTTTGTGCAGCAGCTGTTCTGGGCCTGTTTAATCACAAATTATTTCCCTGTGTTTAATGTTTAGCAGGTTTTCATGAAAACTTACTTTCTGACTTGTTTGACATAAACAAAGCAGAAGGCATCTTGCAAAGGGTTATTATATACACAGTGAGCCATCTGTGTAGCTATTTTTTGCCATAATCAGTTTATCTTTTTTTTTTTCTCCAGGAAAAGCACTGCATCATAATTACATTGATATTTTAAAACTGAGTTTACTGAGCCTCTGAGTATTTTGAGATGCTGTGTGAGTGCATTTTGAGAATTTCCTAAGCCAAGTAGAATACTCTCGGCTTCTTGTGCTAGGTGTACTAATTACACCATGGATGTTGGAGGATAATGAGAAGAAGTGTTATAAGAAACCAAGCAACTGTTAGGATGCGATGGAGGTTTGACCAAATGTAGCAGCTGTAACCGAGTAGCTCTTTTTTTCGCGCAGGCTCTGCTTGTAGTAGAGGATTTTCTCAGAATGGTGTGAGAGCAGAAGTGCTGAGTGGTGACTTGCTGCATGAAGCTGATAGAAAGGAAAGAGGGGAGTTAGTTTTGGGCACAACATTCCTTTCCTGATGTGTCCTCTGGGAACGGGAGGCAAAGCACACAGGTGTTGAGCTAAAAATGTGTCCATGCCCAGCAGCTAAACTAATCTCACAGTCTCAGCCTCAGGCATGATTACTTTTCATCCCTGTTGATCATTTTATGTAGGATTTCTCTTAGATGAAGACACAGGACATGGGTTTTCTAAAAGCATGCATATAATGTTGGAAAAGAACTGTGTAAAAACAGTGGACAGTAAAACCCTGTGAAGAAAAATGCACCGGCGCAGACCGGCAGAACGTTTACAGAAGGAAATTGAAGACATTCATTTAAAGTAATTTGCTGATGAAACACCACAAAAATATTCCACAGTTTGACAGACTGTAAGGAGCAGATGACAATGCCTTAAAGCGAATGTGAATTATTTTATCAGAGAAGAATTTGCCTCCACTTGTAAAATGGGGCTTGAAAGACATTCCCATTAAATAAAAATCTGCTAAAAAGAAATGCAAAGATGTAGATTTTTTTTTTGATTCTTTGAACACTACTGCTGGTTACCTAAATAGGGTAACATCTGCATCTGCAAAATATGCATTCACTGGCTGCTTTATAAGCTGTTTGTTCATGCAAAAATGAGCCAAATCTAATGTCTGCAAGTTAATGCATTTAGGCTTGTAACCATGGTCAAGATGACCTGCTGAAGTTTAAACTGAGCATCAAAATGGGGAAGAAAGGTTATTTAAGTAACTCTGAACTTGGTGCAGTTGTTGGTGCCAGACTGGTGTGAATACTTCAGAAACTGCTGATGTACTGGGATTTTCCCACACACCCATTTTCAGGATTTATAGAGAACGGTCTGAAAAAGAGGAAATATCCAGTGAGCGTCTGTTCTCTGGATGAAAGCGCATTGTTGATGCCTTAGGTCAGAGGAGAATGGCCAAACTGCTGAAGGCAGCAGTAACTCAAATAACCAGTAATTACAACCAATGTATGCAGAAGAGCATCTCTGAATCAACATCCCATAAAGCCTTGAAGCAGACGGCTTATAGCAGCAGAAGACCACACTGGTTTTCACTCCTCTCAGCTCAGCACAGGAATCTGAGGATTTAATTCATACTGACTCAACACAATTGGACAAGAGAAGATTGGAGCAATGTTGCCTGGTCTGAGGCTCAATTTCTGCTGCGTTGTTCACAGGTTAGGGTCAGAATTTGGCATAAACAACATGAAAACATCTTTCCCTCCTGCCTCGACTCATCGGTTTAGGCTGGTTGTGAGGATGATTAAATGCCACATCCTACCTGAGTATTGTTGTGGATCACAGCCGTTCCTCTATGAAGGCTTTTTCCAGCAGGATAATGTGACTTGTCACATAGCTGAAATCATCTGAAACTGTTTTTTTGAACTTAGAAAGAGCTCACTCTACACAAATCCCTTTCTTTTTTCTAAAACTCTAAAGTCTCTTAACATCACCAGGACATGTAATGCAGTGGATATGCTAGCTGTAAATGGGTTTTAACCATAAAGTAATTCTTCTTTCTAGTCTTTCCTTCTTCATGCTGTTTTAAGTCATACATATAAGAACATAGAGCTCCCCCACCCCGACTCTGTCAAAGCCTACCTTAAGCAACAGGTTCAAGTGGAACCATCTGCTCCCAAAATCCAACAACAGTCAAGACGGGCAGCAGGAGCTCTGTTGGGGTCAGACTGCCGTGTCGTGTGAAGGCGGCATTTGATCGCACATTATGAGACACGGTGTTGCGATAAGATCGGTTGTTTTTGTGCTACGTATTGCCCAACCACCCAAATTCCCCATGGTTCATTACTCCCAGCATACATACGCATGTGAGCAATTTTCTCTTTATAGGTGAAATGGAAAGTTTAAGTCATACAAACTGGGGCAGATTGCAATCTAAACATCCTTTTGTTTTCCCCTTTCTCCTTCAGTACATCTTGTCTGGGTCAGACGACTTCAACCTCTACATGTGGAAAATCCCAAAGGATCCTGAAGCAGGTGAGTTATTGGATCTAACTGCACTGATGGCATATTTATGTCTTTGCGCTGTTATGTTGAGCAGGATTTATTGCATTTTTGACATTTTGGTGCAACAAAAGAAGCGAAATGATTTGATAATCTATATCCCAGTGTGAGATTGTCTTCTGTCTAGTCAGCACATTAAGCCTGACAGCGTTTTGCATTTGGAGACATCATCAGGGCAGACTGTGGTTTACCCTCAGCTCATTTGGTTATAATAGACTTTCCAGGCACGAGTAAATACAGAATAACCTGTAGCGAAGCTTCAATGCAATGTCAAATTAACGTTGAATGTTTCCACCTGCTCACACGAACTAAAAACAATTTAGAAATTACTGCTCGATATATTCTTAGAGTGAAAATGCCTCGGATATAATTACTCCAGGAGGAAAATCCCCAGAAATGCAGCAATCCAAGAATGTGGTATTTGTAGCTCTGTAACACCACCTGCCATATTTATGACTTTTCAAGGAGTTACTCACACTCGAAATATGCACACAGAGCCTTTTTGTTTGTCAGGCTAAATTTTCTCCTTTAACGAGTCCCTGTTGTAGTCTTCCATTTCTGTGGCTCTGAACGGATGTGTTTTTGTTCCGGTAACATGTTAACAAAGCTTTTCTTTTAAGGAGGCCCTGGTCGTGTTGTTAACGGCGCTTTCATGGTCCTGAAGGGTCACCGCTCCATAGTCAACCAGGTCCGCTTCAACCCTCACACATACATGATCTGCTCCTCCGGTGTGGAGAAAGTCATCAAGGTAAGTAACGAAACCTTTATACTGTGATTTGTTTTTCTGACTTTACTAACTGCATATAAGAAATGTTTGCTGCAGGCACTAAAACATTCTGACCAGGCTGTAAATATAAAGTAAAACAGGCAATTTAACAGGGAATCTCTTGGGATTGACTCGCTCTTTGAGTCCACCTCAAATGGTCGTTTGAGGAACTGCAGTTTTTGGCGTCAGCTCTTCTTTCGGGCTTCGTGTTGGTGCACAGATGTGTCTCTTCCATTTTCTGCAGCTTCAGGGTGACGAGCGGTTAGAGAAATGATCCTGTTAGTGGACTGTCCCAACATCCGAGTCTCAGCATCATCTGTTGCTTGGACAGCAAACGTGCCCTTAAGTGAGACATTGGTCTCCAATGACACCACTGAGTAACTGACTGAGCTCTAACGTCCCGCTTGTGCAGTGGGGATTGAAAACGGATGGATTTCCCCGATCACTATTGTCGACTGAAGCAGATGATGTTGGGCAGTGTTCATAAAGTGGGTCATGAAAGATGTGAGAGGTTCTACAGTATTTCTGAAACCAGAGCTAGACTATATTATGAGATACAACAAGGCTTTCTAAAATCTTTGCAGTTTAAGGCAGCTAAAGGTTGTGTAAGCGTTGAAATAAACACGTATTATTGCTAAACTCTTCACTTGAGCTCAAGCTCGATTAAGCTGCAGTATCAGTTAAATATTGTAGTTAAAATTTTAAAAAAAACTGAGGCTTCTCATTAAGTTCTCTCAGTCTGCTGAAGCCATTTGTTTTCATCTGTGTACCACATCGAATCTGGTTGTCTGCAGATAGTGAATCATTTGGTACAGCATGATTTTATAATATTAGAATTAGAGCTGCGTTTCTGTATTATCTTATGAGAAAATATGCTGCTCATGTTCTCAGAAACCAGGCAAGCAGTGAAGTTTGCTTCATGTCTCTAAGTTAATAACACAGCTTTGCATCATCAGTTTGCTTCTCCCCATAGAAGCGGTTGTTTTATCCTCTTTGCTTGTGTGTGTAAGTGGTCCACATCCTTGGATGTTCTGCATCATCTTATTTAAACATGTGCAAACATTCATGGAAACAAACATATCAGGCAAATTAGAAAGTGAAACGGTGAATATTTGGTATGACAACCTTTTATTCTTCAGCACAGTGTGAACTCTCTTTGGCAGCTTTCTTGTCATTTAAGAATCTTCAGGAATAGTTCTCCAGACTTCTTGAAAGACATTCAGCGCTCTTCTTTGAATGTAAAATGTTTTACATTATTTTTCACACTACCTCCCAACACCACTGTAACCCCAAACAATACAAATGCACATGCAATTATTTCAATTTAAAACAGACGTCTCGCTAAGTTGTCTGTTATGTGCAGACCCAATACTGAGTCATCTCTTGAGCTCGGTGCAATATTTCTGCATGAATGATTCAGAGGTCAGTGTTAAGTAGCTTGACAAAAACAAACAAACAAACAAAAAAAATCCTCGCAAAATAGTTGGGTATCGGAGCTGCAGTGAAAAAGCAGGCAAAACCTAGAAAGGCCTTCCAATATCCTGGAAAACTGTTGCTCAGCACCACTTTGAATGATTCAGGAACGTTTGGCTGCTTGGAAGCAAAATATAAAGAAGACTTTTGCACAGTACAGTTATACCTGTGCATGATAATAAGCAGACTGCTAGCATACAACATAGCCTAGCTGAGCTCTAAACTTTTTGTATTTGTTTATGTATTATATAAAAATTAAAAATGGCTTCTTCGGTTTAAGAAATTCTGTCATTGATGGTGACAAAAGCCAGCTTCTCTTTTTTTGTTATTTTGGTTACACAAACTTGTACGTCACTGCTCTGAGTGGAAGTCGATACAGGTACACGTGTTAAAACCTGATCCTGGCTCACTCTTCCTACTCCTCACTTTCTCTCTGTCATCTCATATGTTTTTGTGTGTTTTTTAACTGCATCTTTCCCTTTTCCTTCCTTCTACTTCACCCTCCACTCACCCACCTTTACCCTTTTATGTTTCTGCCCATCTTAGGTGTGGAGTCCCTACCAGCAGCCTGACAGTCTGGGAGATCTGGAGGGTCGTGTGGAGGACAAATCCCGCAGCCTCTACACTCACGAGGAGTACATCACCCTGGTTCTCAACAGCGGCAGTGGTCTGTCCCACGATTATGTCAGCCAGTCTATCCAGGAGGACCCCCGCATGATGGCTTTCTTTGACTCATTGGTGCGTCGGGAGATTGAGGGCTGGAGCTCAGACTCTGACACTGACCTAAGTGAGGAAGCCATCATGCAGCTCCACGCCCGGGGACGCCGCTCCACACGAACCACACCAACCGTTCCTACTGCTGCCTCTGCTGCGGGTCACCACAGCAACTCTGATAACTCCTCCTCCTCCTCCCTGGCTGGACCTGATGCTTCAGGAGCGGAAGAGCAAGCCGGAGACGAGGGGGAGGAACGACCCAGGAGACGAAGCAGACATCAGCGCCATCAATCTGGCTTCCTGGTGAATGAGGACTCAGATTCCAGCGAATTTTGGCTCGACCCAATGCCCCGGCCTCGATCCCCAAGCCCTAGGGACAACTCCACAATTTCCAGTCCCACCTCCTCTCCTTCGCTTCCCGCTGGAGCATCTAGCTCCTCCACATCCACTTCCAGTTCCAGCAGCGACGACGAGGAGCGCCGTAGCGCCGTGAGGCGGCGTAACGTCATGAGGCGCAGACGCATGCATGTTGTCTCCAGAGCTGGGGATCGTCCCGAGTCCGTACAGGCTCTCTTTTCCGCCATCGACTCTTGCAGTTACCCATCAATCTCCATTGATGACCTGTCTTCCTCCTCGTCAGGCGAGGAACAAAACGCCCTCGAAATTAAGCCCCGAACCGGCGGCGCCACAGAGGAGGAAAAATGTCTGAGCCCTTCAGACTTTGTGTGTCTGAGCCCAGTAATGTCTCCTGAGAGCCAAGAGAATGAGGAAGGGAGTGACAGGACTGAGCTGGAAAGACATCCAGCTGCATCTCCTCAGTCACTGGATGGATGCAGGACTGAAGGGAGGGCTGCTACAGAGCCAGTTTTAGACAGCTCTGATAGCGGAGAAGCGTGTGGCAGCTCACCGGCCATAGACAGCACCTCCCCGAGCCGGTGCACCCCCGGAGTGAACGGGCAGCACCGGACTGTGGCACCAATGGGAGAGTACACGACTGAGGGCCCACATGTTGCCTCAGATCCAGAGGAAGAGACTGGCGTTCCACCTGAAGACAAGTGGCCACAGAGAGAAAAAGTCCCCGCACTGAGTGCTCTAAAGCGGACTCACGTGGGATCAGACGAAGCAGAGTCGGCCTCCTCGCCCTCAGAAAAGAAGCTAAAAACATAGTGATGCTTTCTCGCCCTGGAAAGAAACTGTTAAGAGACTTCATTTGGGAAGTGGGTTTTCTATGCGTTTTTACAACTCAGCTTTTCTCCTCTGTTTTTTTTTTTGTCATGTGACACACACTAACTGCTTACAAGCAGGAGGCGCTAGGAAGCTAAAAAAAATGACAGTGATTCGTTTTTTGTTTGAGAACAAATCAGTCAGACGTTGTCGTCATTTTTCAGGTCGAACCACAGATGACATTAAGAGATGTATAACATAAGCTTAATATTGTTGATAACAGTGAGACGTGTTTAAGTGAGACGCATTTATTTTCATGCATCATCAGTGTTTCTTTCTCAAGCTCTGGTTGTTGCACAAAACTCCACCCTGGATTTGGAGCTCTTCCAACCATAACAACAAAACAGTCTTTTGTAGGAAAAAAGCTTGGCGGAATTTTTAATTTCTGTGATTTCACACTGAGTGTAAATCTGGTTAGGCTTATTCTCATTTTTAAGTGATTCTCGGCTCAGACTGCTTCAGGGGGGCCTGAAGAATTGACTGCCTCCATAGAAATCCTGAGGAGCACCGTTTGTATAAGCTGTGTATTGAAATGATGCTTTCATTGTCTCAACCAGCTGTTCTTGGTCTCATTATCCAGCCCATGGGTACCATTACAAGCCAGCTCGCTTTTGTTTTCTTGCAATTAAAGAATAATTTGTTCTCTAGTGACAAAGCAACAGCGTCTTCCTAAGGCTGACTCGCCGATGGGTGAAACATTTACTCTTTCTGACACATGTCTGTCTGAGGTAATGGAAAATGAGTCATTTTATTGTAGATATCAGCTACTCTACCGCTGTGAGCTTACGTGGTTGCCATGGCAACGCAGCCTCAACTCTCCCGTGAAAGAAACGTGACCCTGAGCAAACCGTATCAGTCCGAGTAAAATTTTTTATTGACTTAACCAAAAAGCTGCATTTATATAGGAGAGTGAGTTTAGTCAATTATGATCAGTCTGCTAAGCTGACAAACGCTAATACTGCAGATTTACATGTCAATACAAGTGATTAATTTCTGAAAAACACTGGAATGGGACAGGACCAAAGTCTTGGATTTCACTGTTAGGGAACTAGATTGGGATCAAGGATAAAAAAACAAACAAACTATATTTTCAGTCCACGAATTTCCAGAATTTGGAGGAAAAGTGCCAGAAGAAAGTCTTTTTTTTTTTTTTCTTCTTAATTCACAGAACTACAAAAAAAAGCCAGAAGTTTTCCCACATGAAAGGCTGACTCTGTTCCACACAAGTCTGAATTTATTTTTGCAAATTCTAAATATGTATATATTTTCCTGTGGAAGTCTAATTTAGTCACAGAAGACAGTTTATTATATCACTTTGTTTCACAGACTTGACTTTTTTCTTAGAATTCTGACTTTAGTCAAAGGAGCTTGCAAAGAAAAGCGTCTGGACTTCTTTAAGTTGCTTGAAGACGTTTCACCTCTCATCCGAGAAGCTTCTTCATTTCTAAGGTCAAATGGCGACTTTATTTACGATTTTTTTTCTACAGAAGTCCAACTTTATTGCAAAACACTATTCTCAGAATTCTGATTTGTCTTCCAAATAGATTTGCAGCAAGTCTGACTTAAATTCTGGGAGGGATAAAAAAAAAAAAGAAGCCAGGACTACCACTGTGGGTGGAGGGGGTGTAATTGCAAATACTGCAATTAGTGGACAACCCACTCAACCAACTGAGCCAAAACCACCCCTAAAACAACTGCATTAAAGCTGCATTTAACACAGCTAACAACACAAAGTCACCACAAGCTCCATGTTTCTTATTTCACGTCACATGATCTGTTACTCACTTGGCGCATGGATACGTTTCGGTATTCTGAATGTTTTAATGGCTTTTCATCCAACTTGACTTAAAAATTTTATCAATTTTAATATAAGCAATATTAGAGAGCGTACAACACATTGACCAATCAAAAGCTTCAGAATAGCTTGTTTGTCGCTTAGCTTTACACTTTATTGTATGACTGATCATTGACAATTTATTGTACTTTGACCATGTCTACCTTTGAGTATATTTAAAAGGTTGCTTTCCCAGCTGGTCAACATTTTGACAAACTCTGTGCTAACAGAAAGATTTGGGGAAAAGTAATAAAAGTAGTCATTAAAGGCAGTAGTGTTTCATAAACGGTAAGTTTTACATCAATACCTTCCATTGGAGCATAATCCCCCCCCCATAAAAACATCAGAAATGCAGATTTTTAGGGATCTGGCTATATATAAACAGCCATATGAGGTATATATAATTTGAGTAATTAGACCTTTTTTTATTATTTACAAGACCTAAAATGCCAGCTCAGTCATGGACATGATCAAGATACTTTGAAAAAGCTGTACTGCAATTAATAGGCGTTTTGTTTTTGTTCCTGTATCGTCTTTTGAAATCGTTTCACAGCAGTAGGCTCATTAAGTCTCGTGCTGTTTAGATACCAGCCGGGAAACCAGCATTAGAAAGTTTAAAACAGCCATGTGGGATACTCATTATGGCTTTGGAAGTTTTGTATGGACTTAGATAATTACCACAATATGTTTTTATGCTCGGAAGAAGATGAGTAATGCGGTTTTCTGCCTTTCAGGCTACTGTGAGGATTCACATTTAGAAACAATTAGATTGTCTTTCTGATACAGGTCGTGGTTTCTGCCACAGCTGTCACCCATCTGGTTTGTACCCTTTAGTGCCAAGCAACATGCCACCAAAATGAGGTGGACAAGAGATGGACTCAGATCCTGAGATTTTCTTGTTTGTTGATTAAGCTCCACTTAATGAATCTTTCCCTAAACACAGTGTTCCCACATACACATTCGTTATACACAGAACCTGTCCTTTTTTCAAACTCCAAGATTTTTTCACATACAATAAATTCTATTGGTGTTCTTTAAGCTGTAATGTAGACATCAATCAGCAGCCCAGGAGGTAAAGCATGACATTTTTAACCCGATATGAGAAAGTTCTGTATATCCAGCATTGCAGAACAACATTATCATTCATATAAATGGTCTCATCACACTCCTGTAGCTCTTTTTTTGGTCTCTACCATCTCCAAAAATGGACTTGGTTGGTTCACTGTGTCTAAAAGCAGCTCCCAGTTGTGTTAGTCAGGTGTTTGGTGCTGAGCAGGAACTCTATGGTAGATTTTAGACCCTTTTTTTGCCAGAAATAGACAAAAAGGAGAGTCTATTTTAGCTATGGCCAAATGTTTTCAGCAGATAGCCACACCACGCCCCCTCTGACTACCACTCAGCTCTTCTAACAGTGTAGCGATTGTCCACGAAGCATGCAACGTCCTTATTTTCTGAGGAAACTGGCATCCTGTCTCCGTTTGAACGATGAGACTCTTCTGCCAGGCGAAAGCAGACTAACAGAGGGCTCACCGGCAGCTGTCAAGAAAGATTACAAAAGAAAGCACAACACAAGGCATCGCAGTCTCGGGCTGGTGGTGAAGTGGTAATCTGAGGGCAGGCTTATCGAGCTGCCTGCACAGCTTTCTTGTCAAAATAATTTCCTTTTCTTCTTACTACTGGCTGTCACTTATCTGCAGGAAGTAGACACCCTCGTTTAACCCATGCTTCTCCTCGTACAAGTATTCAAGTTGCGATATTATATGCTTTGGAGCTGTTTCTGTTTTGCTAGGCGTGCGCCTGCTGGGTGCATGTGGCTTAATGATTAATTACAGACTACAGGCACACACGGGGGCTTTGCCTGTTTAATGAGCTAATTGTACTGTTTCACACATTGATGTCAATCTAAATTATGTGGACAGTTAAGAAACCTGAAAAAGGTCACACACGTCACAGAAAACTCAAGTGTCCTTGGGTGGTCACATTAGGAGGAGAACTGCACTTGTTTGTGAACTCTTTATCTGTATTTGTTCAGGGAAGGTTAACTGGCTCTCTGTTCCTTTTCCTTCCCTCATAGAGGGCCACTCGAGCCAAAGCCTTTGAGGACTTCCACTGGGGCAGGAATGGGTTTAATCACATGTATTGTACTGGCCTGGGAGGAGACACCGTGTCCGTTTAAGTTACACAAAAGTCTTGAAAATCTAATTTTCCCATTAGCCTCCTTGTGGAGTGTTATGCTCTTACACAAAAAATCTTTTTCTGACAGTTTTGGTCGTTTCTGACGAGGGATTTCTATATTTTCAATTCAATTTTATTTATATTGCGCCAAATCACAGCAACAGTTGCCTCAAGGCGCTTTATCTTACAATAATACATACAAAGAAAAAATACAGAAATCATATGACCCCCTATGAGCAAGCACTTTGGCGACAGTGGGAAGGAAAAACTCCCTTTTAACAGGAAGAAACCTCCCAGCTCATGGAGGGGCGGGGCCATCTGCTGCGACCAGTTGGGGTGAGACAAGGAAGACTAGATAAAAGACATGCTGTGGAATAGAGACAGAGATTAATAACAAGTGTGATTCAATGCAGAGAGGATTATTAACACATGTTGATTTAGAAAGGTTACTGAAAAAGAAATTCATTGCATCTTGCATATTTTGTCTTTCTCATCATCAAGTAAGGATTTAGCAATATCTCCATATATATTCATTGGAAACTCAGTCCAATTAAAACCAACTAAATTCAGTCTCAATGGCATAATCAGGCTCTTGAATGCTTGAAATATAAGATTTCTGTAGTTCTGACATTACAGGAAATAAACACTTTTTTCCCCCTGGTTTAAATCCGCAAACTGCATTAGCCACTGTTCAAGGTGGCAACTTTCTAATTCATAACATCAATCTAATTGAGCTGCTAAGCCTTTTTAGATTTATACAGATAAGTTGCCTAAAAACTTGGCCTATTACAGGCATAATTATACAAGGACACTGGTCCTGCTTTGTTTAAGAGGTACAGATTTTAAACCATGTTTTTAGGAGCTTTGTCCAATCTCGTTTTTTTGATCCTGAGCTCTCAGTTAAAATCAGCTCCTGCAAGCTGCTGCAAATCTGTACGCTAAAAGCACCAACCTTTTGTTTTGGACCGAGTCGTGCTGTTCTCTATCCTGTTCCTGCAGTATGTTTCTTTTGATCCCAGATGGTGTTTTGGCTCCTGATGTTTGACCACAAACCCAAACACATGTACAACTCAATAGGATTATCATGGTTTTGCTGCAGTATCCCATACATGGCTCAGCTTTAACAGCAAGGACAGCTATTTAAGAATTCCCTTCCCGACATGACTGGAATACCTTGGGAACTTGCCAGAGACCAGACTGAGCCAAATGCACCAGCTCTTCACATGACCCGTGTGCCTCAGAAAGCAGGCCCGAGCGTCTTTGCACCACTAACTCTTCAGAAGATATTCTGGGATTCTGCTGAATGTTGACGTCAAGCAGTTGGACCGCACAGAAATTCCCCTTGTCTGCCCACCCAAACTGTGCGGCGTGGAGTGTGCCACCAGAGTAATTATACATATTTCAGCGGTTCATTAGAATGGGTTAACTGATGCGTTTAATAAGCCATCATTTGCAGCACTGAGAGGACGAGCCTCTTTTGTCAAATGGCCAATTAGAGCTCCTGTTGCTGCTCTCTGGGGTGGACTTCTATTAGTTTTGGCTGTACTTTAAAGCATAAAAATAGAAACCTTATTAGCCCTGCTAGCTGTAGAGATCACAATGTTGGTCAGTTCACTAGTTTGAAATGGCTCAACAACTTAAAGTGTCCTGATTTTTGGAGAATAAAATAAAATACTCCCTCTTTCAAGTCTAAGGTTTTTATATTTCAGGTCATAATAAAAATCGTCTCGTCCTTACCAGATTCTAAAATGATTTAAATCCAGCTTCAGATGGACAACACTATACAACATATTGGATGTTATTATTTATCAAAGAAAAATTAAATCAAAATACTGCAACAGAGTGTGAAAAGTACACCCCATAATGCCACAGCTGGTAAAACCACCTTCAGCAGACTTTGTCAGTCTCTCACTCTTGTGGAATTTTGGCTTCTTTTCAATGTGATTCAGTTCATTGAGGTTCGCAGGCATCTCTTTATACACAGCAGTTTTAAGGTCCCACCACAGCATTTTAATCATGTTGAGGTCTGGACTTTGACTGGCCATTGCAGCGCCTTCATTTTTTTTCTTTAGTGCTGTACTTGAGATCATTGTCGTGTTGCACGACCCAATTTAAGCTAAGCTATAGCTGCCAGACATTTGACTCTAAAAGTAGAACTCTCTCCTCTATAGCGGAGTTCATGGTCAAGTCGATGACTTCAAGGTGCCCGGGTCATGTGACTGCAAAAAAGCCCAAATTGTCACACCACCACATTTGTGGCAGTTGGTTTGAGGTGTTTGTGCTAATATGCTATGTTTTTGGTTTTCACTAAACATGGTGATGTGCATTATGGACAGAAATCAGTCACATCTGTCTAAAACTTTGTTGCAGAGGTATTGTGGTTTCATCCCGTGCATCTTTGCAAATCTAAGCAGTGCCATGTTCTTTTTAGACAGATGACACTTTCTCTTGGTAATCCTGTCCAAACAAGCCATACTTGTTCAGTCTTTTTCTAATTGTGCTTTTGTGGAGTTTAGCATTTAACATGCTGACTTAGGCCTGGGGAGTCTGAGATGTAGCTCTTGGGTTGGATTTTTTTTGTTTGTTTGTTTTTTTGCAGTGTTGCATAGTCTGACCTTGGGGTGAAATTGGGACATCCACTCCTGTGAAGACTGGTAACCGTCTTGAATGTTTTCCACTTGTTTATATTCTTTTTCGCTGTGGAATGGTGGACTTCAAGTTGTTTGGAAAGACCTTGAGAACAACACATATCTGGATAACTGCCAAAACATCTGTGTTTTAGAGGAGCTCACACTCTCTGAGGAAGTTTATTTGATTGACACAGCGAGGCTGTATTTATCTATTATAAAACCTGCTAAGGACAAGATGATTTGTTTTATTACGTTGAGAAATGTGAAATCATAGAATTTAAAGAATGTCTACTTTCTTTTTTCCATGAATTTAATTTGATAGCAGTAGCATCCATTAATAACAAATGTCCTCTTAAATGCTCTTTTTTTTCCAGGTAGGATTTTTTTTTCACACTTTAGCTGATTTCATTATCGTTCTCAAAGTTTGGAAAGCTTGTTCATGTTACAAGAGGAGGACACCATAAAACTGGAAAGAGACTGAGAAGCTTGTCATAAGTAATCTCAACTTCCCTTCAGGGTCAAAATATACTTTCCCTTCATTTTGGCTGCATTGTGTGTGCTGTTCCTTTAATTGAAAGCAACCAGAGTTCCTTTTTTTAGTTCACGTCTTATCTGAGAGACTTCTTCAGATATAAAAACTCTCGGACTCCCACCGCCCACTGGAACAAAAACTTGGTTATCATGACCTCGCACTGCTGAGCAGAGAGCGTTTCCTCTTAGGCACGAGGGACAGAAAAGGGACACACAGCACATTAAGAGAGCACTTAAAATATGTGGTTATTAAACTTGGCCTTGGAAAAGATATTAACCAGGGAGAAGCAGAACAGCAGGAGGAACAACACTGGCGTTCTTTATGTGGCAGGTTTGTCGGAAAAACTCTAAATTTTGTCCAAACATCACATTCGGCGTGCTTCCGACCCAGCAACAGCCTCAGACAAAATCTGGTTCATCCCAAGGACAAAATACACAAACAAGCTAAACAATAAAACATATGCTGTGCAAGAGAGTTTGGGCCTTTACATAGAAACAGCTCCTCAAAGCAAGACTGAGCTTTAAATCTGCACCTAAAGGAGAAAGGACACCATCGCTGAAAAGAGGACACAAAATATCAGCCACCTATATTGCACTCTTGAAATCTCTTTCCACATCATTCGCACATTGACTGCTCCTTAGCAAAGCAGAGCCAGTTATGCATTACTAGCAATACAGCTTGATGACTACTTTCAGCTCCTTCCTTTCCACAAAGGTAGCTTTTTACACCAGATGCCCTTCCAGACACAACCCTAAAGAGAATTTTCAGGGTGAAACTGAAGTAGATGCCTTTTTGATTGCTAAATGAACATGTTAACCACTGCACCACTAGAGGCATGATCACTAACAATATGGTGTAACACTTGTTTGTGCTTCAGCACACTCATGGATAGCAGCTGGTCTGTGTTGTGAGTAATATACAACAGTGGCAGTACAGACTTTGTAGAATTTTACTGCTGTTTATGTGCACTGCTGTCATCTTGGATTGTGGAGTCTGGGGTGGGGTAGCATTACTCTGACTTTTGGAGTTGGAACAGTTGAAAATTCTGATTGGGAACTTGGAATTTCGGATTTTTAAATTCAAATTGAATGCCCCAAGATTTAGATCTTGGCTCATGTGATCCAAAATTTAGGAGTGGGGGAAGAAGTCCAGTTGCTTTGAATTTTAGCCCTGACTTTGAGAACCTACACAGACATGCTAAATATCAGCTAACATTGGATAGCATATAACTGTTAGCTTCAAGACCTGAAGATGCAAAGTGTGGCTGCAGGCTCTGCTTTCTTAATTAAATCATTAGTCCGCAAATGACTTATCAAACAGAGTTAGTTCACATAGATAATAACCACTGTCTCACCTTTTAGCCAGCTGTTTCTGGAATTATATTAAAAGTAAATGTAATGAATTGCTTTGCTCTTCAAATGGCTGTAGGCTAATTAGCTAATGGGAGTGTGTATGAGTCCAAACTCTTTAGTAAAAGCTGCAATCAACTGCCTCCATCTTTGAGCCACAGATCTGCTACTGCATGCCTCTTTCTGCTCCTTTGTAGGTGCAGAGCAGTGGCAGGCAGCTTCCTTTTGGCTGGGGACTGCAGGCAGTGAGCTGGCAGCCTGCTCTCTGACTGTGACATCACTTTTCCAAACACTTACCACTGGAAGTTTGTCCATATATGGAAGAGCTCCACTTTCTCCAGACTGTCAGGTCTATCCCGCTTTCCTGCATTGTGTATGCCTCTGTGTGTGTGTGTGACAGAGAAGGATATAGCCGGTTTTACCTTACAAGGCAGACAGACTTGGCCATCTCTTCACATGTTTGCAGGAGCTTTGTGGTGACTCACCTTTCTACTCACAGCTCTCATACTGTAGTAAATGGATGGATTATGAGATTAGCAGGACTGGGGCTCAGACAAAAGGAACCCCCTTACCCACATTGTCCAATAATCTATTATTTTTATAGCATGATGTTGGATTTAATTTTGTTGTTTTTACATCCCATTGTTATCCAACCTTGCTCATACCAGGTTGGACTTAAGAATGGACTTAACTCTTTGTGGCATAGAATTACAAAGGTGCAGAAAACATTCTGCACCGTTGTAATTTTGGTCCATTAACATGATAGCATCACACAGTTGCTCCAGATTTGTAAGCTGCACATCCACGATGAGAAGTTTCTGTTCCGCCACTTCCCAAAGGTGATCTGTCGGATTGAGATCTGGTGACTGTGGAGGCCATTTGAGTGCAGTGAGCTCAGCTCTTAGTAGATCAGCAGTTTCTGAAAAACTCGGGCCAATAACCATACCAGATTCAAAGTCACTAAAATCAACTTTCTTTAACTCTTAATTGTGGACGGCTGAGTGAACTGTGTCACAGATGCTGATTTCTGAAGTGTTTCTGAGCCACAGAATTGTCCCTGTTTAGTAGGACCAGTTTTTTCTTTGTCCACACTCACTAATTTACAACACGTTTGCATGGAGTGTCAGACTGGTTTCATTCATCCACACTTTGCATCATTGTTTGCATTTGCCAAGTGTGATGTGTGAACAGGCATCAGTTTTGGCAATGATTTTATTATTTATTCATGATCTCTCTTGGATTGTTTATTTTTATGCTGATGACTGTACGATCTTATGATCTCCACTTGGATGTCAAATATTTTCTCCAAACTTTAGTTGGAGTTGGTTCATGTCATTGGATCCCAACTTATGACAAAACAGATTGAAAGAGGAGCTTCGTTCCTGCTGGATAATATCAAAACTGTTGGACAGCATCTCAGTAGTGACCGAAATTTTTAACACAACACCACAACATGAATGCAGCCCTCTTTGAAACCACTCCCTTATGTTTGCTTTACAGTCACAGAAATAATTCCAGTTTGCTTAAAATATAAATGATGTAAATATTTTTAAAGATATCCTGCTTATGTGTTACTGCCTGAACAATAATGAAAACATTTAAAGTAATACCAGTACATGATATTTAAGAGGCTATAATGAGGGGACTACTTTACTTTTAATACCTATATAGCCTTTTAAATTCAAATTGTGGCATTTGGTATAACTGCAATGCACTATGCAAAACAACCTACCAAAATATGACTGGTCCCCTGGTGCCCCCTCCACCAAAGCCACTGGACTGGAGTACTGTTACTTAAGCACGTGGTTTTTCCATATTATGCTACTTTCTGCTTTTACCGCATTACATTATTTTAAAGGTCTTGTTACTTAGTGTTTTTGCAGATTAATTGCCTTATTGTAGATCGAGCTACAGAACAATAAATAAGTGATTAAAATCATCAACAGCTGGAACATTAAAGAGATACATGCATCAATGAATCTGTTATCATAATCCAATAATATCATTTTGAAAAGTGTTACTGGACATAATAAGTGCATTAAATATTCGGAATATATTTGTTTTATACAACCTGTGCATTATTAAGCTACTGAAGTAGGATTATAGGTTTTACTTGCATTAATGCATTTAAAGTTTAAATGCATTAAATTCTCCCTAGCAGAACAATTATCCAAAATGCCTTCTTGTGAACCTCCACTCTTCACATAAGAAGTCTGAAACAGGAAACAGGGCTGCACATGAGCACGAAAATCATGTTTACTATGCCTGTTTTCTACCATAATTTTATTTCTGTTTTCAATATTTTCTGGGAAGCCCCCACCGCTGAAAAAAATACCTAGAAACGCCCCTGTTTCTAGGTTACTTTCCTCTACTTCACTTTGAATGCACAGCTTTTAATTTAACTTTTTGATACTTTGACTTGCGGAAAGACAATTATCTCTAATTATTTAAATAAAACAATTGAAATAAAAAAAAAACTACACTTGTTTTATTCTGATTACAAGCCAAAAGATATTTGGTTCGACCCAGGCAGTCAACCTTGGTTATAAAGCCTCACCGCTGACAGCCCAAGCAGCCAGTCTGCTTCGGGGAGGCGGTTTCTGAGTCCCAGAGGCGTCCAATCGGATTCCTCGGTCTGCTATCGATTCCAATTTGTCTGAGGCAAAGTTTTTGCGTCCGTCGCTCCTCGATACTAGACCTGCCTACTGCCTGCCTGCTTACGGCTGAGTGCTCCTGCTGGGGGAAAAAAAATAGAGCAGATAGAAGAAGAAAAGAGGCAGAGTTGGAGGGAGAGAGAGAAAAAGAGCGAGAGAGGGAAGCCGGGGGTGGACCGTTAATTTCATCCACACACCGTCTTGAATGCGTGGAGGAGAGTAGACTGAGCTGCTGTAAAAAACATCACCTCGCCGAGGACCGGAGGACTTACGAGACAAGCAGAGAGCGTCTATATATAAAGGTTTATATATATACATGTATAATATGGAACACTATGATGGAGAAAATGACTATATGCAACAAGAAGATGACTGGGATCGGGATCTCCTCTTGGATCCTGCATGGGAGAAGCAGCAGAGAAAGGTAAGGGCTTTGACTTCCTTCTGTCTCCCGTGCGGAAGTGGGATTGTTGCCTGTGATAATAATTGGGCTCTAATAACACAGCTCATTAATATTATCGCCACACATCCGCTTGGATGTACACTTGGCGACTTTGGCTCCAGATTGATCCGTTAGTGGAGCCAGCAGACAACCAACGGCAGCCCCAAAAACCAGCTGGCAGTGGTTTGCTTTAATTATCAGGCTCATTATCGCGGCCAAAATCACCTGTGCGGCTTCTCTGGGTACTTTTAAATGCGGCTCCAAAACTTTTCTCGCCTACAGATCTCGGAGAGACTTGCGGATATCCCGCAGAGCTGTAGACGTATATCGACCGTGTGTAGGAACAGCACTTTACGTGCAGCAGGAGGGAAAGCGTATGAGGAGGGACAATTAGAAGGCCACTTTTTCGGCGCAACAGATGTCAGCCATGCGCTTGACTGCATATGGTGTGTACCTGGCCCCTCCTGTCATCTGGCTTATGATGCGACGTGGATTAGGCCATGCTTAACAACCCGGGGATGGAGTGTATTTGTGTGAGAAGGGGGGTAAACTCACCATAATTCCCTCCGACTCCCCTTTATTTAGCCATTTTACGCGCGGATTCTACGTATTTTCTAGCGCCACTAACAAAGGAGTACTTGTTTCTAGTTAGGAAGTTGTTTGCGGTGTTATTACCAGTGATAGAAAGTTAGCCATTTGACTTCTGACGCTACTTTTCTTCCCCTTTGAGTGATTATGAGCGCTGTAACCCGAACTGCACACAGTTTATATTTTCAATAAAGAGCTTTAAGACGTCTTAACAAGTCCGGATCTTCTACACGCGTCTCCCAGCTGCTGCTCGTTTTCCAAATGGAATATGAATGGTCTGTTTCGAGAATGGGTGCTACTTTTCCCCTCCCTGTTCCCCATACTTGTCCTCTGCTTTGAAAAAGGGGGAAGAAAAACGCTGTGGAATCTGAGTAAGCTGTGGTTTGGTTTGGGCTGGGCTTGGATGGGAGCAAGCGTGCCCAAAAATGGTAATAATCGGCCCCTCTCGCTGCTGTTGGAAAACTTCTCCCCGAGTTTCTTTCTTGCTCTACGAAGCTCTCGGCTTCTGGTTTCCTGGATTATGTCATCGACAGGCTGCTACCGGTCGAGAGCAGATAAAGGGGAAGTAAAGGAAAGGTATGCGGGGTTGATGTCAGGTGTGAACAGTAGACAGAAGTGCTTCGGACATCAGTAGGTAATTGTCTCCTGCTGGCGCTCCTTTAGGGGCTTTTGGTATATAAAGGTCATCATGCAACAAACGGGCAAGTTTCATCTGGCTGTTTTGTTCTGCCCTTATCACAAACAAGTCAGAATTTGTGGTGAAACACTTGCCTGTGATAACCTGCATGTTCATGTGCCTGCATGACCCTCATTGATCTAATCATCCAGCAGAGAGCAAGAATATTTATTCATGTAAACCTCCCCTTGTCTGACCGAGCACTGATGATGGGTTATGTTGAGGTCTGACCAGACACAATTGCAGACTGAGAGGGATCACAGCAGCCCTCACCTTCCTCTGCAGGCCTGCACCTCTGTCCTTTGCCCCAAGGAGGGCATAGATAACTGTCACACGCGTGCACACTTCTCCGTGTGCACGCAGCACTGAAAAATTCCTCCCAGGCTTCAGCAATCAGCTCTACTGCTGATGTACAGATAACCAGGAAGACTTTCATTCTTTCAGAGTCTCTCCCTCATAACTTTCTTTATTCTGATCATCTAAGATGTTGGTCACTGTAATTAAACATAGAATGAAACGATAGCTGATTATTTGAAGGCTTTTGCTGTTGTAGCTTTTGTAGAATATAACTGGAGTTATCTAAACTCGCTGTTGTTTGGATACTGATACAGACCACCAAGATGTGATAATTAGGTGGATAAAAATTTACAAACAAATGAGTTCTCTTTGGGTCCAAGTGGCCATATGTGTCCATGCTGGGTGTCTCTTTACTGTTCACGCGTCTTTTAAACTTTTTAACAGTGCAAAAGTACGAAAAAGAGCACATTACACAGGTGAGGGCTTTTTTCCAGGCTCTTTTGCAATTCACGCAACGCACACATACAAGCCTGGCGTGTCTGAGAGTGCTTAAAATATTTGGAGTCCGATACAAGTCTTAACCTGACTCCCACACGCAAAGATATCTTCTAATCTTGAAATCCTAATGTCTTTGCATACCCAGGTGTCTGCTGCCCTCTGCCAAAGGTTACATGAAGCTCACATATTGTCACCTTTATCACATGATACATTCCTTAGTGATCACTCTGAATTAACTTTATCGTTGCGCTCTTTTAATTTTTGGTCATTTTGTTTTTCTGTAGCTGGAAGGTGGAGTTCAGGTGTTAACTGCTCTAGCTAATTTGTCCAGGTTTGTCCTTATAAGGGTATGAGCTGCAGCACGTTCCACCAGATCTGCCTGTAAACCTCCCGCCTCCTACTTCCCATCTCACACACCCCTAAACTCTGTGTTCCCAACCCACACCCACATTCCCCTGGCCAGACTCTACAAGCCAGGTCACAGATCAGAGCCTCTGATCTCACGATTTGTTCACCTTCGCCAATAAAGTGGAGACAGACGCAGAGCATACCTGTTCTCTGAGGCAAAGAGCAGAAAAGTGGTGTGTCTCTTTAATTTGTGGTGACTGCCGGCAGCAGAATCAGCGTGCTGATCAATAGATTTCTCTGAATTGTGATGTCAGAGAGTTCATGTGCTATGTGGCCAGGAAGGCTTTGCAGAGGCTTGCCTGTCTGTGTGATGCATATGTGGGAAGTGTCTGTAAAGCGAATCAGTCACCACTGTGATCAATCAGCACTGGGCGTGGCTGTCACAGGCAGCAGACTTCCCAATTCGGCACCCTGACCAACATCCACGTACAGTCACTCAACCTCTTCTGGAAGAAGTAGCACGATTAATTTGATAAGCAATAATTTCAATAACTGAAGTAAAAATTTCAAAGATTTTCCCATGTGGCGATCTGCTGAGTGATTTCCTTCACCATACATGGATATTTTAGTTCTGTAAATAAGCAAGTCTGTTGGCTGCTCGTGTCCTAAAAAACATCAAGTTTCATCACTCAGGAAACTGACTCAACACATGAATGACGGTGTGACGTTTTACTTCTAGTAAGAAAACCTGTAAGAGATGAGTGTTTTGTTCCACACTGGCAGCTGTTTGCTACATTGCATAATAGGATGTGTAATGTCAGCTCTGGCCACCTCTCAAAATGCTTCCTGTCATCAAATTCCTCGGTTCCCATGATGCACCTTTCCACACCCTGTTTTTTTTTTCTTTCTTTTTTTTTAAACAAAAGGAGAAGAGTGTCAGATCGTTGGTGACAAAGCGGTGGATGTCAAAAGAGTAAAAAAACCCTCCAGCCACCCACCCTGCTCTCTGTCTCTGTCTCCCAGGCAGCTCTGCTCTCCACACTGATCAAGGCGTCAAGTGCTGAAATGTTGCTCCTCTTCACTTCATAAAACATGAACAGGCTGAAGAGTGTGTCACATTTATTTTCCATTTTCAGTAAACTGCCCGCCTGTGTCATGTGATGTTTTCCTTGCTGTGGCCTGTCATTGAGCCCTGATGACCACTGCCACCAAGGACTGCACTCAATCATATGATTAAATTCACATGTGCTTATCATCGTTTGTGTACATAGCACTTGAATGATATTTTGAGGCAGTAAAATGTCATTTTGTCAGTGACCTTATGAGAGAAACAGGGTTTTAAGTTTTATAATAGCAGTTAAATGAAACGCACGATAGGACTGAGATATGCAGAAAATATGAACAACAAAGGAGAAAATGCTTCTTTTTTTAAATTAAACTTGTGAGGGTCAGTTTGGGAACATAAATTAACACATGTGAATTTAGTTTGTTTAAATATATAATATAATCTAATAATAATAATGTAATATTTGCACTATTTCCGGTCTACAAACACAGAAACACACACACACCGTCAATAGGAAGAGTTGTTGCTCAGCCAACTTTGATGTAAAACATTCCCAGCATGTGCTTTGCACAATGTGCAATAGTCAAAGTTATAGTGTTAAAATATGTCCACAGTCATGGTTTAACATGTGAACAAATTCAGGTTATCCGTTTCCTCGGGGAGAGACAGGCTACAAAAAAATACAAGCAAAGACATTTTCTTGGTTTATCCTAAACCGTTTCCAAGTTTGGAAGATGAATTTGTGTTAATGTTCTTTATATCTTCCTAGGAAAATGGGAAACATTTATTAATATGTATGTAAACATGGATTTAAATACAGAATATAAGGTAAAAACAGAGTTTTAAGCTCTAATGAGCTTGAAAGTCAGTATTTGGTATGGCGATCTTTTTTCTTCATGCAGCCTGAACTTTCTTAGGAAAGTTTTCTTCCCTCGATGATTCTGATTACGAGACTGGACGTCAGTGGAAAAAGCAGCCAAAGACCTTCAGAAAGCCTGGAGAGCTATTGCCAAGGTTAAGAAGACGAGATGTGACATGTTGCTGGGATGTGTTAGCCACTCTCCCGTTTCTGTGATGTATCTTTATATTTAGAGGACTTTTTAAAAAAAACGATTGCGAGACTGTGAAGAAGTCCCGGTCGTTTCTCCGATGCGGCCTTTATCTGATTCAGAGATGCTTCAGGGAAGTGAGCAACCTTTTGTCTGTTTGTCAGCAGGAGGCGGTTCAGCATCCTTTTCTCAGTCACTTAGTCATCTGTCAGGGTGGCTGCAGCTCCCTGTGAAGCACTAAAAAGTCTCAAAATTCAATATGTGAGTGAAAGATATCTTAATAGAAGACTCAGGAACTCCCAGGTGGATCCTACTGTTGTGGTTACTGCAGCCAGACTATAAATCCCAACAGGGGCTCCCAGGAGAAGCAGTCATGATACCCCAGTCACGGCTCTCAGGGCTCTGTCTTGTTTTCTGTATTGATGGGGTCACATGCTGACACCCAGGCTGAGAGGGGGCGGGATCATCCACTCTCCCCATCATGGGAAGTTTTATGTGCGTGCTCCTAGCTCAGCTGGAGGGGTGTGCTCAGAGGAGATGTGCTAATTTTATATTCCAGATATTAAAGAGCAGATGTTTTATATTGAATTGAAATGTAGTACTTTAATAATACAGACGTGTTTATAATTTTGACTGAAATAGATTTTTATTCATCAGAGAAGCAGTTACTGTCAACCTGTTGAATGCCATATGTGCGTTCCCATGAAAAACTGAATGTCTTCCATGTTTCTTCCAGTTTTCTCATTTGGGATTCAAACCAAAAACAAGATTGCTGCCATGAAACTGCTTCCGTTCTTCTTTTGTAAAATCTTCCTGTAAACTGATCCGGCGTGAACGCGATGTGGGTTTGATGGAGTCAGTTTCATAATTAGCTGAAACATCTTGTTATCTGCTGCTAATGAGAAGCTTTCAGTCTGGAGGAAACCCTCTCCTCTTTATGGCCTGAAGCTTTTGGCGGATGTACGGTGTGTCAGAAGACTCTGACCTGTGTCTAATGACTCTTACATAACCCCACTCTGCGTCTCAAGAAGGTGTTTTATTCTGCCGGGGCTTTAGTTGGAGGACTGGTGTCACTGTTTGCCCAGGAAATGTCAAACTGAAGGAGCTGTTTTTACTTTAATTGATTTTTATGTGATGTTCCCTTACGGAGTTCATAATTTGTGGAAGAACTACTGGATGTACTGGCACACAGTTGGACATTAATGGTTCTCAGATGTAACTTAATGAGTTTTCATGATTCCCAGCTATGCTATGAAGTAGGTATTGTCTGCATCTTGTGAGTCTGTGTGTGTTTGTCTTCAGGGGAAAACTGAGACCTGGCGACACCTTCTTTCTTCAACCGCACAGGCTTTTTTTAGTTTATATTGACTGGATTTGTCAAGGAAATAACACTGCAACTGTGCAAGGTAAAGGCATGAAACTTTGTTAGTTCAAAGTAAAGAGTGCTGGAATCAAAGGGGCAAATGTCAGTTCCTTTATGTCTAGTTTCCTTATGAAGTGCAGGAGTATTTTCTCAGAACTCACTGGCATTGTGGTGGGATCTTTTTTCTGGCATGAGTGTGCTTTAGGTCCCTGCATTTGGAGCATTGCTTAGTGTTTAGTTGGTTTTTTTCACCTGAATTTTTCCTTGGATACAGATTTTTCCTGATCAGATGCTGCTGGAAGAATTAGTTTAAACTTGAATATCTGAATAGCCATGTGCAGCACTGTGAATGTATCTCCTCTGTGTGTGTTACCATGCAGTGAGAGCCAGCGACTGAGAAAGTTGTTCCCAGCTGTCTGAAGAAAGAAGGTCGGACCGCTGCACAACTTCTCGTCCGTTCTTGGCCTGCAAAAACATTTCCATGCCGTCGGTGAAATTCTCATCGCTGAACAGTTTCTCCTTTATTTGTTTCAGGAAGGTGCATGCTAATCTGTCCTCATCCAGCTGAACAGTACATCTTAGTTTGTAAGAATCCACTGTTTGAAAAGTCAAATGTGAGCAATTACCAGGCTCTTATCTGAGCAGCTCCCAAAGGCCCAGTCCCTGATGCAAATTCTTGACTTTTCTCTAGCTCCAAATTTAGAAATGTTGTAAATAGAAGTCAACCCCAAGCCCTCGGTCATTAAAACAGTTTCAAGACCCATTGTGCAGTGAATTTTAATTACTTAGTTTCACGGGTTTGGATACGTTTGACTGCTTTGCTTCACTTGAAGTTTCATGAATGACAATTAATGCTGCATAGACTGCAGTTTGTTGTTATGTGTACGACATTGTAGCCTCTTTGAGACCCCAGACTTTTTAGATTCTGCATTAACTCTGAGCTTTGGGGTCAAGGTGCATTTCCTGTGGAGACGACACTGCCGATCCCAAATAAATAAATCTGCTCAATATGCAACCATGTGGGGATCCACTGCACACTTATGGTCACATGTTTTCAATACCGTACGACCCAGAGGGGCGTTTATAGGTGATCTGTCTGCATGTTTCCAAGAATTTTTTTCATGCACCACATGGGAAGGATGTAGTGGAGTCTTTCTTCCGCTAATGCTATTAATCACACCACATGCATTCTCAAGTGCATGTGCTGACTGCTTTGAAGCCAGGAGGGGGTTTGTACTGTACTCAGAGGGTCTGTGCACATGCTAGTGTATTAGCTTTAAGCCTCCTCATGGGAGCAGCTGTAGTGCGTTTCCTATACAGGAAAAAAAGGGGGAAAAAAAAGCTTTGAGTAAACACAGGTAAAAACAGGGCGCAGGCACACCTTTCCATTCATTCATCTGTGTGGGTGTAGCTCAGGGGCAGAGAAAGGAGAGCATGGGGGGAGGAGGCAGTGAGTGGAAGAAGAGACTCGGACAGAGGAGCTTTCAGGGCTCGGGACAAAGAGAGTGTGTTCAAGAGGCCGTCTATTGTCACATTGTCAACCTGGATTCAATAATTCATCATCATCAGCAAGGTTAGAGTTTGAGCTATCAAATGACTTCCCTCTTCAGGTGCTTTAGCTTAGCATAAGCACTGGAAACTGGGAAGATGGCTAACCTACACCGATTAATAAAAGAGAAGATTTGTTTCTATTCCTCAGTTTTTGTAGGAGAAAAAAAGATGGTAAGGTTCAGTCACATGGGTCCAGAGACTGGTCAGTGACCACCTACTAACCACCAGTTATGAGGGCAAAAATTAGTATTCCCCAACTGGTTGCAAATGGTTGCCGACAGTCGCTGTGGAAAGCTTCATTCATCCAGTCCTAGAACAACTGCAAAAAGTGTCACACCCTCATTGTGAAAGATTTTGCCCAGTGATGTCCAGCAACCGCTTGACAACTGGTTGGGAAATACATGTTTTTCCTGAGAGAAACGTGGTTGCCAAGCGATCTCTAGGCTTGTGTGAGCGATCCTTAAATGAGTGAGTTTTAAAGGTAGTGGTAGGTGCATTTTTGTTGGATGTCAACTGCTTGATCTTCTTTACAGTTTTATTGCTAAGCTAAGCTAAGCAAGCTACCTTTTTTTTTTCTTTCTTTTTTTTTTACATTTAATAGACAGACATGTAAGGCATATACACCTCCTCATTACATCTATACCAGATAGCAGGTAACCTCGTTTTCCAGAATTTTCTTTTGAGTTCTTCATTTAACATTGAAAGAAATGGTAAAACAGGACTCATAGCACTTAATGACCAACTGCAAAGTTTCCAGACTGAGGGGAAAAAACAGGAAGGACATTCCTAATTAGCAAACGAGCTAAGAACATGGTCAAATTAAACAAATGGATTTTCAGGAAGCAGTTTGCCACCCTTTTTACAGAAAATAATCCTACACCCAGAATATGGAGGCCTAGTAACTATAATATTCCAGAGTCTGATCTTACACTTACACTTCCTATTCCAGATACTCTTTTTTTTCTTTATCAAAAATCTGCTTTTGCTGATCACTTCCCACATGATGTAAGATTGTTTCTTGGTTGGCTTAACTGATTTTGGGAGCTCACTGACAAAGTGGATGTGAAAAACTCATCAGATATAGGGTTAAAAACAATCAAACATCATTCCATAACATCAGCTTGAAACATCTTATCCATCATATTATATTTTATTTTTCCTTCCTTTCATCCGTTTCACTCCCTTGCTTCCCGTTATTTACTTTCTCTCCACTATCTATCCCCCTTTGTGTGGCTGAGTGGGTGGCAATGGATTTAAGGAAAACTTGTTTTGTTTTTTTCCTCCGTGCTTGTTTTAGTCTGGGCATGTTGAAATCTCCCTCCAGCTTTATCAGGAAGCCACTGTGCACAGGGTGGTGCATCACTGTTTGCTCTGTGTGTAGTAAATGGGCAATTGGAGCATTTGAACAATACAGGCAGGATGTTTCTTAGTGTTTTATTTACACTGTGGGCAATTAAGTCTAATTCAGAAGGAGTCAAATTCACTGCAGTGACTAAGCCTTCCTAGGTGGCCAGAAAGAGATGAGAGGAAGTAAATATGAAGATGAAAATGATCCTGTGAGTGATAATAAGTGAGTTCTTGGCGTGGGGAGTGTCACTGGGAAAATTGAGGCCGGGGGCTATTTGTTCTGTTGTACTCCTACACTCTTCTAAAGTGGGACAAGTATTGAACGTCTGAATTTCAATCAGTGGCTGCTATTGATCGTGTGCTCCACCGGCACTCATGGTCAGTTAGAGCGGACTCCCTGCAGGCACGTCACATTGTGGTCTGATGACTCTGTGCTGTTGTGATACGCGTTTAAATTGCACAGTAGCAGCGAGGGCTGAGCGACACCTCGGCTCCCTGCCCTGCTCTCTTTTGTCAGTTTCCTGCAGGATTAGCCTGCAACCTCCTGACGTCACTTCATTTATGACGGTAAGCAGCAGCAGCTTCTGTGAAGTGCTCGCAGCAGATCTCATTACAAGTTGTAACAGACACCTCCCCTTGATGGCCCCACCCCGGCAACCCAAAGCAGGAGGAAAGCCAGCCTGCTGCTTGTTGGTGTGTAGTGGAGAGCCCTCGGCAGAGCGGTGGGGCAGCAGAGTGGTTTAAGCTGCGTGAAGTGCTGGCAGGTGCTGGTGCTGGTGGATGGACTTTAGGAGGGAGGGTGGTACAACCGTCACAGTAGCTAACTGTGGAGTTGAGTTGTAGTCTTGGCAGATGTGTGCGCGTGTGTCCTCCTAAACGCCCATAAAAGTTTTTCTACACTTTGTTTTTCTCAGTTTTTTTGAAGGATAATCTCTATGACCAAAAACTAATACAGCTCAGAACAGCCAGAGGAGAAACATATATCACATATCACTTTATCCACTGGTGTTTGTGGGGTTGGATGGTTTTATTTGTATGAAGTTTTCTCTCCTTTCTGTTGATGATAAATTGTGGTTCAGCTGTGTTGCCCTGAGCACAGAGTTTCTCTCAGGAGCAAAACAAAAATAGGAATAAAATAACTTAAATTGGGTAAAATGGGGTACATTCATCCTTTCTAATAAGTCAAGTTATCCATGTATTGGTGCGTTTGATGGCTTTGATTTATGAATCAATCTCTGATCCAGCTGAATGTCATCTCAGCCAAGCATTTACTAGATGAGACTCCAAAGGAAGAAAGAAGAAAGGCCACTGCTCGTTTACCCTCAATACTTTCATTAAAGTGTTTCATGTGGGGCCGGTGTGCCTCCATCATAGCTCCCTGCACATTTATCTCAGCTTGCAGCATCAGTCTAATCTAGGTTTGTGTAGCCATTTTTGGTCATTCTTCCAGATGTGGGAATATGAGCCCACATTTAAATGATTTGTTTAGTCCACATACCATGTGACTTTTTGCTATTTGCTGTTTCTCTAAATGAGCAATGAGCAAATCATCCAGGCATTCATTTCATTAGTCTTAAAAAGGGTTTCATAAACTTCATACAGTATTATGAGTACAATTACAAATGTAACTGCCACAGAAAATATGTGGTGCACATATTTAGATGGAAGCGTTTGATTGGAGCGTTTGAAAAACTGATATTTAAGCTAAACTCGGATGTTCTTTGGGGTCAGCAGCAGGTTGGCACCACTTTAAGGGGCTGTTTCATGTTAGAGCAGGTCAGCGGCACCTGGAGCTGAGCTGTATAGGTCAAGGACGCTGTAACCAAGGTTTGGGTGCATGTATTACTTGGACTTTTGGCAGTGCTCGTTTCTGTTGAAGCAAATTTTCAGTTCAGGTTTTTTTTCTGAACTGAGAGTGTTACCACTTCTCTGTTTGACTCGCAGGTGGAACTGATGAACACGAAGTTTAATTTTGTATGTCTGGCTATCAACAGCACTAGACTGCACTTTTATGGCTCAGTGCTGAAACTCAACCGAATTATACACAATAAATTGATGTGTGCATGCAAGTCAGCAGCTTTAGTGGCTTTCTTTCTTTTTCCTTCCGTGTAATGCTGTATTTAATGCTACATTAATATAAGAAATTGGATGAACAGGTCTCAGCATTTTCCCTTTTTGATGTGGGGAGCTTCACAGATAACATTTTTAGCCACAGAAAAACAAGCAAAGAACCTATTAAAGGCTTAAAACACTCTCATATGGCCCACGTCACATAGCCGTCCCTTGAGACTCTCCCATTAACATTAAAACACTGAACAAATCTGCATTTTTGAGGACTACTTTGGAAACGGATCATCAACAAACACCAAAAACAAATATATTCCTGTGTGAATTGTGCTGTCTGCCACAGTGAAACAATTACAAAGGTAGAAAGAGGAAGAGAAAAACTACAGATAGGTTTTTTTGGACATGTGAAAGACACACTGACTCATTGCTCTGGCTACCTGCAGAATTAAATATGTTAATTCAAGTAATTATAAATCGGGAAAGCATATTTTGTTTGCGAACTTGGAGAGAAATGTCTGTTTTCCTGGAAGCTTCTAGTTTGGTGCACAGAAAATTACTGCAGAAGTGCTTTGGCCTTAACAGGACATGTGCAGTTAGCTGATGGGTGGATGAGTTGAAAGTGTCTTTTGTTTGAGTGCAGTGTAACTCCTCCCCAGCTCAGCATTTCTCTGAGTCAGGTGATGGTCAGCAGTGAAAAACGCTGCTTCGGCACAAAGCAGCACCACGACTGGCTACCTACCATCACACGACGGCTGCTGGCAAACCGAGCTCGAGCTGACTCACGATTACTCTGAACCCGGCCACTGTGCTTCATCGTATCTGTTTACATTGCTGTCCAACTGTTGTCAGAGACAGCTCAGGCATGACTCAGGACTCGAAGCTGTGATAATAAGTTCTCGTTACAGTGCCAGCATCTTCGTAAATTTGTATTTTTTTTTAAAACAAAATTGTATTGATACTAACACTGCAAACAAACAACAAATTTAATTGACGCAAGCATATAAAAGAAACATTCAAACTACAAGTGTATCCACATGCTGTAAACTCAGCCTCCTGCAAAAACACAGACCTTAATGTTTGTTTAAGTACCAGGAACATAAGCTGTACTTTCATTTTGGACACATACGCTGCAGTGAAATGGGATCCGTCACAGAGTGGCCTTTGTGCGGTGGGAGACTCCTGCTTTGAGCCAGCGAAGCTGGAGATACATGTTCACGCTGGGCTTTTCAATGACTCGCTGCTCAGCAGGGCCTCTTTGATGCCCAGAGTCTATTTGAATAGCATCTGCACATAGATTTGCATCCAATTTGTGTGCTGTGAGATCATCAGAAGTGCTGCATCTTCTTATCAGCTTGCGTCATACTCAGACATTTGTCTGGATATAAACCTGCTTGTTCGTAGTCTCATCAAATATGTAAAATTCAGGAAGTAGATAGAAGCTATTTTGCTGTTTTATGGATGTCTTCAAAGTTTGTACATTTGAGGAAGAAGAAATAAAACTACATATTGTAAGATGTTTTTAGTTATTTCTAGTGCATTCAAAAGCTGCAAAAGGGTTAGATGGTGATGCATCTTTCAGGGGAAGTGGCGCTCAAAGTGCGGAAATTTCGAACAAATATTGCTAAGTACAGCTTCAAGTCAAGTCAGTTTTATATAGCGTATTTTAGCCAACCCGAAGTGCTTAACAGGCTCTCCTCCACAGCATGTCTTCGTTCTCTCACCCCAACCAGTCGCAGCAGATGGCCTCCCCTCCCTGAGCCTGGTTCTGCTGGAGGTTTCTTCCTGCTAAAAGGGAGTTTTTCCTCCCCACTGTCGACATATGATTGTTGGGTTTTTCTCTGTATGTATTGTAGGGTCTACCTAAATATAATATAAAGCGTCTGAGCCCATACGATTGACTGTTGTGATTTGGTGCTATATAAATAAAATTGAATTGAACAGATACCTTCATTCGCAATCCAGGTCTCCAAGAACCCACAACACCGAACATGCATACACAGACAATATAGTAAAGATAATAACTTGAAAATTAGTCAGAATGTCAGAATAAAAACGTTAAATTCCAACTGTGGTAAATAAAAGAGGAATAGATCATATTTACAGTGACCAAACCGTGAGGGACCTCAGAGGTGACTTAAAGCAGCTGAGACTAGGCACAGCTGATTTCAACAATTGTTGAACAGTTTTTTATGAGGGAAGGCCGCCCAGAGGCAACGACATCAAAGGCCTGATTGTCTTTAGTGAGGAGAAGGCACCGAGAGAAACTGTTGGATTATTTAGGAACCATTTTCTTTCTGTCATAATACATCTGGCTAAACATTAGCTTAACTGAGGTTGAATGCCACTTGATTTACCTCCTAACACGCCGTCACGGATAGATGCTTCCTTCTGTGCAGTGATGTGGTTGACAGTTGTAATTAGGGATGTCGCCAGAGCCTCTACTTATGGTAACGTTCCATGCCAAAATTTTGAAAGTGCTGTGGGACTTCTTTCAGTGCTATAGGTAGCGAGTAGGGTTGTCAGAGAAATTGATACTTGGGCACTAATTGATAGTAAAGATTAAAATTGGAGTTGCAGCAGGATTGACAGCATTGTTGCAGACTGGCAGCACAAACATGAACATGAGCACCAAAAACTCTGTGAAGTATCTTAAAGTTGACCTCACGCTTTTTATGGAGAATTCTGAGACCTCGCTAAAGCTCTCGTTTCAACAACAAGTGTTGTCAGTCCTTTGTGTCTGGGATGTTACAAGATGGTGCTAAATTTAATAGGATAACACAATTATTTGTGTCTAAGAAGTGTTATTTTTCTCTTAAAGTCCCAGTTTGAAGCAGAGAAAAGTTTGCCAACAACTACACAGAAACAGTGTCAACCTACCTTAACAAATATTTCATCAGCAATGACAATATGGTGCCAGAAGCACAGGAAATAAACAGAACTGCTGCTGCAAGAGCCACTGTAGTTCCAATCATTGCTAACCAAAATCTGCCTTAATTTCCTCCGTTTCTGCCCACAGTATTGAAAGCAGTGTCTATTCCTGGGTGTCGTATGGAGTTTGAAGTTCGAGCATCATGACAAATCCTGGTGTAATTTGGTAGAAATGAGAGTTTGGGAAAGAACTGAGCTGATTTCTATGGAAGCTGAAAGAAAATCTTTTTTTTCCCCTGTCATTTGTAAGTCAAAATTTCAGGTTATTATCTCAGATGGTTGAGTTAGTAAGTCAAAAATGTGGCTTAGAAAGGGGGAAAAACATTTCAGTGGCTAAAAAGCTTTCGTAGATTTCTGGAATGTGACCTTGCTGGTAAGTTTTTGGTGCTTTGGACACTACAGAGGGAGCGCCACTGAGTTTCATTTTATATGTAAAATTAGCCGATATCTCAAATACTGGGTAACTCCCACCAAAAAACAATCGAGATGCCTTAATGGAAAAACATGTTCCTTTAATTTTGGAGGCATGGTGGTGGAATGGTTGGCACCGTCACCTCACATTAACAAAGTCCTGAGTTCGAACCTAACCAGCTGGCTGAGGCCTTTCTGTGTGTTGCTCTAACCAGGTACTCTGGTTATCCCCCACCGTTCAACGACATGCATGGGGTTTGGTTAGTTGGTCATTCTAAACTGGCTGTAGGTGTGAATGTGAGCGTGCATGGTGGTTTGTGTCTCTTGATAAATTGGCGATGTCACCATGGTGTACCTCGCCTTTTGCGCTGTGAAAGCTGAGATAGTTTTCAGCTCAACCATGACCCTGAACCGGATAGGCAGAAGAAAATGGATGGATGTTCCTTTTAATTCATTTTGTGAGGATATACTTTTGACTGATTAAATGTTCTGGTGAAAATCTTTGAATCTACAAGGTAAGTGTATCTGTTGCATAAACTGTCTACATCTAAAACATATTTTTATTAAATAACATCACTGTTGCTTCCTTTAGAAATCTAAATCTGATGGGAAATTGATGCAGCATCTGTGTTATTATGACCTGAGCGAGATTACATGAACTTCAGGAGTCCAACAGATCATCTCTGAAAAGTTGCTGAGATCCAGGGAGGAAGCCACGCACTGAGCGCAGATGCTTTTGTGGTCATAAACTTGTGTTGCGTGGGGAGAGTGTGTGTGTGGACTCTGTTTTTTAAGAGCCTCTGAGCAGCCGAGCTGTTTGTTTGCGGGTCTCCAGGCTTTTGTGGTTGTCATAGCAACCACCCAGTGTCGGGCACTCTGCAACATTTTCACAGACGAGCCGGTCTTTGTTAAATGAACACGCCGGAGGAAAGAGCTATCGCCACGCTTTGACTTTCTATTGTGACACACACACGCATGAATATGCAGCAGGGCAGCTCTGGGCCACGAGAGAGTAAATATCAGTCGACCGGTCACAATGGCTGCTATTCTTTGTCGGTCTGCGCTTTCTGGCTCGTCCACAGCTCGGTCAGCACGCGCGGGAACAGTGAGGAGCGTGTACATGCATGTGTGCAAAGTGCCTCTGCCTGCACAGCATACAGTATCTCTCTGCACCAGCTGCACGCTGGCTATATGTGCTCCTGTGTCGCATGCTGGTTTTTTTTTTTTTTTTTTGCACTCTCTTTCTGAGGCACACTTGCCTCCTTGCATGTGTGCATGCTGAAGCAGCAGCCAAGGCAATAGTTAAATGTAATGGGATGTCTTTGCTGAGTTGGCAGTTTGTAGTAACAGCCTGTTTGAGTGCCTGGTTGGATGGATGCTGCACCTCAGAGACTAGACTTTCACACGCCATCGCACGGCTGGACTGAATGAGCTGTATTAATCTACAGTACCTGTTTTTGCAGATACTTCGGTGTCATGCATTATATTTGACATTTTTTAGATCTTTAGTCTGTAGTTTTATGCACACATCGTGCACATATTTCGTGGTATCTCGTGCACATATTTGAGTACCGCCTAACTGGACTGCAAAGCTTAGCAGATTGAGTACAGAAATGCTGGCAACAATTCTGAGATGATTTTCAAGCAAAACTTTATTATGATGCTTTTCCTTTCCTCTGTTTTATATTTTTGTCACGGGAATATTTTCCATTTTTTAGTTGGAGATTTTAGGACACTGTCCATAAACAATAACCGCTCTTTTCAGCTGTCAATCAACATTTTATAGGCATAACAACTGGGCAGTTAATTGAAGGTGAGGGAGTTTCAGTTTTATTTGAATATTTGTCCAGAAGTTTTGTGATATTCGTTTAATTTTCAGTCTGGCTTTGTTGTGTTTGTGATCCAGAAACGGTAGCGAGCTGTAATACAGGAAGTAACTGAAAGAACAAGAAAGTGAGAGTGAGTGGTTTAGTCATGCAGCTCTTAGGGGGACATACTAGGGAAACAACAGTGCTGGGATTATACCAGAGATGATACTATCACGATATTACAATCACTATATGACATTATTGTGATTTTTAGCATTTTGTGGGATGCTGAGTGTTGCACTAACATGTTGAGATGTAAATCGAGATTGAGATTATGTCCTCAAAGTTAATCTTTGTCGATATACGATAAGATAAAGTTATCTCACTTCAGTTATTTTTCTTTTTTTACTGTCAAATGAGATTATTAAGCACATCAACCGTAAAATCTGCCATAAAATGGAAGTCTGCTATCAGTCTGTGATTAATTGGGGCGAAGTTGGCAATTACATGCAATCGATTTCTAATGATACAGCAATTAACTCATAAACCATCAAGAATCACGTATCTGTTGCAGTCTACATAGACACAAATTCAGATTTAACTGTTAAAATTGTTCTCTGCAACCTTCCTGTTCTATAGAAAAATAAACAGAATACAACTAGCTGGCAGTCATTCAGACTGATTGCAACATGCTGTCTGCATCTATAAATTAGACAGCAAGACCTTTTGCAGACCTTCAGCAATCTCTCTAAGAATGGTTGCAGGCTGCCCAAGTCAGACTGTAACTGTTTGCAGAAAGGTTGCATCCTATCAACCTGTGCATTTGCCTTATGATGAAACGTGGTCTTGAGTGTGCAAAAAAAAAGGTAAAATCACCAGAAAGCCACTATCTTTATTTATTTATTTGTTTATAATTCAATTCAATTCAATTCAATTTTATTTATATAGCGCCAAATCACAACAAAAGTCGCCTCAAGGCGCTTCATAGATACAGAGAAAAGCCCAACAATCATATGACCCCCTATGAGCAAGCACTTTGGCGACAGTGGGAAGGAAAAACTCCCTTTTAACAGGAAGAAACCTCCGGCAGAACCAGGCTCAGGGAGGGGCGGCCATCTGCTGCGACCGGTTGGGGTGAGAGAAGGAAGACAGGATAAAGACATGCTGTGGAAGAGAGACAGAGATTAATAACAGATATGATTCAATACAGAGAGGTCTATTAACACATAGTGAGTGAGAAAGGTGACTGGAAAGGAAAAACTCAATGCATCATGGGAATCCCCCGGCAGCCTACATCTATTGCAGCATAACTAAGGGAGGATTCAGGGTCACCTGGTCCAGCCCTAACTATATGCTTTAGAAAAAAGGAAAGTTTTAAGCCTAATCTTAAAAGTAGAGATAGTGTCTGTCTCCCGAATCCAATTATAGATGTAAGGAGGTTGCTCTACTATTTTTTGTGTGTGTGACTGAGCCATTAGCTTGCTGTGAACAAGGAGGTAGGTTTGTCATGTCCAGCATTAGATGTTTTTTCTGTTTGAGCCAATTAAAATGTAAGTTTGCTCGGCTAATGTTATCTTAGGATGGTAGTGCAAGAGCTGAGCCCTCTTCTTCACAGCATTCCCAGATTATTATTATTTTTTTCAATAAAATATCCATATTTGTAGTCCTGTGTCAATACAATATTGCCATGCAAATTATTGCGATAGCATGCTGTATTGATATTTCCTCCCACTCCGCTAGATTATACTGGTAAGTTTTGGTTCAGCCAACTGGACCAGCGACTCACATGTGCCCTGCAGCCTCAGCCTTGGCCTGGTTCACAGTTTTCACTGCCAGAGAAGTGAGGATAAAGTCAGTGTGGGTAGTCAGGCTGCATCCTCTAGTGCGCTTTGAAGGAAGGAGACAGAAGGGGATGAATGATGACCTTTGACCCTCTCAGAACACTCCCTTTGCTAGTTGGCACTCCTGCCCTTCCTCTGTTAGGGAGAGAGAGCACTGTGACTACTAACAGAGAGAGAGAGAGAGAGCAAAGCAGATGCCTCCCCTTCATCTCTCCTCCAGGTTCAGGAGTCAGAAAGGTCATATTGTTCCTGTGCATGACTCACTCTGAGCAGGATGGATGGAGCAGCGGCTCTTATTACACACCAGTGCGGGGATGTTAGGAGCCTCTGTTTGGTTGTGTTTGTTTACCTGTCTGACTGACTGGTAGCATCAATGTTCCTAAGTACACGTGTGACATAAATAGATAGTAACAGCTTCATGTTACTGTTGGGAGTTCTGGTCACCGTATTCATTGCTTTTGGTGGATTGTAGTACAACAAACTGCATTAGGGCAGAAGAGATAACAGCTCAGTGATCAGACGTTGACAGACAGTAAGACTAGACTCTGGGTCAGACTTTTAAAAACAAAAACATGTTCCCAGATCCAGGAGATGAGCCCAGAAAGTGACAACACTGAACTCATTTCTGCTATGAAAGATGTCGTAGTAGCTCGGTTTGGCTTACACAGTGAGTTCAGTCAATCAGCTACTTCCTGACAAATGACTGAAACCCTTGCTTCATTCTTTAAAATGCATGCTTTGGTGAGACTTTAATTTTAGTGCGTGGTTTCCTCAGTTTACTCTGTGTTCCCTAAAAGGTCAGCAATGTCAAGCCAGATTGCAAATCCAGTGAATCATTCTAAAAGACTGCTAGAATTTTATAAATAGCTTTTTTAGTTGGTAAAATGATTAATGAAATGATGAAGCATTTTATATCCCAAAAGTCAACTTGACTGTGATATCACACTGTTTTTAGTCATTGCACAATGCTATAACTCAGGAACTGAAGTGGGGAGGGTTGCGGCTTTGTTTCATATTTGGTGCTCACCTATTGAATTCCTTTTTAAATTATTACTCTGAATTTAGAAAATATACATCCATGTGGGGCTGTTAGATATAACGATATATATCGGATGATGATATAAAAATATTTATCGTTTCATTTTATGCTATCGTTTGTTTCGTGGTGTCGCAAAATAAACTGTTTACGGCAATATTTTTTCATCGTTTTGATGGTCACTGTAGTGGCTATATTAATTTCTTCTTTCTCTCTTTCTCTTATATTTAATATAACCACACTACGGACGGACAAGCGCCTCTTTTTATGGGTTGTCGTTAGCAACAACGATGGTAAAACCATCGCGTGTCCGCTTGTTTATTTTCCACATAAACCTTTCACAATAAAGCTCAAGATCCTATTGAGACTTTTCAAAATAAACTGAATCACGTGAAAGATGCAGAGTATTTACGGATGAGAAGCAAAAAGGAGCCGTCAGGTGCTAAAAAATAAACTTTAGACTCAAACGTTAGAACAGGCTTTTCCCCGCAGCACACTGTGTAATAAATACAAAGAAAACGGCGGCCGTTACAACTAGTGTCTAAAAATGTGTAGTTTCATGCATCGGTTAAAACACTCGACTTCAGGTACACGACGCCCAGCTGGAAACACTTCACACAAGTCCAGCTGCCCGAGATTCACAGAATTTACAGAAAATGTTATATTTTTGTGATTTATATCGGGCCGATAGATGTCTTATATCGGGATATGAGATTTTGGTCATATCGCACAGCCCTACATCCATGTAAACCTCATACAACTGCAACTTGGCTAGTTGGTGAATGCCTACAATCTCCAACCATCCAACAGTTTTCATCTGCTTTTCCGAAGTAGGACTGCAATGGCAGTTGTCTAAGCCCCAGCAACATTTTCCAGATCCTTCTGGGGAGTCCTGAGACACGCCTAGGCCAGGCAAGATCTAAAATCTCTTCAGTGAGTTATGGGTCTACCTGGGGTACCCCCCCACCAGCTGGGCATGGTTTGAAAGGCTTAGAGATAGTAACTCTTGCTGGCTCTTCTTCATCGTCTCTGTCTGTGAACATATAACATAGTTATTCCTCTCTGTACCATCAGTTTCTTTTTTGTCTCCCCCTCAACTTCTGAGATGGGTTTTAAGCCTTCTTGCATGCCAGATGCATGGAGCCACAGCGCAGCAGTCTGCAGAGCATCCAGACAGCAGAGCATCCAGACAGCAGTTTGGCTCGTCCTGCAAGGCTCTTTTTCCCGCTGTGCCTCCAAACTGAAGACGGTAGTAACCTGAATCTCATTCGATCTGCTCTGCCAGACCTTTATTCTCAGTTCTGGGTTTTGGATGGAAGGATGTAACAAATAAATGAAGCCAACATCAGATTATGGCATTGTCAGAAATGCACAGGGAAGCATCAGCTGTGGTTTAACTTTAGCTTGGTTTTCATTCGCGTTTTGTGGCTTTTTGGCCACATAGAGGCTTTGGGCTCAGTTTATACCACAAGGCCCTGTGTTTTTGTCTCTTTGGACCTCAGTTTCCTCAACGGCATTGTCAGAGTTCACCAAATTTTAATTCAGCGTGAATTATTTGTACTGATTTGCTTTGCATGTCTGAATCTACACATTTCTGTAATTTATTGGAACTAAAATTACAAACACAGCTACAATTAAGCTTTTTTCCTGTTCCCCATGAATAGGAAAATGAGGAACAACTCAGCCTTTTATCATTTACCGCTCACGTATTCTTGAGCAAGGCACTCCTCTCCTGCACAGCTGTTCCTCCAGGGTGCCCTTTTAAGCCCTTTTAAATCAGAATGTGCTCTCTGTGAGCATGTCTGGTTAAATGCAATGTCCTAATCCATCACACATCAGGAAATCATCTGGGGGTCTGAGGAGGAGGAAAGTGCTGTATGACTGTTAGCAGCTCAGTTTTCCTGGAACAAAAAACTCTCTCCATCAGCACTTTCCTGCCCCACGAGCCAGTGTGAAGTGAAGGTAGGAGAAATACTTAGGATAGAGATGACCGTTTTTACCTGCCGAGGAACTACAGAGGCCCATTTCCACGTCAGCTCATCCAGACAGTATTTATTCTCATTACTGCAGGAGCTGCAGTACAATTTCTCATGTTGTGGATTTGATTATAAAACAGAAAAACTACTTCTTTTTTAACCATCTTTGTTAAACATTTTGGAGGAGATGCTGGAAAGATATTTTCCTAGACTCTATTTTTTCATTGCAGTTTATCTGCCTGTTTCTGGGGTTTCGTGGGGACACGAGAGGCCCTGAGCTGGAGGCTGAGGCTTGAGAAACCGGTCGCAGTGTTGAAAACCGCCTTCCTGTGTCAAAGGCTCTGCCAGCACAGTCTGCCTTTCCTCTTTCGCCTAAACTCACCCTGCCTGTGTGTTTGGATATGGCAGAGGCTCGCACTCATGAGCTGGCTTGTTTCACTAAAAGGATTGTACTAATATGGAACTGGCAGAGAGGCAGGAAATCTTTTTTCTAAGTGAGGGTGATTAATGAAGTGGGAGAGAGGAGAGAGTGGGCAAAAAGGGGGAGGATGGGAGTAGAGGAAGAGGAGTGAGGGGAGGTGGTGGGTTTTTAAAGAAGAGGGAAATATGTGAGAGTTTTATACCGTGAGAAATGATTGTAGTTATTTAATTCAGTAGTGGGTAAAGCTCTTTGTAAGTGTTAATACTATTAATCATAGTCACTGCTTCAAAACCTGATTCATTCTTTAGTGCTTTTTAAAATAAAAACAACAGTGGCTTACTCACAGTCTCCTTTTAATTGAGTAATGTCATATGTCAGGATGAGTCTGCTAAAATCAAGTTAATCTGTGTCATCTATAATCAAGCTTCAGTCGAGCTGACCTTCATTAGATATTTTAAATTCCCATATCAAATCAAATTATATTGGTAGATTTTCTTTCTTGTAAGTCTGTTAGGGATTTTTCTCCCATTTTCCAATATATGATCAGTATTGTGATTTATTCCTGGTAGTTTGACAGGTTGAGGTCTACATATAAGTGAACCTATTAAATCCTTACAGCTACAAAAAACAGCTTTGTAAAAATCACTTTAAAGAATGGCAGTATGGTTGAAACCAAAGAAAAAGCTATTAAGTTTACAGAATTCTTTTATTTATTTGCTTATTTATTTATATAATACATTTTTCTTTTTGCCCCACTCCCTGCAGTTAAACTTGGTCAGTTTTATTCTTTTATTTATTCGTCTGTATGTATTAACATTGCCTCAGATGTTCCCAGAAATGTCCAAACCCACAGAAATATGCATGTTTATTGACTTTAATAGTCCATTTTATTTTGGTTGCAGTGAGCTGTTTCATATCCTCTTTATGCATAACAGCCAGCAAGCAAATGCAAACGGTAACAAAATAAGTTTTACCAGCATATTAACAGAATAACTTTAGCAAGAGTATCTGTGCGTAAGCAGTTGGCTTTGACATATCACAAATAAAAATTTCATGCAGTACATGTCTGTGAACTTCTATGTAACAGGTCTAGAGACTGGTTAGCAACCATCTGGCAAATGGTCACAAGGGAAAAGAATTGAGCTTAAGGAAGAACAACTCAAACCAGATATTAAGAATGTCTGTCTTCAAAGTAAAAGTTGCACCTTTTGAAATGTGTTGGTTGCAGCAGTAGGACAACATTTAATTTAAAGGTGAATTTTCTCCGTTTCTGCTTCGTAAGCATCTGCTAAACCGGCATCTGCCATGCAAACTACATGCAACCTGCAAGCCATCACAAGAAAGTTTTGAGTATAGCACTCTTTACAATCAATTTCATAGTAGTAACTACTAGCAACCACCTTTCCCTAGTGGCCAGGAGTTACCACGAGGTTACCGACCGGCCTTTAGGGCTGCATGAATAGTAATCACAGCTACTGCATACAGATTTTTCCCTTGCAACCAGTGGTTGTTAGATGGTTGCTCACTGATCTCTAGCTGTATTTTTACTAAAACCTGAGTCAGATTTCTTTCATTGGTGCTGGTGGTTAACAAAATACCCAGTGACATAAATTATTATAGAGTGTTTATAACCACTGAGTACAGGTTATCCAGGTTGAGTATCCTGTGGTATTCAAGGGTCCTGAACTGTGGATTTGGTGGTTGCCATGGGATAAACATTGCATGCAATGATGCTCACTGGCAGACTTCCCCGAAGTTGATGTGGAGCAGATTTCTCCCACTCTTGACCCCTGTTGTTTTTACAGCCTGCCTCAGTTCTGGGAGGCTGAGACCAGACAGAGAAGGAGCGAGAGAGCAGAGAATGGGGGAGGCCTCCAGTTTTTATGACCCTCCAGTTCCTCCCACAGACACATTCAGCCCTTCAGTCATGCTTTCACTTTGCTCGGTTACACGTTATGATGCTGAAGCTGAAACAGACTGCGTTAAACGGCAGTAATGAGAGCGATTTTGCACTGGCAGGACTCTGGAGCAGACATGTCAACAGCTTACAGAGATTCACAGCACATACTGTACTGACACAAACTGTACAAGGACCAAACAGTTGCAATGGAGTGCAGAGGAGTAGTATGAGACGCGCCACACCGTAGATTCATATAATGAGCAGTTTTTAATCTCTTTAGGTGCTTCACAGCTGCATGAGTTTTTGGTCAGTTTGCTGTATTGATGTGGGCAACTCTGTCCTTTTGTTGCAGATCCAAAAACAATGACACATTTTTTTTAAATCAGTCTCTGCTTTTCAACAATCAGACAGAGAAGTTGACGGTAGTAGAGACACAGAGTCTCAGTGAGCTACACAGTTGAGATGATGGGCAAACATGGGCTTTCTTTAATATTGTTTTTTTTTTAAATAAAAGTAAGTCTTGAAGTTTTAAGTGTATTATATTGATGTCACATCATATTGTGCCTGATGATACTGTGTAAGGTTTTTTTGACGATGCTACTCAACCTGCATCCTCCTCAGGCTATAAATATATATGTGCTAAGCACAGGGAAAGCCCTTCAGCCTCACTCTTAGGTAACTCTCAGAGGAGGTTTTTCTCTCTTAGCTCTTTTGGGAGTCCACCACGGCTATTAATTAAGTTGGTTTGGCAATCTTCTGCAAAGACGAGCTTGAGTCATATGGAAACTCATTGCACAGTTGTGGTGTCACTTTCAATCCCAAGGAGGAGCAATGGGGAAAACGCCACCTTTCCACTCTGTAGCAGTCGGTGCTTGACAAGCAACTATAACCAAGAATCCTTCAAAGTGGATCTTAAATCTGGTCTTCCAGGATAAAGTGTGTTATTCCAGGAAAATAAATTATCATCCTAACAATTTATTGATGGAGAATTTGAAACGGATCAGATAGTATATCTTCATTTTTAACATTACAATAGAAAGACTTTTAGGTTGAGGACTGAACTGTGCTGGGTAATGTCGCTGGCAAGTCCCACAAATGCGGTGACCTCAAGTGGATCTTGGGTCAACAAAATGTGCACATTTCTTTTATTAATTTTCTTTTTTCTAAGATTAGACTGACTATAGCTTTTCAGTTCAAAGCCATGCTTGGCTGCCTGCTCGTGCAGTAATCTGTCTCTCTGTGATCAGTGGAGCAGCAACTCTGAGCCCTGCCCTGCCAAGAGCCTCAGAACACCTGAAGGTGTCTGGGAGTGTAGTCCACAGCGCAGCCAGAGGGGGGTCATGTGATGGTGCAGGTGGCTGCCAGCCTGGACTGTGTGCTGTTGCCAAACTCCACAGTGACCCAGAGACTTAGAGAAACTGCAGGAGGGCCGGCTAATTCCTGTCAGGAGGAGGCCTGTCGTCCAACCCGAAGCAGCCAAACTTGCCCTCCTTCCAAGACATTTAACAAGCTAACATTCCTTCTGGGAACTTTTAGTCGTTTTCACAACTGTGCTCTTTGCAGCTTCACTCTGAGTGTTTTCAACACTCTGGTCTTCATAAACCTGCACTAATCACGAGTTTTAGGTAAAAACTCATTTTATTCTGCTCAGAGCATACAAAACACTCCACTTTGTACGTTTCACACCATTTCCTGTCTTTTTTGCTCTCCTTGAACATGAAGCTGTTTGCAGGTGGTTAGCAAAATTTCCTGATATAATTTAGATTGTCTTTCTGTTATTTTGAAGGTGTTTCACAAAGAGGAGGGAACAAAAGAGCTGGCACTTGTCAAGAATGACATCTTAGACAAAAAAGAGACAGAACATTGTAAGAATCTGAACCTGCAGAGCCAGCAAACACTCTTATCTTAATACTTTGATTAAATTGCACAGTATTCACACAAGCTGCTGACACCACAGCTCTGCCTCGACTGTTTAAAACATTTGGAAAGCCCCTAAAGGGACTATTGATTAGAATTATTTCAAATATCTTAGTGCCTGTTGGAGCTTGACTTAAATCATGAGTAGTATTGCTGGAAAGTAGTATCTTCTGGGTTCAGGGCGTGTGCCTGCTGTTTGCACATAAATCTTCAGTGCTGGTCTTTTTCCGTCAGTCCTGCCCTTAGGGATGAAACACCATATAATCTGTCTGTTTCCCTTCACATCTTCTACAGTATCTACAGAGTTTCCTCCAGTTTTTTTTTTCTTACTCCACCACACGCCATCAACCTCACACACATCTTAAACCCAGCTCTTCCACACTGTAGTTTATTGATAGCCGTGTAAACCTCACGCGACTCCATTTTTAAGCGTGATCTCATCGCGGAAGTTCCACAAGTGCTCCGAACCAGATCGCCAATGACTTTTAAGTGGCTTTTGTTCCACAGCAGTAGAAAGCAAGCCAGTGAAAGACAGTGTTGGCTTTCATAAACGCCTGGCTCTGCTCCTGCAGGTCCTCCTTCAGCTCTCTGGAGGAAACACAGTGTCTGATCTGCACACAGTGGATGCAATTAACCCGGGAACTCATAAAAAGGCGTTTTGCAGCAGGGTGCATAACGGGCCCAGTCCTCATGCCAGCTCCTGTTGGGCGGTTGAGGTCCTGCTCCAGATGGTTTCCATTAGCATGTTTGCATGCCAGCAATGCCAGACAATCCAAGGCTTGCTACACCTACTGTATGTATACAATGGTCCAGTGTGTGGAAGTTGAGTGAAGAAAATCCAGAAGTCAAGTTTGTCGGCACCACAGGAAAAGGTGAAAGTGTGGGAGCAGGGATTGCATCTGCCCATCAACAGATTTCTATTGATATGTAACTTTTAAAGGTCCCGATGTTGTGGTTTATTAGTCCTTGTAGGAGAACTCCCTCATCCCTCATAAACTGTAAACGGAGCTGGCAGTGTTTCAGTATTTTGTTCACAGATATCCTAACCAGACATGATTTCCTGGCAGCTTTTCCCTGTGGATAGCAATGTTGGGCTAGACTGAAAAATGTCAGCATCTACTTCAAATTCTCAGAAAATGCACAAATTTTGTACAAACATTCGTAGTTCCCAAAAGATGAACCATGTTGATCCTCTTATTTTTTACCAAATGCCCTAAAGCTAACGGCATTCCTGTGAGCTGTTCTTTGTTTTACAGCTGATGATTCTGGTGCGCTCCTGTACCCACATTACTGTTATTTAATATGTCAGAGAAAGATTTAGTCCCATTATTTATGTCAAGTGCAATGAGCCAAAAATGCAGGATTTATGGCATTCACCATCCACTGTGCCCGTTACACTTACAGCAAAAAGGTTACAGTTCAAGACACAACAACAGGGTGTACTTTGAAAGGGCAGATGAGGTCTGAAAGGAGGAAGAAGTGCTGTGTGATCTGGAAGGCTGAGAAAATGATGTTATAACCACCTAAGGAAAAAAAAACACTTATTAAATAAATCTGCTAATCCAAACAATCTCCTGCTGATGATATTGTCACCGTTGCTTGCTTTATTTTTTTGAACTAGTGCCAATATCATCAGATTGTAAAACTGAATAAGCCTGCAATACAATACAATGCAAACAAAGAAACTCTAGTTGCTTGATAAGTAAACTTGCCCCCTTTAAGAACCTGGTTGGCTCATGTTTGGTGTATATTTTGCAGCACATTAAATACACACATGTGACGGTGTTTTTATCTGATTTCTTTCCCCATCGTATAGACGTTTACAGCTTGGTGTAACTCTCACCTGAGGAAAGCAGGCACGCAGATTGAGAACATCGAAGAGGACTTCCGGGATGGACTGAAACTCATGCTGCTGCTGGAGGTCATCTCAGGTGAGGAAAAAAGCTCCTTGCTTAACAAGATTACCTGAATGAAAACAGCACTTGTTGATTTTTAGCTACCAGAATTCCCCTTACAGGACTAGTCCAACAGTATGCTTGTATAAAATGTATGTCTGACAGCTAAATCATAGTGTAGATAACACTCACGTGTTTGTTTGAACTAAAGAAACACAATTTTAACAGCTTTATCTTCTATAATGTGTCTGGTTATGAGAGGAATTTAAATTAAGGCCTTCATATTTGATTATGCGGATGGAAACCAGAGCTGTAGGTCAATTTGAAGGTGGAGTTCAGAATGAAGTATTAAAATAACATTACATTGTTTTTGTAAGATGTCATGTGTTTTCGCTAATCAAAAAATATTTTTTTGTAATTGAAAATGTGTTTCTTGTCCAGGCGAACGCTTGGCCAAACCAGAGAGAGGCAAAATGAGAGTCCACAAGATTTCCAATGTTAACAAAGCCCTCGACTTTATCGCCAGCAAAGGAGTGAAGCTGGTTTCTATTGGAGCTGAAGGTGAGTGATGTCACATCAAAGCAAAGGTCAGACAGTTTCCACAAAACCCAGAATGACCTTCTCTGTAGTTAATTTGCATTTCACGTTGTCGCCTGTTGATTTTAATTAGGTCATCAGCCAAGCTACTGTTCTGTTGTAAATAGTTATGTATAATGTGGCCTCCGGCCCTCCCTCTCGCTTTCTCACCCGTTACCATGGCAGTGGCACAGGCTGCTGTGCGGTTTAATGAGATCCTTATTGCCGAGTGCTCAGGCAGAGCTTGTGCTTTGCAGTGCATTTTCTGAGAGTAGATCTTAGGATCAGCAATCCCCTCTGGGGCTGAGGCTGCTCATTGTTCAGCACAAATAACTCGGGGATGTCCATCCTCTTCCCGTCTGAGAGTAAACAAGTCTTTAGCAGAGTAAACACTCGACTTTCACTTTCTGTCTCTCTCACTCTCTCTGACTGTCTGTCCAGTCTTGGCCACATGCATAGTTTGCATACATGTGTTGCAACAAACAGGAAGTCTGTCAATGGCTGTAGATAATCTGAAAAAATCATATACTGTCAGATATTTTCTGGCTTACCGTTTAGTTTAGAGTGAAAGTAAATAGATACTTTGCAGAGCTCCTCAAAACGCTGAAAGATGGCTTTAAAAACTACCCAGAATTACTAAAGATAGTGTGCTGATTTTGCTGTTAACAGTTTAACATTTATGTTTCTGAACACATACTGCAATCCCTATGAAATCTCCTTACAAATGTAGTTTTCGGTTCTTGAGTTGGAAACAGGTATTTCTATATTTCTATATATCGTCCAAGGGTGGGGGGAAATCCAGACGTCAAGGGTTGGTTTTAGATATCAGGTTTTAGATCTCACCCTGGGTCAACACACCTGAATCAAATGATTAGTTCATTACCAGGCCTCTGGAGAACTTCAATACATGTTGAGGAGGTCATTTATCCATTTAAATCAGCTGTGATGGATCAAGGACACATCTAAAACCTGCAGGACACCGGCCATTAAGGCCTGGAGTCCCCTACCCCTGATATAGTCAGTGACTATAAATGTGTATCCCCCAATCTTTTGGCAAGTGGTTGCTAGGTAAGATCAGCTTCACCCAAAAATCTCCTTTTTTCCTGGAAATGTGAAAAAATGGGACAGAGAAAAGGAAATTGGAAAATTCAACTTCAGAGTAAAAGTTTTGCCTTACTGTTGCAATCAACAGGAGGGGAAACTTTTACTTTGAAGGTGTATGTTCTCTGTTTCTGCGGTAAACTACTGGTGACAACCGGCTAGCAACAAAGAAATCCCAAGGAGAAGTACAGCACCCTATATCTCTTTGTGATCTGTAGCAACCTCCAGCAGTCACTCACCTATCTGTGGGATTTTTTTTTGGTTGCCATATGGTTGCTGACTGGTCTTCAGAGCTGTGTGACTGAGGCCTAATGCAGTCAACTCAGCCACACAGCTCTGCCTATGATAACAGAAGTCCCACAAACCTGCATGTGCAAAGGGAGGTTAATCTTAAAGTGAGACAAGTGAAAATTTCTTCATCAAGGAACAATTGAAGGTAAATACAGGAATAAGGAATAATTTTAACTGTAAAAAGCACTCTAGTAGATTCTGTTCTACTGAAAATAAACAAAAACTAAAACCTTAGAATTTAAGGTTAATAGATTCTCCTTCAATTTATAACTGTATTGACTAAAGATGTAGTATATGTTTTAATGTTTTTGTGAAGTGTCCCTTTAATGAATATGATCCCTTGGACGGTGGCTAAGACGGGCATTACTGTCCCTCCCCAATGCCGCTTAATAAGTTTAACCTCTGAACAGTCTTAACGGCTGCTGTTCAGAACCTCTAGTCTTTCCATCATAAGCCGGTCTCTGTCAGCGTCGTGCACAAATCTTGGAAGAACTCCTCAGCTTGAGAAGGTTTAAATGACAAAAGCTGAGCTGCAACGTAAAATCTGACAAAGTCACAATTGTGCTTCCTCTGCGTAAACATGGATTGAATGAAAAATTGATTTAACATATTTTTAATTCACAAGCTGTATAAATGTCAACTTTTTAAGTGGCTCATAGTATTATTTTATTTTAAAATATAGCAACTGAATAAGTATTTTAAATAGAAAGCAACCTATTTCTGGTGATATATTTGGATTTATTACAGAGCTGAAAAAGGAGTGATGACAAAAAATATTTAACGGGTGGAATAATATAATAATATGTCTTGTGGTACATACATGTTAATAATGACATTAATTAATTAATTGAAAAAGGTAAAGATTTTAGGTGATTTTTGCAATTAGGGGGAATAATTAGTTACTCTGGTTCACCCCACATGAGCTCAAACTTGCGCCCGTGAGGTAGATGAGTTTGACAGACCTGATCTGTAATGTTTAAAATATAAAAAAACTGGTTGTGTCATTTTTCCAGAGCTCAAGAGATATCAGTTATGTGTTCAGTGAGACCAGCAGGAGGAAAGTCAAAAATATTTGATTACAAACAAAGAACACCAGCGAGCAGGTGCATTTTAAATGTAAATTAACTGAAATAACTTGAAATTAACTAGAGATTTTTTTTCTGCCCAGAGTAATAGTATAAAAACTCCTAAGCCAGACCAACATTCCAGACAGATTATCCGCCTGGAATCCCCTCCTGGTCCTGCCGCTCTGCTAGCTGTGTTGGTGGGAAGTGACTAGTCGAAGGCTCAGGTCTTTGCGACTCCTCAGGGGGTTTGTTGTGGGTGAGGGATAAAAGACGGGGGGGGGGGGATGCAGTTTCAAATGGAATTAGAAGGATTTTTGTTCTTCCCCTGGTGGATCAGTCATGTTCATTAGAGCTAATCTCAACATGTATCTGCATGTGTCAGCCTGAAGCACCGAGCTCGACTTTTTTCTGCCTCCTAATTCAATCATGGGCATCTTTCGCACCGCGTTACACGCAGAGACATCTGACTGGCATCTCGCAGTCTAAGTTTGTCACAGTCTAGCGGCCGTGCTCCAAGCCTTATTGGATTAGAGGCAGAAACAAATAATTATTGAAGGCGGGCAAACAGGGTGACCTGTTGAAGGGGATTTTCATTATCGACAACACAGAGAGGGCTGGACACAGGCAGTTCATTCACAGCCTTCAGCTGCAGGCGCACAGCTGATTGACAGCTTAACAGGTCTGGGCTCAAATCACTGAATCATCACATGTTTCATTCATAAAGGCTTTGCTGCACACATAAGGGAAATCATTAAAGTGGAGTTGAGTGTTTAGTTGACCTCTTGGTTATCTTGTTGTCTAATCTAAGCATCGAGATTAAAAGATTTTGAACACTGATATCTCAGCAAGCAGCTGTTTTACTAAATAGGGATCAAAATATAGTGGAGTTCTTAGCAGCAAATGAGATCAGCCTCCCTGCGCGTGTGCTGTAACCTGAGCGTCTCCACTCTCTGTTTTGGTAGCTGGTTCGTGTGCAAGTGCATGTTAGGTTATGTGAGTCTGTTAAACTGCTGGCCTCACAAGCGTTCATCAGTAGTTTAAGTATAAGAAACTACTCCAAGTTGGGATGTTGGTGCCTTAGGATGACATCCAATTGTTGTGCTGTATGTTTAGCATCTTTAAAATGTGATAATTTTAATGGATTTGTTTTCCAAACAGCCAAAATACATATAAGTTTTGTTGCAACAACATTTACAGTAAATGCCTGTATCTATACAACACAGAATAGCAATATAGTCTTTTAAAAGCTGTTATACGTAATCTTAACATCTAATATTACTGTACAAGTCTCACAGAGCAATATGATGGGGGGGGTGTTTGTTTGTTTTTAAATGTGTCTGCGTTCCTGGGAGTTTCTTCTTTTATTTTTCCCCCTGTTGAAGGAGTTTTATTGAGTGTTTTTTAATCCACATCAAGGGACTAAGAATAGGTGCAGTCTGTAAAGCCTGATGTGGCAAAGTGTCAAAGTTTATAGCAATCCATTAAATAGATGAAACCAAAGGGCTTTGCCTTCTCCTTAGAGCCATGGACAAAATTGTCAGCTTTTAAACCTAAAAATTTAGTTTTTCTTTGCTTGAAAACCACCAAACAAGCCAGATGTGAGAAAAATATATTATACTATAAGTGCCTGCTGAATGCATCAGTCCTGAAATGTTACTGGTTTTCCCTCTTGCAGAGATCGTAGATGGCAACGCCAAGATGACCCTGGGAATGATCTGGACCATTATCCTCCGCTTTGCCATTCAAGACATTTCTGTGGAAGGTAGCATTGTGTGTGTGTGTGTGTGTGTGTGTGTGTGTGTGTGGGAACATGTCCACACGTGTCTTATTCATTTGGTTTATTGAAAAGAAGCCTAGCTCACTGTCTTCATTTGCAATTGAAAACACTTTTCATTGACACAGTGTCTCAGTGTTAAGACCTTTGCACTGAGCTTAAAAAAGCTTTTTTTTTTTTTTCTTCAAGGTGGAAACATTTGCGATGCGGTCCTGTCCGTGGTTAACGTATATAATGCACTTACAGGATAATCCAATTTAAACGCCAGACAAAGTTTGCTTTGTGCGGCATTTCCACATTGTGTTTATTAGTAAATTTTGCTTTACTGGTTTGCTAAAAGAGGATGCTTGACACCATTTGGTATTGACTGGAAATAGGAAAGCATGAAACCTTCAAGCAGTCACACATGCTTTCCATTCTCTTCACCTCCACTTAATCCAGCACTAAACAGGGATTAGTGGAGAGTCGGTCAAAGTAAAAGCCCAAGAGTTCCACCAACTTCACAATGATCCCTTCTCTCCAACCACAGAGACATCTGCCAAAGAGGGCCTCCTGCTGTGGTGCCAGAGGAAGACTGCGCCATACAAGAATGTTAACATCCAAAACTTTCACATCAGGTACGAGGCTGGAGAGGAGCACAAATTAAGCCACACAGATGGTTGTTTTACTCACATGCTAAGCTGCAGTTACAGTTAATCACATGAGATTGTGGAACCATAAACATAACTATCGGAGGCTCAAAATTTGATGTCAAACAGGGAAAATTAGTCTAAAGAATGTGTACGAGCAGGGGTGCCTTCACCTCAGCTAAAGACAGTTTTATCTAGGCTTAACCTCAGTGGAAAAATGTACCTTTTGTGCATTTTTGCTTTTGGCTCTTCGTTGTTCTAATGCTCATTTATAGGCAAACCTTAAATAAGATGAGGGGAAAAAGGAAAACAGCCCAGTTTGTTGCTTAGTGTTGGAAATATTTCTGACAATCAGGAGATACAGTAAGCAGATATTACCTGAGCAAAAGTTCAGAGCTGGATTACAGGAGGATGGTTAAATATCGTCCCGTCCACTCTGGGTTATGTTACCTTTGTCTTTGTCGTTCGTCTTTGTTTTGGAAACTTTGGGAAAAACAAATCTTTGCAAACGCACAAATCTCATCATGGGCGGACGATAAAACGCTTAAACACCTGAGGCATGTTGTTGCTGGACTGGCAGGTTCACACACATATAAACAGAAGTGTATTTGTGTCACCTTGTGATCTAGATCTCTTCTAACACTATGAACTATGAATAACCTTAATGCAACACAGATTCTTAGGTTGCGTCCCAGCTGTGAGACATCCTGTTAGAGATTGTTTTTTAAAAAAAATCTCTGACAGGATGCTTCATCATGTGTTTAAATTCTGTATTTGGGTTTAGTCTTTGTTCGTGTTCGAGGACTTGCACTTTCAGGTATCCTGTTGCAACCATTTGTTGCCACCTATGCCAAAAAATTGAAGCGTAAGCCTCTTTCAGTGAAGTGTTTTTAAATTTTGGAAGTCCCCTACTGACACATGATACTTTCCTACTGGTAAGCTTTTTATGCATGAATCCTTCTACCCTCCAAATATCAGCAAAGGGCACTGCTTCAGTTAAAATGTGGTTTTCAGCTTGGCTGTTTCAGTGAGGTTTTTATGTGGAGTTAATTTTTTAAAACACCCGAATTACACAAACACATAATTTCATAAATAGCTCAGACTCGATGCAGATGAGAGCTGTTGCCTCAGACAGCGTTGATAGTGCACAGATCAGACTTGAAATAGCAGAGTGCACACCCTTAACCAGGAACAGACAGTAGACATCCTCGTAAAGTATACTGTGAAACGCAGGAAGTGGAAGTAATTATCCATAGACATGTTGCATGCAAATAATTAATCAAATTACAGCGACTAGCTGTAAGTTCTGAATGTGAAAATACAAGTGAGGATGCTACCCAGGCATCCCTATTTCAGGCCTGGCCGGGCCTGGATCCATGTCACAGAATGCCTCCATGTATGTTGAATTATTGAAAGAAGACCTCTGTGATCCTCAGATGTGGATGAAAGCTGAGATGAGAAGGTGGAGATGAGGTCATTTCAGGAGAATGGGATTGCCAGAGCAGAGTCCCGATCTTTGATGTGGTCTCACTGTGAGAGATGATAGCAGGGCTTTTGAGATGGAAGAGGAGGAAAGAGTACAGAGTTTGCTTTTGCTCTCTGAACGCTCACATACTGCTGCTTCAGGTATAAGAAGCAATGAGCACCCTTGTAAAAACTCCTGTTGTGCGTTGCAGGCACTTTTTTATGGGGAATAATACATTAAGCATCCCATCTCACTAATTTGTTGTTTGGAGCCAGAAAGCACTAATAAACCTTCTCCAGCTTCCCCAGATTGATGATATTGTGAGGCTCCATCTCATCATGCTGCATTTAGACTGACTGGTTTCAGCACCAAGGGCACCAATCAATGAGCCACAGAAGGCCAAGCTAAAAATATATTTCAGAGAAACAAAATCAGATTTAGCTGCTATGCCTTGTATGGATATTACAACCTGGGATCCAAAAATAATAGGATGCAAGGACTTGGAAATCATTTCAAATCTAATATCTAATCTTAAAATCGCAAAATATCCACATGGTCGGCTTTTCTCCACATACTGGAGATACGAAAGGCTGGAAAAGTAGTGAAATATAAATAAGAGCAAAACAATTGACAATAGCTCAGTAATATGATACGGAATTATTTCTCAGATTACATCACGGTGTGTGATAGTTTTAAATGATTGAGAATTATTTGTATACAAAGGCCTTCTTTTTGCTTAGGCTTACTTAGGTTGAAGGCAATGACGGTTTCCTTTAGAAAGCACATTTTATTACACACAATCCTGATGTGCTGAACACAGAGGATTAAAGTCCTGTTTAGGTTAACGGTGCCTTAAGGCGGTGAAAACGGCAAAATATAATAAAACAAAAGGAAAACCAAATAAAACAACACAAAAAACACCTGTGGAGTGTAAGCATGTGCGATCAAAGTTTGAAATTCTTTATGAAAACCATAGACACCCCATGCTCTGGGTAAAAGAGGATCTGGCCAGCTGGTGTCTTATGAACACATGGTTACATTACCAGCATCTGGATGATATGGGAGTATATTAGTGCATATAACATGTTGATCATCAAATGGCCAAATGTTAACATTATTGCCAGTCTCATCAAAAGAGAAAGCATAGGCAGAGAATATCTGCATGAAGATTGTTGTGCTGCATCGTTTAAATATGACAAAATGCAGTAAATGCTGAAGATGAATTATAAATAACTTTATATGAGTCACTAAAACCTGGCATTCTATTGTATTTGTGCAGAAAAGAGCCAATTGGTTTCTGCATACAATAAGAAGCGAACCACGTAACATCTGTTAGTGAGTCGCAGTGAGATCGCTTGCCAAGACAATTGCTCTGGAAAATGAAAGAAAACCAGTACCAAGATATCATGTCTGTTCAGTGTACAAAAGTGTCTGAGCAGGAATATCTTTTTCTTTAAATGTGTTCCAGGCTCTGGCGCTCAAATTCCAACAGATATCAGAGTTTTAAACAGTTTCTCTTTTGAAAAGCACCAAAAGCCCCAACTTCTTGTCTCCTTTGGGTCCCGAACACACGTTGAACATCTGTCTCGTCTTAGTATGTCTTATTTCTTATTCTGCAACAAAAGCACAAAGGAAAATTTCATGGCAAAGGATAAAAAACATTGAATTTTTTAAGAGCTATTGTTTGAGCACGTTTGGTGCAGAAGATAACGGTAAAATGGCACGTGGTGTTGAAATGATTCGGGGTTGACACAGAGCTGATTAAGGAGGACAGACTGATGGGGGATGGTCTTGATTAAAGTTAAATTCCTGCCATTTTTCCTGATCACTCTTTCTCTGCCTCGTTCTCTCAGCTGGAAAGATGGTTTGGGGTTCTGCGCGCTCATTCATCGACACCGTCCAGAGCTCATTGACTATGGAAAATTGCGCAAGGTGAGTGTGCTGCTCAAAGGCAATCGAAACCCCGAACTGGAGCTGTAGACGGGAGTCACTGCGTTTCAGATGCCTCAAATAAACTCTGAAAATAAGACAAGGAAGTAACATGATTGTCTTCTGACCAATTAATGAGAAACTCTAGCTGTACCTTCTTCTGTACTGGTTGCCAGCCCCTGTAGCTACTTTAATTACCATGCTTATATCTCCAATGATGATGTTAACTATTTCTATGGTGCAGTTAAAAGCAATGTAAAAGTCTTGATGATCTGCTGACTGTTCCTGTTGCCAGGACGACCCCATGACCAACCTGAACACAGCCTTCGACGTGGCAGAGAAGTACCTGGACATCCCCAAGATGTTGGACGCAGAAGGTGAGCAGGCAGGAAGTCAAACTGTAAAATGACGTCACGAAGAGCAGATTTCTTGCCTCTTTTTGTTTAAAAGCAAAAATCTGCTCTCTCAGATTTTCTCTTCAGAAATCTGAAAGCTCTTTGAAGACCTCGGTGTCACCTTAACTCGATCTTTATATATTGCATCACTTTATTTCAAGTTTCAACCACTCTAACTGATTTAGTGTGTACAGCTGTGAGAGCTACTGTGCCTTCAGAAAAGAGTGAAGGAATGCAAAAAATACCACTTTTTCTGTCTATTTGTTGATTTTTTTGGTAACGACATTCTGCTTTGACTTTAAATGACCAACTTTTCAACAAGTGCGCGTTATCCTGATTCCTGAGAGGGTATATTTTGGCCTTAGCATTCACTTGTGCAGCTGTGCAAACAATGGGAGACTATTTTCTACTAAATGTAAATATTCAGTTCTTTCTCTACAAATAAATTAAGCCTTACTGACGTCATCCTGTATCTTCAAGTATGGTTTGCTCACCAAGTAGTTTTAGATGTGAAAACTGGAGGTTTTCTGTTAAGAGATGGCGCTAAAGCCCATAAGCGCATCTGGTCCATACCACTGATTTTGTTTTCATTCTAAATATTATTTATGTGATGAGTTTTGTTTCCTGTTTCTTCATTTAACTGTTCTGTGTTTAACAACCTCAACCTCCTCCCACTCAACCCTAACCTCCATCCCCTCCCTGACGTCCTCTCTTCCCCACAGACATTGTGGGCACTGCCCGTCCGGACGAGAAGGCAATCATGACCTACGTCTCTAGCTTCTACCACGCCTTCTCAGGCGCTCAGAAGGTATCCTGGATGCAGCGTCTCCTTCCTCCTCCTTCTCCTCTTCGCCTCACTCCCCTCTTTCCCTTTTTCCCACCTCCACGTGTTTCTCCTAACAGTATCCTTCTCTCTCTGCAGTGCACAACGCCCCCTGCAGGGGTCGTCTTCTTTACTTTCCGCATGGTTCACACTACCAAATGCATGATGGGACAAAAACACGCTGTTCTTAGAGGCAGTGAGTGCAAGTGTGTCTCCAGTCTACCTTGTTGTAATGGCACTGCAGGCTAGCAGAGCCACCCCTCATTAGGGTTTCATGGTGCTGAGCAAAAGCAGAGTGGGAAGTGTGGCGACGTTTATCTGATCGGAGTGATGGTGATTGGCTGTGATAACAGCAATGGTTTGACACAAATTAGCCTGAAGTGTATTACAGAAGGGGATATGTAACTGTTTAATTGGACGATTATGTTCAGCCCTCGGAGTGACAGCTTAAATTGAGAGTGAAGGAATGAATAAAATTAAAACTGGTGCTTCGTAGTCAAGCAGGAGGCTGGATATGTGGCAGCTGGTTACACACAGGAGTCCATTTCCCTGTTTCTTTACAGGAAAGAAGTGCTATTTTAGAGTTTCTCAGTGGGATAACGAATTCCTGTCTGTTAGTTTGACAACAGCGTACATAGAAGTACAACAGGAAATGTGAGACTGTGCTGCACCTCTGCAGCATCATGAGGCAGAAGTTATATAAGAGCCAGGGTCATCTAAGAGGCCCAGCAGTGGAGAGAGCACTTCACCACAGCTGTGTTTAAGCAACGTGCACCAAAAACGTCTGTGTTTATAAGTGGAGAGAGTGGTGTGCCTCATTGAGAGAAGTTAAACTACAGCTGGACTCTGGATTGCATCATAGATAAGGAGGTGTGGGATGACATACAGCTGGCTCTCAATGCAACAAAATGAAAAGTTAAAACACTCAAGAAACCATTACTCCTTATAAAATGAATGTGTTTTCACTTCATGCTTCCACCTCCCACTTTGAATCAAGGCAAGCATCTCACTTTTCAGGAGAAAAATTAAGAATCGCTAATAACAAGCGAACTTGAAGACCAACTGCAGGTAAACTGGAGATAACTTGTCACTGCACCCCCTGCTGGCCCTTTTTTGTCTCTGCACACTTTTACACTGGTGCCTTTTTCTCTTCCCTGTCCTCTCTCCTTTTCCTCTGTTCCCTTGGCAGATATCATTAGCACCTTGAGGCCAGATGAGAAGGCCGTCATGACTTATGTGTCGTGTTATTACCACGCATTCTCAGGCAAACAGAAGGTGAGAAATAAAACATAATAAAAAGTAAAAAGAAATATCACAAAATACCTGCTGTACTGGTTGGCAGTGAATAACAGCTCATCTATTTTTTGTCTTAGTTTTCTGAAGCTTTTTAGCATTTTTTTTAGCTCATTGTTTGGGTTATACAGTTCCATGTTTCCATTCACTTAGACCTCCCTCATAGCAATGTTTACAGTGTCCAAAGAATATTCAAAAACCCTTACTGTACATGATTGGTCCAGCTTCAGACAGCAGACAGAAACAGTAAGAGTTTACGTATTTAACATAATGGAGCATTCAGCAGCTAACAGGAAGAGTCTGTGGAGATGAAAAATGGAGCTAAAAGCAGGGTCTATGTTTTGAATTCGTATGTAAAGTGTCACGTTTCCTACTACAATACCATAAGTTTCTAAAGAACATTTTCTCTTGTCCTGCAGTAAAGGCAGGGCACCCAGAGTTCTTCCTCTCTGCACAGCAAATCCTGATTATAGACTAGGTGGGAGTGGGATATCTGGTTGCTCTGACTTCATATTAAAACATTAAGCAATCCAAGAAACACACACATATTTGCATTGCTGACATCATTGCTATCTGAAAATTGAGTTTATGTGCCTCGAAGTGCTATCGCTTGATGCATTTTTTTTGTGGGTGGCTCCACTGGGAGACTTGGCTTATTCAGAGCCTCCTTATCTCCTCTCTTTCAGCAGTATATTGATCCCTGATACAATGTACACCCCTGCAACTAGTCCCTGCACTCTCAGTGGAATATATTATTCCAAAGACATGCCAAATCCGCTAAAGATCTCCGCAGTGAGTAATAGAGACTTATCACACATGCAGGATATCCGCTAAGTCTCCTGTACTTAAAATCTTTATTAGGATCCACTTCTTAATGGAGCTCTCCTGAGAAGCAGGAGTCCGGAAACTGCTGCTGGCTGGCACACAGTTTTACAGCTCTGGCGTAGATTTCAGAAACAATGGGTGGAGGAACAGTTACTCCTCCTCTCTTTAACACCTCAGATTTCACCCTTTAGGGCAGATATTTAGCAATAAACACTATGAGTTAAACATTCCCATGTTTGAACGCTCTGCATGTGGAAATCCTCGTTTTAACTCCACAAAGTTAAATAACAGTATTGTTTTTTAAGAAAGTGTAGTTCCTGATAATCAGGTTACAATTCAGTCTGTGATCCAAAAATAGATTCTGTGCTACATGATTATGTTGTCTGGTTTCCAAGTTATTCCTTTTTCTCCCAAAAAAGGTGGCAGCAAGGAGACACGTGTGTATCACCTGTTTGCTACATGACGATGGAACATGAATATAAAAAACTATCAGTTATTTCTCTCATTGTGGAGGTTTCATTGAGCTTTGATGGAGTTTGTAGTTACACACATATTCCATCTTCTTTAAGGCCCAATTTTAAGTTACGGCCCCATAATTAATGTTTTTATTAACATTGGATCACATGGTCCATTTTTATTAGTGCATAGTCTGTGTTGCGAGGAGAGTGCCCAGAATTTTATCACAGTTTGTCGCTCTTCTGTGCTTTGTTTTAGCTTCTTTCAGCTCTTAATTTTGCTGTCAGACATCCCAGTTTATTTCTTTTGTTTCTCAGTCAGTGTTGTCAAATGTTTAAAGTGAAAAGCTCAGTTAAACTTCACACTAGACAAAAGAACTCATTTTTAGCTGCTTAAGAGACAGGAGGGAACGGGAGGGAAAATTGCAATCATGCTCAAAATCTGTTATTTGGTAGAAATTTGTGGTGTTTAATGAGTGTTTCTGCTGTCCCAAAGGGGCTAAAAAAATAGTAATTGCAAGTTTAAGGGCTTGAATCAAAAAAGGAATGTCAAAAGAATCAAAGAACTATGATCTCTAGGTTTTAATGCGGGACCTATTATGATAAAATTTCCTTTAATTGTTCCATTAAAAATATTTGTTATATCAAGTCTTGGTGCGCCCCCTTAGTTTTTCCACTGTCTGAAACAAACCGTCTCTTCGAGTTGACTTTCTTCTGACCTGAAGGTTTGAGCAGCAGATCTGTGGGGCTTCTGCTGATCATACAGAAGAGACACAAAATAGGGCAATGTCCACAGTGGCACCGCAGATAAATGGGAAGATGGTTTTCACCTTAATAATCCTTCCCTCTGGTCGCTGTGATGTCACAACATAGTAATTCATGAAAGAGGTCCTGGCTGTCGAGCCTTTCATTAAACAGGCCCAGCATGCAAACATTTGCTCACAGAAGCACGACCTGCACATCATGGCTCTCCTTTTAAGGCAACTCCTGATGGAACCCCCGGAGCATGTCTCTGACCGAGCCAAGTTTCCCCTGTGATCTCTTAACAAAAGAGGCTGGAAACAGTCCTCAGTGTGGGATGCCAGGCTGTGAACTATGAAATGGGGCAGGAGGGAGACTCGGGTTTAGCTTACTGAGACTGTGCACCCTCTAAAAGGACACTGCTGCAAGGCTGTGCTGCCTTTTCAATCAATACATTTACTTGTCAAGCACTTCAGAGGTATATTGCCAATGGTTTTGATTTGCTGCAGTCGCAGATGGAGTTTCTTGTTTTATTCTAAAAACTGTGTCTGGGTGTGCTGCATTTCTCTGCTGCATATTTTCCAGACTTTATGCATGTCACTTCAGTTTCTGCTTGTATTTTCTTTCAGAATTCTTTTCTCTTTACAGCATTTTCATCTTACACACAACAGGTTACCTGACTACATATCATCACAGTGACTTATTCATACATTGTGCATTCAGTATTAAAGACTGAGAGAGGTGTTATGTCAGAGATGAGCCCCTCTGTTCCCACCACTGGGCTTCACTCTACATTTCTCCAGTCACAGCTCTCTTTATGTGGGTTGAGAGGCTAAAATAACACTATTTGCTGCTGCTATGCTATAAAAAGATAGTGTTGCAGAGAGAACGCTGCCCCTACACCTGATGGCAGGTACAGTTTAATGCATCATTGTTACAGCTCTCTGAGTTGTCGCCGTTGCTCTCTAGAGTCGTGCCTGCTGGAAACAGGCTGGACTCTATTTAATCTTGGGGCATTTCATTGACATTCTCAGTACAGCACACACGTCCAGGCATCATTATACATTATAGGTATGGTAACATGCAGTGACTGTCCTGATTTTACTTTCCTGCAGAGCTGTTGCTGATGTATTGCTTCATTCCCTAAAAATGACTCATTTGGGAAATCTTGGAGTGCTTCTGTGTAGGCAGTATGGATGGATGCAGTCAGATCAAATATATCACCTGTGGCACACTCACCAGTTAGATATGCAAGGAACATTAGAGATAGCTGCATAACACCAAGGCTCAAAATTTGCTCCGTCTCTCTCAGCTGTGGGTCTCACTCTGTTTCCCCCCCTCGCTCCCGCCATTTAGGCAGAGACAGCGGCCAACAGGATCTGCAAGGTGCTGGCTGTCAACCAAGAGAATGAGCAGCTGATGGAGGACTATGAGAAGCTGGCCAGTGATGTGAGCACACCCCAGTTATTATCCTTTAATTGCCCTGCAACTTCTCTACTCCCCCCCACCCCTTTCTGTTTTCCTCACCCTTACTGCGCCACTCCCTCACCTCCTACCCCTGGGGGTGTTTGTGCTCTAAACAGGTATAAACATGGCAGATCAAGATAACCAGCGGCCAGGCAAACAGGTTTTAGGCATAGAAGTGCACCAGATAAAATCTGATTTTTTGGTAGTCGGTCTGTTTTCTCTCTCATTTTATACCATTTGCTTATAAATGAGGTTTTTTTTATGTAGCAGAGAATTAGACCAGACTGGTAAAGTACATGCTGCATGATAACGTTATAGAGTTACCTCACAGTTATGTACATTGTCACAGCTTAAACAAACAGATATGAACTTTACGTGTTTATTTCATTCTATCCTTACGTATTTACCTACCACCGTACCAGTGGGCAGGTTCAGGCTAGCACTTTATGCCACTGAAGCTGAGACTTTTATCTCTCATGACAAAAGAAAGTATGTCTATTTCCCCAAATGAACAATTCCTTGAAAAAATCAGTGGATTTTTAAAAGTTAACTGTTTATTAAAAAATATTTTAAAAATATTTATTTTTGGTGCATTCCTGTTGTAAAGTCAGGTTAATTTAAGTGAACTTTTAATACAAAAATATTTGTGTATATCTGATGCTGTGATAGATAATGGTAAAGAAAATGAGAGAAAACATACAAAAAGACACAAAACATACATTTCGTTGCAATCAGTTAGTAAAACGTAACTAGTCAACTAATTATCTCACCTTATATTCTTTCTTCACATGTCAATCACATCCAACACATCTCATCTTCTTCCTCTCTGACGATCATTACGCTCCATTTTCTGTGATTTGCATGGTTCTTCTTCCCCATTCATCTCCATGAACTCATTTTCCCTCCATCTGCCTCCTCATAATCTCATCCTTTACCACACACGCATGCATACATACATACACTTTTCCATGCATTACACAACACCCCAGTTGCTGGAGTGGATCCGTCGCACCATCCCCTGGCTGGAGAACCGAATGCCGGAGAACACCATGCAGGCCATGCAGCAGAAGCTGGAGGACTTCAGAGATTATCGCCGCCTCCACAAGCCGCCAAAAGTGCAGGAAAAGTGCCAGTTGGAGATCAATTTCAACACCCTGCAGACCAAGCTGAGGCTCAGCAACAGGCCTGCGTTCATGCCCTCTGAGGGAAAGATGGTCTCGGTAAGTCAGGGCAGTTTCTGAAAGAACAAACTTGAAAAAGTTTGAGATGTCAGAAAACATTGTAACTTTTTTTACTCTAACTATTTTGCATTTTCTACTATTACATAATGTGAATAATTACACCGTGACAACAATTACATAAACATTTTACAATTTGTAAAGTCTCAAAACGTCAGGAGGCATTTTTCCCATTATAACTGTGAAATAAATAGAATACAAACAAATCGAATAAGATTCCACCAACTGTAACTTCACTGTTTTCAATTCCCTTTTGGTTCAGTCTTAAAGCTTTCATTATTAACTGAAAAAGGCAATAAAGCCTCATCTGCAAAGCATTTATCAAAGCTCAAATACAGCCAGACAAAAGGAACAACTGCTTTTGAACTTCTAAATGGCTCAAACGCCAAGTTTCTAAAACCATTTTTGTGTAATTAAGGTGCTCAACATTTGCACATGCAAATTCCAAGCAATTTGAATGCATGTAAAACATTAAGTGTTTTTAAACAGTGCAACAAATAGTACCTTAACATTTTACACTGGAGCTGAGACTGCTAAACCTTAGCAGTCTCAGCTCCACGTTGAGGACTGATCTAAACAGAATAAGTCGTCACTCCTTAAGTAGAATATATACAGTTGCTAAGTACAGACTTAAGACAGTGAGCCATAAAAGTAAATGCGAGGTTTAAATAAAGTAATGCTAGGTTGTGGATGTGTGTATTTGTAAAATAATATATATAGTCGCAGAACATGAAAGCTGTTTTGTTTACTTGGATTTATAGCTCAGATTTTCATCCGTTGAAGTCACAGCCTGTTTTAGACTGTTTCTCCTCTGCCTCATGCAGGACATTAACAATGCATGGGGAAATCTAGAGGGAGCAGAAAAAGGCTACGAAGAATGGCTCCTCAACGAGATCCGCAGGCTGGAGAGACTCGACCACCTGGCAGAGAAGTTCAGGCAGAAAGCAGCCATCCACGAAGCCTGGACTGAAGGTACCTACTGTTTTGAAAAAAGTGCACATATGAACATAAAGAACCAGAGCGCTCCTGTGTTTAGTGCTGTGTGGCTGAGGTAAAAATGCAGAAGTATAGGTGGGAGATGTTTTAGCTTTAATGATATACTTTCTGTGTCTCCCCCTGAAGGTAAAGAGGACATGCTGCAGAAGCGGGACTATGAGACGGCCTCTCTGTCAGAGATTAAGGCTTTGCTGAAAAAACACGAGGCCTTTGAGAGTGACCTGGCGGCACACCAGGACCGCGTGGAGCAGATTGCAGCCATTGCACAGGAGTTAAAGTAAGAGAAGTGAACAGATGGAAATCGTAAATTGTGCAGGAACCTTCTGTGGATCAATAAAAGGATGAAGTAGAGTTGGATAATTTGAGGGCTCCTGTGCATTTACAGCTTCCCTGTTTGCACAGTAAGAGCTGAGCCTACAACTAGGACATTCTGCTCATTCTCATTTCACGCCACATAAAACACAAAATCAACAAATCAAGGTGACAGACAAACAGGAACAAAATTCTTATCTATGAAAGATGATTAATGTGAGTTAAAGCTGCTCTGCTGCAGATAACGAACCACTTGTGCTCCTGTCTCTTTCGTGCTCCAGTGAGCTGGACTACTATGACTCCCCCAGTGTTAACGCTCGCTGCCAGCGGATCTGCGACCAGTGGGACGCTCTGGGAGCTCTGACCCAGAAACGCAGCGAGGCTCTGCAGGTAACATGGGACAAGCCCAAAGGGAATCAAAAGTAAACAAGCTAGCAAAGAGTCACATTTCTGACTCGCTTTAAAGAACTCACTTTAAAGTGTTTTAAATTCCCCCTGTCCTTCTTTATGCTGGTGAGGGCAGAAATTTAGAGATGAAAGAGTTTTTCCTCACAGTGAGAAACTGTGACGACAATTTCAGTTTCTGCTGGCCTTGAAAAGCCTTTCAAGTTTAGAGACTTTATTTGTGAAGATATATCCCCCAAAATCCCTCTATGAGCTCTGTGAATGCTCATGCAAAAAAATAAGCCTCCACGAATTCTTGAATTTCACCCAAATAGACTTTGAAGGTCAATAAAAACCCTGTAAATTGATGTTTATCACATTTTTAATGCTCAACAGAGAACAGAGAAGCTCCTTGAAACCATCGACCAGCTGTACCTTGAGTTTGCCAAAAGAGCGGCTCCGTTCAACAACTGGATGGAGGGCGCAATGGAGGACCTGCAGGATACATTTATTGTCCACACCATTGAAGAGATCCAGGTGAGATGGGGAAAAATAGATGTGACTTTAGGGAATAAATAGAATTGTCAGCCTTTAAACACACAGCAGGGGTTATGTAGCTGCGAAGTTAACGCAGATATTTGTTACTTTGGTGCTTCTTTACTTTCTTGATGAGCGTTGGCTAAGCAGCTATCATCTATGTCAAGTTAATGTGAAGAAGCAACATATTGCCTGCTAGCTTAACAGCATATTGCACCTTCTAGTGGTACATAATGGTAATAAATGAACACATGACCAAGTTGATATATCTTCAGTATACTAAATAGATGCTTTGGATAAGTCATAATGGTTGTTACTCAGTGTTGGGGAGTAACGGAATACATGTACCGCCGTTACGTATTTAAAATACAAAATATGAGTAACTGTATTCCGTTACAGTTACCGTTTAAAAAGGTGGTATTTAGAATACAATTACTTTGTTGAAATAAATGGATTACACGGCGGTACTTCCCTGTTTCATATTGTGGCGGGTCAGGACTGTTTGGGTTTTGTTTGAAAGCTATGTTCTGTTGTTCCAGGCGGCAGCGTTACGGTTGCCATGGTTACAGGGTGACGCTCTCTCTCTGCGTGTTTCCTGGGTGAGAGAGCGCCTGTTGTTGTTGTGCTAAGCTAATAGGCAGAATGCTACAGGTATAGCTCTAAAGAATGTAGCATCATGGGCAGTGTAGTCCGTGCTGCAGGGAGAATGGACTGCCGTACCCGTTATGTGTCTGTGAGCGAAGGAGGGAGAAAAAGGAAAAGTACGAGCTGTCATCGAGCAAAAACGGGAGCTGGAAGCATGTAAATATAATAATAACCACTGCAGCCAAGAAGAGAGCCTGACGAGCCCAGTTGTAAGTAAGCTATTAAGACTCGACTGTACACCGTGTTCGTGTTTTCCTCCAAAAACAATAAGTTCCGTTGGAGCAGCCTTTCAACGCCTCTCTCTGTCTCTCGCTAGCAAAGTTGACCCAGACAACAAAGTAAAGCTATTTTTTCGGCTACGAGCCCGACACAGAACCCACCGTATTAGCCAGAGGTCCCTTTACTACGGTTCGGAGACGCGGACCTTCAGTAACAGTAATAAATCACAGCAATAGTACATTCATGTAGTTGTAAACAGCATGATAATATATTAAGTAATCCAAAGTATTCAGAATACGTTACTCTCATTGAGTAACGTAACGGAATACGTTACAGAATACATTTTGGGGCATGTATTCTGTATTCTGTAATGGAATACATTTTAAAAGTAACCTTCCCAACACTGTTGTTACTTTACATTTTGCTGAGTACTTCTTATGATGTGAGACTACTAAAATCATAAATATACTAAGATCTATGGTTTTATTTCATGACTACATTATTATATGGAAACAAATTCTCCAAAACTTTTGCACCTAGCTAGTCCAACACCGTCCATTTTAGAAAGATCATTCAAACTCTAAAATGACCGTCCCAATTGTGCAAAGTGTGCTTCTGTATAGTTTTGGTGTACGATTTACCATTATCTAAATATTTAACGACTTGTCACACAAAAAACAAATTCCATTAATTTCAGTTCCATTCAGTATTCAGAGCCTTTGATCTGTGGGCTAGAACAGGGAAGGAAGCAACAGCAGAGTTCAACAGGAATGGGCTCTCTTTTGTCCTCACCCCCAACCAGTTGTGGCAGATTGCTGTCCTTCCTAAGCCTGGATCTGCCAGAGGGTTCTTCTCGTTAAAAAGGGAATTTTTTCTTCCCGCTGTCACCAAGTGCTTGATCTGATTGTTGGAGTTTTCTCTGTAATATTTCAGGGTCCTGAGGTGACTGCTGTTGTCATTTGGCACAATATAAATAAAACTGAATTGAGTTGAATTTCAAGGTCAAATGACTCCAGGAGTATTCTAAGTAGGGATGGGTATTGATAAGATTTTCACGATTCCGATTCCATTTTCGATTCTGTTTAACGATTCGATTCTTTATCGATTCTCTTATCGATTCTTTTTTAAAAAGGAGAACACTAAGGTCAATTAGCTTAGAACTTTGTTTTATATCTTCTCTTTGAACAAGATAGAAATTTAGGAGTAACATGGCCTTACAAACCCAACAGTGAGATCTTAAGAGATCCACAGCCTACGGCTCTTCAATGGGGTGTCACAGGGTCCCCAGGAAAAAAAATTGTAAATGTAAAATAATAAAATAAATATTCTTCTGTAGCAATAACAAAGTATAACATCAATTATTCTGTAGCAATTACACAAGAATATCCAGTAATGTCCCTGCCTACAATTAAACACATTCACTTACCGAAAATCATCTGCTGTGGCAAATGGGTGCAAACCTTTGACCACAAACTGAGTCACTGCTCGGTGACATTCGTCTATCCTGGCCTGAAAGGAGACGCTAACGGTAGACTGCAGTGAGAACTGCCAGCATCTGAGCCAGACTCTGTCTGTCTCATCATGGTCATCTAAATGCACAGTAATGGCAGGTTTTGTAATAAGGCAGATCGCGCTAACATAATATGCACTGTTGTTGATTATTTACCTGCCGCATTAACGGGAGAGGACGTGCAAACGTTACCGCTGCTGCTGGGTTGAGATTCACGAGTCCGGAGCGGAATTAAAAACACGACATTCATTTAAGGTTATCGTGTGTTTTGTGAGCAAATGCTTTTGTATATTTGTAGTGTTTCCTCCCTTAAATGAAATATCTACTTTGCAAGTATTGCAAGTTGCCCTGTTGTCATCCATTCTCGTAAAGCAAAACCAAACTTTTTAGCGTTTGAGCCGCTTAGGCGCCGTGTTTCCTGCCAGGTAAATGACGCTCCGCAACATGGTGACGTCATTCGGGGCGACTGGAATCGATAAGGGAATCGTTTGCAAAAATGGCAAACAATTCCAAGGAATTGAAACACTGGGAACCGGTTCTCAACAAGAACCGGTTTTCGATACCCATCCCTAATTCTAAGATCATATGAAAATTATGAACTGGACAACAGGCAGGGTGTTTTTGCTACTTAATGATTAAGCAGTGATAACATGAGCTGACTGTTTGTTTTGAATTTCTCTCTATAGCTGCTTAGCACTGAAATTGCATTAGGGAGCCTATTGTTAACAGTTAAGCACTTCCAGGTTTGTTTGCACTATTGTGTGAGATACTTTCTCTTTGCCACAAATCATATTTGATCTAACGGAGGAGAATTACAGCCCAGTGGCAGGATGGCTGTAACAGAAAGCTTTCATAAAATAAAGCACTGTCTGGGGCCTCTTCAAAACTGAATTTTTTTAATTAAAAACTCTCAGCAGGTGGATGTTGTTCTCTTCTGATGGGCTTCAGACTTAAATCTAACATTTATCAAACAGATTTGACACAGACACACAGACATGAATCTTCTCATCTCACTCACAGCAGGAATGCAATTAAACACAATATCAGAATTTGACTTTGTCAGATTCTGGTATAAAACCATGAAAGCAGATGCAAGCAGACCTAAGCAAGTTTGTCTTAACTAATGAATCAATCAAGAGAACAAAAATGCAGTTGTTTGAATCAACACTTCATCAGACTGAGGAAGCTTTTGTTACATGTGTTTTGTTTTGGCTGCTTCTTTTTTAAATAAAACTTTCTTAATATCTCTGCACAGTGTTATATAAGTTCCATATCACTACAGTTTTTAGGCAAAAAAAATTCAAACTCTAATTTTTTTGTATTTCATAATTCACAAAAAAGGCTAGTCGTCCTAATTGTTTGTCTACACTTTGTGTCTCAGGGATTAAGCGCAGCCCACGAGCAGTTCAAAGCCACGCTACCAGAGGCTGACAAAGAGCGCTTGGCCATCCTGGGAATTCACAATGAGATTGCCAAAATTGTGCAGACCTATCACGTGAATATTGCCGGCACCAATCCCTATACTACCATCAACCCACAGGAGATTAATGCCAAATGGGACAAGGTAATATAATCAATAAACATATAAAATATTATGTTTTTTGTTTTCATTTGTTGGTGTTTTCATGTGTGGGGTTTTTTTTCCTTTTTTTTTCTGTGCATGATGAGTGAAAATTTGGGGTCTAGTGCATTTTTTCCCCCTTTCAGTTATCCATTCCCTTCTTAATCCAGATTTTTAAGTGATCTGGACTGTCCATACATCCAAACCAAAAACAAAGAAGAAGAAAGAAAGAAAGAAAGAAAGAAAGAAAGAAAGAAAGAAAGAAAGAAAACGTGTGATGGAAATAAAAGCAAAAATGTACAAGACAAAAACTTTGGATGAGGCATAACATAGTAAATAATAGAGGTCTTGGGAGAACAGTTGGTAAAGAGAAAAACATCAGGGAAAGAAAAGCTTGTTTTGTGTCATGTTGGTTTTTATTACTTTTTAATATTTAATCAGTCAGAATCCAAACCCACATTTTATTGCCTACAATTCTGCATAATAATTCAGAGATAATTAAATTTAGAACAAAAGACGGGGAGAAAAAGGCAGGCAACAAAAGAGACAACAAAGAAAATGTGAGCTCTTTAAAGTAACGTAAAATGAGTATGGCAGCTCCAGTCAAAGCTAATTCATGCTTTGGTAAGCTTTAGTGGCATAAGAGATGTATTTTTATATTCAGTAAGGGAATAAGAACGTGTGTTATGAAAAGAGTGAAGCAATGGGAGAAGATCTTTTTTTTTTTTTTTTTTTTTTTTTAAAAATGGGGGGAAAAGAGTTTCTCCATTCATTACAGGTTGCATTGTTCCCATCTTCACAAGTCAGTATTAACACACTTGGGTGTTTCCATCAATCTCCCGGCTGCTGTAGGTCAGGCAGCTGGTGCCGCAGCGAGACCAGGCTTTGATTGAAGAGCACGCCCGGCAGCAGAACAACGAGCGTCTGCGCAGACAGTTTGCCAACCAGGCCAATGTCATCGGGCCTTGGATCCAAACCAAGATGGAGGTCAGTGTGAGCAGAAACCGCAGTCGGAGGAGCACATTATAAGTTGAGAATGAGGCCAGAGTCATGGTTTGGTCTTTAGGTCTGAACTAGAGGTTATTAGTTTTTTTTTCCTGTCACAGAATTTCATATTCAAGAGTTTTAAATAATGGTAAAATATATAAGACTTTAGTTTTGGCTTTTTGATAGTTGCTCTTATTTGGTGTTAAAATATTATTTGATAACACTTTGAAATGTGGGAGCTACTATAGCCTTATATAAAGGAGACATTTTTATGTTCTTGAAAGCTTGATCCAGGTACTTACATAATGGTGACATATGTTATATTCAGTAAAATAGCAGAGATGCTGCCCTTTAAAAAGAAAATAATTGATGAACGAAAAGCTTCAAAGCCAGGCTGTGGTATTTGATTTTTGACTATTCTTGAATGGATTCATGTGTGCATGTCCTCCTCTCCGCTGTGACTCATTGTTCTCATTAAAAGGTGTCATAACCTTCTCTGTGTGCTTACACAGGAAATTGGCCGCATCTCAATCGAGATGCACGGCACCCTGGAGGACCAGCTGACGCACCTCCGCCAGTACGAGAAAAGCATCGTCAACTACAAGCCAAAGATCGACCAGCTGGAGGGAGACCACCAGCTCATTCAGGAAGCTCTCATCTTTGACAACAAGCACACCAACTACACCATGGAGGTAAACATTTCTTTCACAAATATTCACATTACTGTTCCTAATTTCACTTCTCACTCCGGCTTTTTGACTCGTCTGTCTGACTTGGCTGTGTCCTGTGAATACTTTGGTTTTCTTGGTTTCCAAACACTACAGAACAATAGATGGCGGTATGTTTACATGCCCACAAGAAGGCCTTTAAGAATATGGAACTTTTGGCGGTTTACCATCTGGTCTTCAGTGTACAGTATCAACTTTCTGGCTCATGAGCCAAGTTTTGGGGAACTATCCCCGCCAAGAATAGCTTTTACAAGCCTAAGTCTGCATAATTACAGACATATTTTCCAAACTTTTATGTAGGCATCTGTCCAGAATCAGCTACTGGGAAGCAACAAAAGCACCTCGTCTACTGTTTTGTAGTAAACGAGGGACATTCTTTTTTCTTATGAGAGTAGATCTCTTCTTAATCTACTTTCTTGTTGTCTCACACAACAAATTACATAAAAATATTAAAACCAGCAATAAATTCACTAAAAGCTCATTGGTGTATTTCTGTGCCAGCGAGCTCTACTGTTGTCCAAAAATTAGAGAAGAAACACATCTGTTAGCCGTGATGTCGCCCTTTGTTTAAGTCCCGTATATACAGTCCTCTCCATACACCACAGGTGTCGAACTCCAGGCCTCGAGGTCCGCTCTCCTGCTTGTTTTCCAACTAACCTGCCCTTGTAGCTTCTTACTGGCAAAGCACACCTGATCCAGGTAATCAGCTGCAGGTAGGGCAAGGATATCTCTGGCCCTCGAAGACGGGAGTTTGACACCCCTGCCTTACACGCACTGATCTGCAGTTGAAACTAGTCCCCAGCAAGTAGAATATTGGCTCCTGTTGCAATGTTTGCCATGCTCGGCTGGTTTAGTAAACTATTTTGCATATTTGTTTGTCTTTTGACCATTTTCTAGCTGCACATATTTGAGCAGAATCTAATGGATTTGAACCCCGAGTACCGCACGCTGTAAAATCAGTGCTGAGAGATGGTTTAAACATGGTTTTGCTGTTTTTATGGGCTTTGTTGACATAAACATAGTTTGGAGGATGCTGTTTTATACACAGCTGAGTGAATTGTACTCAGTCTGGAGTGCGGTTGATACAAAGCCATCATTTTTCACTGTAATCTTTGTACCTGTTAGAGCAAAAGGGCAGACAAATAATAGAATGTGCATTATCAAAGCATTCAGATAGTTGTTCTAACATTTTATTCTTCAAAAGTTCAATTTACAGTCTATATCTGACACATCTGTCTTGTACTGAGCTGCAATTTTCCTCTTCTCTTTACACAGGGCATAAAACAATCTACAAACCACCTCGGCTAAAGCTCAGCTAAAACCAGTCCCTCTGAAACTCTTCTTTAGTCCACCTTAACACTTCCTTTGCCTTCATCTTTCTCTCCCCTCCAGCACATCCGTGTGGGCTGGGAGCAGCTGCTCACCACCATCGCTCGTACCATCAACGAAATCGAGAACCAGATCTTGACACGAGACGCCAAGGGCATCAGCCAGGAGCAGCTTAACGAGTTCCGGGCTTCCTTCAACCACTTCGACAGGGTCAGTACTCGCACTGTGCAGACACACTGGAGAGGTCCGGACATTTGCAGACAGCTTTAGTTTGTTTTAAACTTGTGACTATTTTGACATTTGGGAAATATGCTTTTAGGTTCCTTCACTAACAAATTCGATGCACCTCTCATGTTTGTCTGATAAATGTGAGACTAAACCAGCTAAACACAGAAGAAGAAAAACGGTTTTCCATGTTCAAGTAACCGACATCGGACACTAGCTGGTTAATTAGCATGCTGTACCTCATTTGCATTCAGCAAATGAGATGAAAAGGTTTCAAAGTGCAAGTTGCACAGTTTGACAAGGGTATTAACTCAGACTGTTTCCTGGCCAGGTCTTTGGGGTTTCTACACATACAAGCACCAATAGCAACAACCTCAAACCTCTTTGGGATGTGCCAAAAATTCCTCTATGCAGGAAAAACTCTGAACTTCTGAGGTGCCCTTTTGTGAGCTTTATGAGCTCTAGGCTAACCATGTACTGCCTCTACTATTAGACAATGCATTTTTCCGAAATGTCAAACTATTCTTCTGCAGATTTAAGTAACAGTGTGGCATGTGGAGTCACTCATTTTTCTGTATATTCAGACATCATCAGCAAAGCAAAGAAGATGAGGTGAGGCTGTATAACCTAACCGGTTTGAGATAATTTTTTTTTATCCTGTCATGCTGCCCGACGTGTGGCTAACAGCAATCCTTTAACCAGAAACTTGAAGAAAATGAGTGTGTAGAGTAGAGTTGTTTGTGGAACGCGTAAGGGTGCACCCAAGGGTTATGGCTGGGTTGAAAAGAGACTTACAGTTCAGTGATGCAACATTTATCTTTAAAAGCTTTCAGACATTTTTGGAAAAGTGGTAGTCTGGCAGAATGAGCCTCAAGGCTCAGCTGGATGCTTTTGTGATACGTGAAATTAAGATGAAACAGAAGAGGAATATTAAAGTTCACATTACAGGCTTTCCTTGCATAGCTGCCTCTGTAAAGCTCCTTCTCCTATCTCCAGAGCTTAGTGTTTACACTGGCGCAGGCATGTCAGGAGCAGCATCAATTATGGATGAGATTTTATTTATCTCCACCACCCCACCCCCGCACATTACCATAAGTTCATGCCTTCATCCGGAGCCATCCTATTGTTAATCAATACCCGAGCTCAACAATCAGAGTCCGCAGGAGCACAAATGTAGACCTCGTCCTGCTTTGGTTTACACATGTTTAGCTGAGCTTTCAGCTGAACATGAGTTGGTAGATGTGATGGGGACCTAAAGTGCTGCAATTATCTGCTTTTTAAAGTCTACTGAGGATAAAAACAAAAAGTATTTCCTGGTTGTCTCAGGATTCACATCTTTTTCTGAAGGTTTTCTTTGTTCATGTTTAATGAACAGCTTTTCTGACATTGCTTGATTAGCCAGCTATTAAGCCAGATTAGCCAATACTGAAAGAAATAACTGAATAATGATGGTGGTTACAGCTTCTCAAATGGGAATAGTTGAGGTTTGCTTCATCTTCTCTCATATTAAACTGAAAATGTTTGTTTTCAAAACCCAAACTGACGCTCTTAAACCATCTGATTTTGTGATTTAAAAAAAAAAAAAAGACTTATGATTGTGAGAAGTGTTTTATGACGTGCTCACTCCAGTGTTCTGCTGTAAAAAGAAAGCTCTGCTTCTAAGAAGGATAATCATTGTGTTGCTAAGTACATGTGCCATCAATGATATCGATAACCTCTCCACAAGGTCCCGTAGTCTGCCTGCCACACTGCACATTAACGCCTCTGAATGCCTCGCCAAGCATGGCAGCACTGCTGCCACCGTGTGTTCACCTGCCAGATCCTAATGAATATGCACTGTGTTCTCTGTTTTCTATCTTTTGTGCATGGCCCTCTTCACCCCCTCACCTCATTTTGCCCCCACCGTGCATGGTGCACTACCCCCTCCCCCCACCCACTTCTACTCCTTCCCCACCAACACCACCTCACCTGTCCTGCCCCCTTCCACCACCACTCCCTCACCTCACCACCACTGACACCCCTGTATGTGTTGCTGCATGGCCTGTGGCCCCGACGCCTCGCCTGGCACTGGCCTCCCACACCCCAGGACCACTCGGGCACTCTGGGCGCAGAGGAGTTCAAGGCCTGCCTGATCAGCCTAGGCTTCGATATCGCCAACGATGCACAGGTACTTAATTGTAGCCACGCCCTTGCGGTGAGAGGTTTAACTGGTTTCTTTTTTTTGTTTTTCCTTGGCTTTTTCCCCCTTATACTTCAATCCCTCCCCTTCTATTCTATTCTTGCTTTTCTTCCTCCTCTCTACATGTCCCTCTGTGGTTTCCCCCTTACCTTGCAACATCCACATCACGGATTGTGTGGATTTCTTCCTTAATTCTACTCTTTTTTTTAACCTTTAATGCTTCACATGGCTATCCCTGCCCCTCCTTCTCTGTTTCTCTCTTTTCCGCCTGGTTTTGTTTTCCCTCGCTGACGTCTTGTAGAAGAGAACAGGAATCATGGACCCTGAAGACTTCAAAACCTGCCTTATCTCCATGGGTTACAACCTGGTAAAGCCATGTGCAGTTTTCAAGTATGACCATTTGTTTATGTGTTAGTAAAGAGAAGCGGTAATGAGATTTTTTTTTTTTTTACCTTAAATATGATCAAATACTCTGCTGTTGATGTTATTTTGAGTGCAATTCAATTTATTCTGAACTGCTTAAAATTTGCTTGTTTATTACATAGTTGCACATTAACAGTAGGACAAATATATCACTGCATGCAGGGTGTCAGTCATTTGCTGTGCTTTGTGCATCGTCTCTCATACATCCTCTCTGTTACCACAGGGTGAAAACGAGTTCTCCCGCATCATGAGCATAGTGGATCCCAACAGAATGGGCCTCGTCACCTTCCAGGCATTCATCGACTTTATGTCCCGCGAAACAGCCGACACAGACACCGCCGACCAAGTCATGGCCTCCTTCAAAGTTCTGGCAGGGGATAAGGTAAAGTATTATATTAAACAACACACAGCCTATATATATTGGTAAAAATTAAACATAGATCATTCTGAAGCTTAATCCTTTAGAATTGCACTTGAAGTGGTCATAGTTAATAACTGAGAGCTAACAATGAATGGCATGACTACCATAAGTACACAGGAGATTATCAGCAATATCTGCAATAAATCTCAGCTCTGCAGAGCTTTTGACCATCATCGTCTGGTTTCCTGGCTATTTCTATTAGCTTATGTTCTATTAGCTCACTCACCAGTGTGTCAATGTGTGTGTGAATGGGTGGATGACTGGTTGTGTAAAGTGCTTTGGGGTCCTTAGGGACTAGTAAAGTGCTATACAAATACAGGCCATTTATGTTTGTCTAATTTTGGAACATCTCTTGTTTGTTTTTGTCATGCCTGTTAGAATTACATCCTAGCTGATGAGCTCCGCAGGGAGCTGCCTCCAGACCAGGCCGAGTACTGCATCGCTCGCATGGCCCCGTACACTGGCCCCGACGGTGTCCCCGGAGCCCTCGACTACATGTCGTTCTCCACCGCCCTGTATGGAGAGAGCGACCTCTGAACACTGTCAGTCGTCCTGGCGCGGGACCACCAGCCTACTCTAATCAACCGCCACGTCCTCCGAAATGCCCAGTCACCACCCTCCTGTTCATTTTTTTGGTTTTTTTTGGTATGTCTCTGGCCTTATCTTTTTGTCATTATCCTATGTCTCCTCCTGCTTTTCTACCCCTCCACCTGTCCAGCCTCTCCACCGCTCCCTCACACTCTGTCTCCGTTGTATTTGCTTCCCACGCAATGCAGCAGCTCTCCAGGTTTACAAAGAGGGAGAGACAAAAATATTTTTTCTGTTTTTATTTTCTTGTTGTCATTGTTTTTCTTCATGAAATGAATAAAGTTAACATATTTTATTATACTGAACAAAAAAGGTATTTTTCTTCACCTGATTGAAAATAAGAGACAACAATTGTAATAAAGAAAAAAATGCTATACTTTCTCTTCTAATTTTGTTTGCTCCAGGAATCATCAGTGGCATTTTTTTCCCCAAAGAGGGTTAAGTGGGGAGTTTGTGCCTGTAGTATATTTTCTCACATCTTTAAACTACCTGTATGACTCCTAAAATCCAAAGAAAAGCTGGTAGCCAGTATGTGTGTATATATAGACGTACATTTTTAGGCCATCTACTCATCGGAAGGTTGGTGTATTCCTGGCTGCTCCAGTCTGCCTGCCAATGTACCCTTGAGAAAGACACTGAACACCAGGTTGCTCTCTGATCCATCAGATTATGAATGTATGTGAATGTTACACAGAAACTAGAAATAATGAATGGGTGAATGAGATTTTTATTTTTATTTATTTATTTATTTTTTTACACAGAGCTTTGATTGCTCAAGTAGAGTAGACAAGCCCCATATAGCAACCAGTTTAGTTACCATAGATGTACATAAAATGATCATTAAAATTATTCTCGATGTCACACATTAGAAAAATAAATTAAAAAAATGGAAAAAAAATAAGTGGGAAAAAAAAAGGGGGCACACCGGAAAAGAGCCAGAGGCAGGTTTCGCTTGTTAATAATAATTATCCTTGCGTTATTTGTCATGGCCTAGAGGTGAGTGAGACAGTTCTGATAAATTTGACGTAGAGCGCCACAATAATCCACAGAGAGTATTCCTGTTAAAAACAATAGAAACTCATAAGTCATATACAGTGGCTTGCAAAAGTATTTGGCCCCCTTGAACTTTCCCACATTTTGTCACATAGCCACAAACATGAATCAATCACATGAAAAACCAATACAAAGTGGTGTACATGTGAGAAGTGGAACGAAAATCATACATGATTCCAAACATTTTATACAAATAAATAACTGCAAAGTGGGCTGTGCGTAATTATTCAGCCCCCTGAGTCAATACTTTGTGGAACCACCTTTTGCTGCAATTCCAGCTGCCAGTCTTTTAGGGTATGTCTCTACCAGCTTTGCACATCTAGAGACTGAAATCCTTGCCCATTCTTCTTTGCAAAACAGCTCCAGCTCAGTCAGATTAGATGGACAGTGTTTGTGAACAGCAGTTTTCAGATCTTGCCACAGACTCTCGATTGGATTTAGATCTGGACTTTGACTGGGCCATTCTAACACATGGATATGTTTTGTTTTAAACCATTCCATTGTTGCCCTGGCTTTATGTTTAGGGTCGTTGTCCTGCTGGAAGGTGAACCTCCGCCCCAGTCTCAAGTCTTTTGTAGACTCCAAGAGGTTTTCTTCCAAGATTGCCCTGTATTTGGCTCCATCCATCTTCCCATCAACTCTGACCAGCTTCCCTGTCCCTGCTGAAGAGAAGCACCCCCAGAGCATGATGCTGCCACCACCATATTTGACAGCGGGGATGGCGTGTTCAGAGTGATTTGCAGTGTTAGTTTTCCACCACACATAGCGTTTTGCATTTTGGCAAAAAGTTCCATTTTGGTCTCATCTGACCAGAGCAGCTTCTTCCACGTTTGCTGTGTCCCCCACATGGCTTGTGGCAAACTGCAAACGGGACTTCTTATGGTTTTCTTTTAACAATGGCTTTCTTCTTGCCACTCTTCCATAAAGGCCAACTTTGTGCAGTGCACGACTAATAGTTGTCCTATGGACAGATTCCCCCACCTGAGCTGTAGATCTCTGCAGCTCGTCCAGAGTCACCATGGGCCTCTTGGCTGCATTTCTGATCAGCGCTCTCCTTGTTCGGCCTGTGAGTTTAGGTGGACGGCCTTGTCTTGGTAGGTTTACAGTTGTGCCATACTCCTTCCATTTCTGAATGATCACTTGAACAGTGCTCCGTGGGATGTTCGAGGCTTGGGAAATCTTTTTGTAGCCTAAGCCTGCTTTAAATTTCTCAATAACTTTATGCCTGACCTGTCTGGTGTGTTCTTTGGACTTCATGGTGTTGTTGCTCCCAATATTCTCTTAGACAACCTCTGAGGCCGTCACAGAGCAGCTGTATTTGTACTGACATTAGATTACACACAGGTGCACTCTATTTAGTCATTAGCATTCATCAGGCAATGTCTATGGGCAACTGACTGCACTTAGACCAAAGGGGGCTGAATAATTACGCACACCCCACTTTTCAGTTATTTATTTGTAAAAAAATGTTTGGAATCATGTATGATTTTCGTTCCACTTCTCATATATACACCACTTTGTATTGGTCTTTCCCGTGATTGATTCATGTTTGTGGCTGTAATGTGACAAAATGTGGGAAAGTTTAAGGGGGCTGAATACTTTTGCAAGCCACTGTATAACAGCTGACCTACTGGATGTGATGAAGAACCCATTATTACATGTAAATGCACATACTTACAAAACTGTGATCCTCCAGAAATTGCTTAAATTTTATGGAATTTTTAAGGTTGAGCCCAGTTTAAGCAACAAGGACGTAGATCTATGTTTGTAGAGCTGTCAATAAAGTAACTCTCAGCAGCATCAATATAAGACATGCTCCCTGCCCCGAAAGTTTTAATAAATGTTGTCCCTATGAGGGACCTTATTCTCATCAGAATTGTGAGTGAAAGTCAGGCGACTTTTGAGATTAGTTGAAAGACAACAAAAACAAGAAACCCTTTACATTATGGAACTATTGGCAAGAGATATATTTGACCGATCACAGCCAGGTGCTGAAACAACAGCCAAGGAAGAGCAGCACCGGCTGTTTGCTTGCATCGTATTGCTCAGAGTCCAGTGTAATGCTCTCCAAAGCTGCACTAAAGACAAGCATGCCACCCATACTAAAGTGCTGCTAGACCAGACAATGGAGGGCCTCAGCGTTCCAAAGAGCATAGATGTGTCAAAAAAGCAATGAAAGTTTCAGCAATGAAACTGAATTTAAAAGAAAACTTAGTTGACATTCTGTTGCGTTGGCAACCACCAAGATTCCACTGCCAACAGACATTCAGTAATACTCATTGCATAGTGTTAATAAATATCTTTCACTAAACATGAAAGTTTTCCAAATGTCCTAGTTTACGTGATTAAAAGAAGTTATTATGTGTGAGAATCTCTCAAATGTCAAATACTTTTCCACTAAACAGTCGTCTTCTACATTGGTTAGGTTTTTTTTAAAACAAACATTTATTAAAACTTATAGTTTGCTTTGGAGGCTGAATTGGAGGACCAGTGTAGGAACCAAAATGAGCAGATAGAGATGCTCCAGAAACAGGTCCTAGCATGTCAAAATCAACTCCAAGAACAGGCAGTAGAAAAACATAGCCAGGACCAGGAGACACTCAAAATGGAAATCAGACACCTGAAATCCCAGCTCTGCTCCAACAAGACCATTCTTCAGGAGCCTCTGGAAGAAAAAGAGACCAGAGAACAAGAACAGGAAGAAAAAGAGGACTCCCTGCCACAGACCTCATGTCTCTTCAGGAGCCTGCGGGAGAAAAGGACACCAGAGGTTAAGAGCCCACCAGAGGTAAAACCACAGAAAAAGAAGAAGCAGAACTGGTGTGAGTAATCACATCTTGACCACTTCTTTGCACCATATTTACCTCTAGACCTTTCACACATTTGCGTTAGTTCTCCTTAATTGTAGACCTTATTTGCTCACACTAACCATTCTTTTCTCTACACATACGACCACATTTCTTGGTAAGGAGGAGCTGTGCAGGACCTGGAACAATAGTACGTTATAATTATAAAAGAAAGAATACTAGGTAAGGGAGTCATCTTCCTTACAATACAGCTAAATTGTCAGTGAACATTTAAACGCCACCTGGTCGCGACAGATGGCCACCCCTTCCTGGGCCCGGTTCTGTCAGAGGTTTCCCCCCATTAAAGGGGGTTTTTTTCTCCCCGCTGTCGCCAAGTGCGACATAGGGGATTTGGGAGCTTTTGGCAAAACGTTCACTGGCATCTCGCAAATATGTTTTAAATGGATGATTCCTCATCCTTTTGATTAATGGCTTATGACTACTGGTGTTTTGGTTTCTGTTGTGTGTTTCCTAGCTTGTGTATTCCTTTGCCCCTCATGTCACTCTGGTCCCTGTACTCTGTGTTCCCTTCTTTCTTTCAGTCTGTGGATTTCCTGTTTTATTTTGAAGTTTTATGTCTTATGTCGGTGTTCTAGTTTCGCTTCCTCTGTCTCGTTAGGTCTAATTTCTCCCGGCTGAATTCCCACCTGTTCCTCGTTCCCTTATGTGTATTTATAGTGTGTGTCCTCCAACGTTCAGCGTCGTGTCGTACCCGCAACTTGCTGTGTTTTTCATCCGTGCTGCCAGAGTTTATGCCACAGTGCAATAAAGTTGCCTCTTTTAGTTCACTGTGGGCCCTCTTGTCCTGCCTGCACGCAGCACACCATGACACAGAGTAACATCTGATTTAAAAGCAGGGAGCAAAGGACACTGAGATGTTCAGATAGTTTCTGACTCTGTGTTCTAATCAGCTGTCTTAGCATTGACATATATTGTTTGTTTCATATTATTTCTCTTGGAGGATGTAAGCTACATAGGTGCACATTCAATTCAATTATGTTTTATTTATTTAACGCCAAATCACAACAGCCGCTACATCAAGGTGCTTCATATTGTAAGTAAAGACACTAGAATAATACAGAGGCACCCCGACAATCAAACAACTCCTGATGAACAAGCGTTTGGTGACAGTAGTAAGGAAACACTCTTTTCACTGAAAGAAACTTCCCACAGAACCAGACTCAAAAAGGGACAGCCATCAGAGGTGCAGCCACATGTAACTTAATGAACAATGCCTTATTAAGAATGATGCAGACAGATTTTTAGTATTGATATATGGAAAAAACAAACAAACCCCAAAGAACCCCCAAAAAGAGTCTCCTGAAAAAAACAACAACTTTGACTTAATAAGCTAAAATGTCATCATTTGGTTTCAACACATAAATATTACTTTACTATTTGTATAGTTGTTGTTGTTTTTAAAAAAAATTAGCAGGTTTCTTTTATTTTATGGACATCAGCTATGCCATCAACCAACTGAGATACCTGCCATAAAATGAAACTGCTTCTATAGACAGTTTGTTTCAGCCACGAATACTGTGAAAACATTTTTACAATACAGCATTAAATTTGCAGTTAATGAGGGACTGTTGAAATACATGCTTTTTCTTATTTTAGTGTTACTGCCTTCACAGAAGTGGAGAGAGACGGAAACATACCAGTGTTTACAGGAAATAAGCTCTGCAACGGAGCTGAAGAAGAGTCCAGCTTATTGTTCTTACAGTACAATATTAATGATAAAAGTACATTAATGCCAGCATTATTTAATGACTGCGTGAATGCAGCCGATTTTAGTTTTATTGTGGTGAAGAAAACATTTTGGATATTTTATCATATTAACAATTTCTAGACAAAAACAATTAAAACACTGTAAAAAAAAATGCTTAAAGATCGAGTGTATTCCTTACTTGGGAAGGTTACTTTTAAAATGTATTCCATTACAGAATACAGAATACATGCCCCAAAATGTATTCTGTAACGTATTCCGTTACGTTACTCAATGAGAGTAACGTAACGGAATACTTTGGATTACTTAATATATTATCATGCTGTTTACAACTACATGAATGTACTATTGCTGTGATTTATTACTGTTACTGAAGGTCCGCGGCTCCGAACCGTAGTAAAGGGACCTCTGGCTAATACGGTGGGTTCTGTGTCAGGCTCGTAGCCGAAAACTAGCTTTACTTTGTTGTCTGGGTCAACTTTGCTAGCAAGAGACAGAGAGAGGCGTTGAAAGGCTGCTCCAACGGAACTTATTGTTTTTGAAGGAAAACACGAACACGGTGTAGAGTCGAGTCTTAATAGCTTACTTACAACTGGGCTCGTCAGGCACTCTTCTTGGCTGCAGTGGTTATTATTATATTTACATGATTCCAGCTCCCGTTTTTGCTCATGACAGCTCATACTTTTCCTTTTTCTCCCTCCCTCGCTCACAGACACATAACGTGTATGGCAGTCCATTCTCCCTGCAGCATGGACTACACTGCCTATGATGCTACATTCTTTAGAGCTATACCGGTAGCATTCTGCCTATTAGCTTAGCACAACAACAACAAAAAGGCCTCTCTCACTCAGGAAACAAGCAGAGAGGTCACCCTGTAACCATGGCAACCGTAACGCTGCCACCTGGAACAACAGAACGTAGCTGTCAAACAAAACCCAAACAGGCCTGACCCACCACAATATGAAACAGGAAAGTACCCCGTGTAATCCATTTATTTCAACAAAGTAACTGTATTCTAAATCCCACCTTTTTAAGCGGTAACTGTAACGGAATACAGTTACTCATATTTTGTATTTTAAATACGTAACAGCGGTACATGTATTCCGTTACTCCCCAACACTGAATACTAACACATTATTTACCATCAGATGATCCTGGCAACTCAACCGTTGTTCCCTCGTTTCATTAAGCATTTCTGCATTATCGCATTTCTGGACTGAATGCGACACTGCAGGCATTCCTTAAACTTTAAGAATCTATTTTCCACACACACGTTTGGGACACTGCATTTACATAAGTAAATAAAACCATTTAGATCAATTCACCTGGAAATACAAACAAAAAAAATATGATTTATAAGTGTGCGGTGTGCGCATGTGCGAATGTAAACCTTTGATGCGTCATGAGTTCTCTTTGATGCGTCACAGATATGAGAATTCGCGAGGGCACATATAGGGACCTTAAACTCACTAGAATTGTGAGTGAACTTTTTGCGAGTTTTGAGATTAGTTGGAGAACAACAAAAACAAGAAACCCTTCATATTTCTTTCCTTTTTTCTTTTCTTTTTTTTTTGCATTTATATAGCGCTTTTCGATTTTCATATTTAAATTATGAAACCATCTTCAAGAGATATATTTGACCGATCACAGCCAGGTTCTGAAACAACAGCCAAGGAAGAGCAGCATCGGCTGTTTGCTTGCACTGTATTGGTCAGAGTCCTGAGTAAATGTAATGCTCTCCAAAGCTGCACTAAAGACGAGTATGCCACCCACACTAAAGTGCTGCTAGACCAGATAATGGAGGGCCTCAGCTTCCCAAAGAGCATAGATATGTCAAAAAATGTCGTCAAACGGATCAGCAGGACTGTCCTCAGTGACCTTCAAAAGGTACTAACTGCTGAGAAACTGAAAAACACAATTACCACACCAGATCCTGCTGTGGACATAATAATTGTGAAGGTTTTTCAGTTCTGTATGAACGAAATCCTCGAGCAGATTGCAAAGAGGCCAAGGGGTTTTTGGCGTGATGATGCCATCAAATTCCTAATTGTTGCTGCTGTATGTATCTGTGCCATTCTTTTGGCGGCATTCCTCATCTGATAACAGAGCGTAACAGCTGCAGATGGAAGTTTACAAATGTGACTCACAAATATGTTTTAAATGGATGATTCCTCATCCATTTAAAACATATTTGTGAGTCATATTGAGTTGAAATGATGATTTCTGGGACACTAAGTCAGACGAATTTAGACAATTAATTAAAAAAAATGAAAAAAGAATATTGGAAAAAATACATGTCTCATTGTTTCATATAGATTTCAAATAACATACCATTTGATGTCAACATATATTTGTTACATTTGCAGTGCTCATAGTCTTATGATTCTGTTCTGTTTATGAGTATATCCTTCTGCCTTGCTTCACATATTTACTGCTGCTTGGCTAGCTTTAATCATGCCAGCATGAGCACAGGTAGAAACAAGTACCAATCAGAGATATCACATGTAGCTTGTGTTTATGTTCAGAGTGACATCTGATTTAAAAGCAGGGAGGAAAGGACACTGAGATGTTCAGATGTTTTCTGACTCTATTTTTTTTTTTTTTTTGTCATTACTCAAAAGAGCTACTTTTCAACTTTCAAACTTCTGTGTGAATATCAGCTTTCAGCAGTTCTGCACTTTTGTTTTCAAGTGAAAAACTCTCTTTTTCAGTTTATTCAACATTTTTAACTTAACATTCAGCAATCATTTTTGAGGCAACAATTTTGCATAGTTTTTTTTTTTAAGTTCTACAAACTAATTCGATTTTACAATGCAACAGCTACAGTCACCCTGGGGAAAGCGAGCAAAGGAAACAGGGTCTAGCTGGGTCTGGACTGATTGGCCCAGTGGTTTGTAGAAATGTACTCCATTTCTTTCATCACAGCTGTCCTGTGCCAGATGAGGCAGACATTATGTCAGACACATCAGGAACCCTGAAGTTTATTCCAGTAATCAAATAGGACCCAGCAGCTCCCTCAGAGGGAAGAATTGTTTTTATTTTTTTATTTTTTATTTTTTTGTTCTGAGACATGTGAAGCTAGAGACACCAGTAACCATAGTCAGTTGTCTTCCAGGGGCCAGAGCAGGTGACAATGAGGGAAATTTTAAACTGCTGGCTGAGGGTAAATGTAAATTCAGTAAAATTAAAAAGGCAGTAATGACACCCGGTTACGTCAATCGGAGGTCATGAAAATCAATATTGAATTGGTGTGTAACTTTACCAGAACAATATCGGGCTCTGTAGTTTTCTCTGGTCCCCTCTCCAATTGGACCAGGAGTCACATGTTTAGCCACATGTTCTCCTTATATTTCTGTCTGTCTGAGTGGAGTCCAAAAAACAATGTGGGTTTTATCAATAATTGGGAAACTTTCTGGGGCCTCTGGATGTCTGGGGCCTGGATCTCCTCCATACCTGCTTCATGTCCTGAGGGACGGGGCTATGGCCCCCCACACTCCCTAGCAGATCGTTACATGGAGAAACCTTTTGAATACAAGCGTGCTGATCCACACAGGTGTGCACACAGATGTACACACGGATGTTCACAGACACAAACTACACGTTTCTTGGCTGCTACCTCAAAGCACATTGTGCTCTGTCGATCTTGCGTACTGCACAATAACATGTAATATTTAGTATCTACTGTTATCTACTGTTAGATAGTTTATTGTGATGGTGTTGTATTTATTATGTTGCTCTTTTTTGTTTGTTTTCTCTTCTGTTTTTTCTTATCTCCATACAGGTAATCCAGGTGTTTTGTTTGTTTTTCTTTTTTTTTCTTTCCCCCCTTTCTCACCGTCTCTTCTCCCCTCTATTTTTCTTTCTTTCTCTCCCTCTCTTTCTTTTATTCTTTCTCCCTGTCCTATCCCCCAGGCATGTCTCTCCCGTCTGTTACAACTGAAAATAAAATAAATACATAATTATAATAAAGGTCAATCAAATGGACCAATATGGCATGGCCATGGTAAAGTAAATCCGCTTGGCATCTTTCTTGGCCTTCAGACAACAATTCTGATGGCTAAAGATCCAAAGGGGACAGGCTAAATAAATAAATAAATAATAATAATTAGGAAACTTTCTGTAGGAAACCTGGTCTTGTTAGGAGTTATGGCATCTATCCCACATTGGATGGAGCAGCTCTCATTTCTACAAATCTGGCCAAATTTATTAAACCCCCCAAAATGTGACTATCCAAAGTTAGGACCAGGAAGCAAAGTTGCAGTCTTACACACCTCTCTGCAGCTTTTCTCCTCCTGTTATCCCCCTAAAAATTCCATCCCCTTAGCAGCTTGCAAACAGGCAAAAAATAAACTAAAAACCACCAAAAAAACGACTTAAACATAAAAAACCACAAAGAAAGAACAATATCCACATCTGCACCAAAGAGTAAAACAGACATTTTATCTGATTTAGTGTTCAGCTCATTGTGGGTAATTTTAACATTCATGTAGGTGCTAGAAATGACACCCTCGACACAGCATTTAATCTGTTATTAGACTCAATTGGCTTCTCTCAAAATGTAAAAGAACCCACCCACCACTTTAATCACACGCTAGATCTTGTGGTATATGTATATATACATATATACGTATGGCATAGAAAAGGAATATTTAACCCTTTCACGCATGGTGGTCACTACAGTGGACAGCTATTCAAAAGCTGTTTTCTTGTATTTGTGTCAGTGTTGATGGTATATTTGCACATAAACCACTTCATTGGACTCTAATGGGGCGATCGTGGCTCAAGAGTTGGGAGTTCGCCTTGTAATCGGAAGGTTGCCGGTTCGAGCCCCGGCTCGGACAGTCTCGGTCGTTGTGTCCTTGGGCAAGACACTTCACCTACCGCCTACTGGTGTTGGCCAGAAGGGCCGATGGCGCGATATGGCAGCCTCGCTTCTGTCAGTCTGCCCCAGGGCAGCTGTGGCTACAACTGTGGCTTGCCTCCACCAGTGTGTGAATGTGAGGGTGGATGACTGGACGTGTAAAGCGCTTTGGGGTCCCTAGGCGGGACTAGTAAAAAGCGCTATACAAATACAGGCCATTTACCATTTAATGTGTCACTCCATACATATCAGTTTTCCACCTAGGTGGACATGTGAAAAGTTTTTTGAAAAGTACGTTTAAAAAAATGTTTTAAAAACAAAAGTTCAAAAATATATTTTTCATGCCTAAAGATGAATAAAAATACTTAAGAAAAAAAAATCCTGATTGAGGTTGTTGTAATTTATGCATGAAACTGTGTTTCCTGAAAACCCTCTTCTGTCTGATCATTTCCTGATAACATTTTAATTATCAATAATTGATTACACGGCAGTGGGGAGTCGAGTTCATCAAAGTAGATGTCTTTCTGAAAGTGCTAACTAAGTTTAAGAATATAATCCACCCACTGTTATCATCTTCAATGCCCTTCATCCTCTTCATCTGCCCACAGAAGTCAATTATCTTGTTAATAATTTTGTCTCCTAACTACGTATGACACTGGATACTGTAGCACCAGGGAAAAATAGAGCATCAAATCAGAAATACTTGACTCCCTGGTATAATTCTCAAACACATAGCCATTGCACAGCAGCTTTACACTAACGGACCTGCAAAGTGTTGGACTGATGCCAACACAAACAAGGTCCCTGACAATAAGAAAACAGCAGTTGTTGTGCACAGCATGTTGGGGTCAACATATAACATGTGAGTCAAGCGCTTCACACATGAACTCAAAAACTCTTTGTATAAATGTTCTGTATCATTAACTGATATTTTCCGATAATAGAAAAATTGAAAGTTCTGTTTATATTATCATTTCCAAGCACTTCTTTTCACTTATTATGACTCATTTGTTTTATATATAAGATATTGTTTATATTGTTTGCTTCTGTGTTTTGTGTGAATGTACTTCTTTATATCCTTAAACATACAATTACAACCTAATACACAATTTGCTCAAAAATTCGTAAATTATAACTTATCAAATTAATCTGTGCTTAGTACACAACAATTAATGTTAAATATTCTTTTATTCTCTTCAACTCAAACACTATACTAAAATATAATGACAGCATCCATCTCATCATAAAACAACTAAACAGCTAATACACGAGGACATGAACAAAATAACTCAGAAACTTTCAAATTTGAGCATTTTCATTTCCTTGAAATCAGGTTCCCCTCATGTAAATGTTTATATACATTCATTCAAGTGGCTCCCAAGTGTTTTCTTCAAACAGGACACCCAACAAACAATAAATGTCATTTTTAACGATATGTTCACATTTAATAATACTCAGAGTACCTTTAAGTTAGAATCACTGCCTTGTGGTTGTTTTGCCTCAGCCAAACAGTTAAGGTGTGGTTTACATCCATGTCTGTCCACTTATGATACAGTATGCACACATAGTCAGTTATAGCCACTCACCTTTAATTACTGAATTGCATTTACTTCATCAGTGACGGAGCTGTAATTTGCCATTATTTGAATACATTTGAACTGAAAACATTTGAAGGTCACTTTGTGAAATTCTCAGAGATGTTTTTTCATTATTGTGTAAGAAATCATCCTGACAGCAGCCCTTTCCACTACTCTCCAAAGCTTTCTGTGAATCATTTTATATTATTTAAATGAATTTGGATCATCTGTACTAATCGTCAACATCATCAGTCTCAAATTTGTTGCAGCTGATCTGTTTAAAGAATTTGGCTAGTTGCCTAGTTAGAAATTAGAGGGTGCATAATAGAGAAAGACATCTATTCTGTATTTTTATTTTTATAAATAAAGACATTTCAACAACAGTTTCATGCTACAAATTCACAGGATATAAAGTGATTGGTGCTCAAAATATCCCGCTGGGAACATTTATAGAGCCCCTGGCTGAGCGACATGAGTAAAGATCTTATACTTTACTTTTTATCTAAACCAACGAGAAAAAATGTGACAAATTCATTTCCTTTATACGAACAGTCATCGGAACAATTCAGCGTGCCCTCAAAACTATACGGACCAGTTTGAGTGTGGGACCTTTTCAGGAAATGCATCTCAGATGTCATCTGTTTGTTGTTTGAACCTGTAACATGGGCTTGTAGTCTGAGGGAGAGTTATGTTTAATTTAAAGTTTCTGCAGAAAAACAAAACGGTGAAATATGGAATCCCTATGCTTGTAAGTAACTTTTATGTGACGATATTTACGGAGACTAAGCAGTTTGAGCTAATATTTGCTAGCAGCTTAGCTGTTTTATGAATGCATAACCCCACCGTGGTGCGTGTAAATGACTTCTTTAACCAGTTCACTCCTAATATTGAAGTAAGATCTTGTATCTGGAACTTCATAATAGTATTAGTTGTTTTTTCGTTTTGTCTTAGTTATAGTTTAATTGCGTGTTAAAGCCCATTTTGGGCATTTCCGTTCTTTGCTGTAACGATAGTTATCTTTAATCGTGACTGTTTAACAGTATTTCAAACCGAATCCCAGGCTTTTATAGTTTCACTTTTTTAGGTATACAAATGTGAGTCGAAGCATCTTAAATGTTGTAGTGCTTGGTTTTGTTGACAGTTTTAGGAAGGAAGCTGTATTTGTTCAGGCCCATACAGTGGACTAAATCATTAAGGTTTTAGATAGTTAACAATTCTTGTTCTGTTTTGAAAGTCTTGAAAGCTACAGTGACTGTAGCATTTATTTTCTTATTTATTTATATCCACTTTAACGGGAAATACCTAAGTCATACCATAAAGTACTGTGCAAAGGTCTCGAACCATTCCTGGATTCTTTATATTTTGCCTCCAAGGAGCCAAACTTCTTGTTTTTCTTGAAAGTGGTCTTCAGGTTTTCTGAAGGTCTTTCAGATTTTTTCTTTGGACATCGACCGCCTTGTTCCCACTCATTTTCAGTCGAGTCCTTGTACTTGATCCTTTTAAGAGGAATGTTGTTGTTTTTTAAAGCCCCTTAACACTCACCTATTAATCATTCAAGCATATAAAAAGCCATCTAATCGAAAATATGATCCAAAGTATTAAACTAAAAACAAGCCTTTTTTTTTTTACTAGTGCCATGTCACAAAAAACATAGTTTTCCCCTTTTCTTTAGTTGAATCTATGAAAATGTCAAAGGTCCAGTAAACTTGAAAATTGGAAGACAAAAGAGTTCTCAGATCTGAAAATGCTCTACAGCCCATAAACAGTGTCCGAAAGTCATATCCTTATGCAATAAGGGAAATAATCAGTCAAGGACATGACAGATGACCTCACAGGTGCATTTCACCCTTCAGATCCATCTACTGTTCACCTCATCATAAATGGTGTCACTGGCTGTCAGGAAGCCATTCTTAAGGAAGGGAAACAAAGAGAAAAGCCTAAGGTATGCCAAATTACACAGGAGTCATCCTGAAAATCAGTGACAACAGGTCTGTTGCAGTAATGAATAGAAATCTTATTAAATTATTGGTTCAAACTGTCACCAATATGTGCAGAGGACCTCAGGAGACAGTTACAACAATCTGTTAAACATTGTAGAGGTCTGTCATGGTTTGGGACTTTAGTTCAGCCAGTGGTGTTGGAGATCTTCTCAAAACTGATGGAATTATGAACACAGAAAGTTATCATCAGATTTGATCCACCATGAGAAAGCACGTGATTGGCAACAGCTTCATTTTTTCTGCTTTATATACTGTATTTACATGTGTTTATTTCAATAAACTGCTTGCTGCTATTTACTGATTTACCTAGCAAAATATAACAAAGTGTGGAGTGCTTCCAGACTTTTGCACGGTGCTGTAGATGGCCACAATGCTTATAGTTCCATTCTCTTATATTTCTTATTTCAGTTGCTGGTAATTGGTGGTTCCTTTGGCTTGAGGGAGTTCACACAAATCCGGTATGATTCCCAGAAGATCAGAAAAAGGGTTTGTAGTTTGATTCCTTTTGTATTTTAAGAAGAAGAAAAAGGATTTGGTCAAGGTTTATTCAAAGTCAGTTAATTGTCAGTTACATTTAAACTCCTAGATCTTTATGGTTACATAAACTGTTAAGTGGGAAAATCCCTTCCTATACAATGTTATTAAGTGTGCAGTTAGCAGGTAAAATAATTTCTCTCTGTACAATACAGTAGACAGTGTGCAAGTTCTCCACCCAGTGGTTGGAACTGTAATTGCAGCAGATTTCCTCCCAAGTGTAAGGTGTCAAAACAAAACACACTTTGTCTCATTGTTAAGACTCCTGGATTGTTACAGATCAGTACAGTGTGGTCAAGTTTTAAGACATCTGAATTGAATACTTAGTCTACCCATCTTTTCAGACAAGCGGTAGAGTTGGTAGAAGAGCAAGCTGCAAGAACAAGCTCTAATAATACATTAAATTACAACCAATTCATTAAAATGATAAAAGGTTGGGCATTTATTAGAAGGCATTACAGTCTGATAAGCTGGCTGTGAGGGGAAGTAACTGTTTTGTGCTATTTTATTTTGACATACGTTGAAGCAGTACTAGCAGTACTAGACTGATGATGATGATGATGATGATGATCATCATCATCATCATCATGGTGGAGAAGGAGGAGGGCATTGGGCCCCTGGCACTGTGCCTGTGCAGCAACCCCCACACGTATCACTCTCTTCTGATTGGGCCTGCAGCAAAGAGAGTCTTGTTCTTCTCTCTCTGACACTGTGGAGTAAATGTTGAACTCTGCTGTGTGTGTGTTTGCATGTATAATTTAATGCATTGCATATCTAAAAAGTTGTATGCTCATGATTAAAACCACTCTTACTGTTTTTAGCTAGCCTGTTATCGGCCAGTTTCATTATTTTGTTCTCGCAGATAAGTGCTCACTTAAGTCAGTGAAACCACTCAGAGGAAGTCACTGTGTGATCCAATTTGCATCTTCACTTCAATGATTTGATTTAGCCTGGTGGCAGAGATGAACCTGAATGCCTTTTTTATTCCCTGTTCAGATTTTTGTGAACTTTCTTTATTTCTGGCATACCCAGTTTGTACCCAGTTTCAGCTGCTAACACCTCCACAGCGGGTACCTGACTAACTTAGGCAATTAATTCCCTGGTGTCAATGCTCTAGAATATTCTATATATTATTAATAGGCTGTAGTAATGTAGGTCTAATTATAAATCAATCATGGTGTTATGAAACTCATCAGTCAGCTGTGTAACTGCAGCATTATTGCTGTGAAATATTAGAACTCATTAAAAGTAATGATTCAGAATGGGATTCATTTCAGCCCTATTCTCAGGCAAAATCAATTTGAATTGCAAAGTCCTCATAGCTCGACTGGACTCAACTCTCTCTCCGATAACCTTCTTATATGTATATGTGTGTGTGTGTGCATGTGTGTGTATATGTAACTGAACTGGGTAATGTTGATGGCAATTCAAGGAGAGCAATTTGTACAGTAAAACAGGGTAAATTGGATCCTCCCTCTGGGTTTAGAGAGTTCTACACCGGTGAGACAGTGTAGAGTGTTTCTTACTTCTATTTATAGTCACAAGAAAAGTAGTTCACCTCTTCTGCATATGTCATCTTTTAAATAGCATAATACATAATATTTAATAACATTGTGGGAAATGAAATGGTGACCTCATTTGCAAGTTGCAACTGTACAAACCTTCTCTTACCTCATTTTAGTACTTTTAATTTCCTCTTAACAAACTATCTACAAATCAGTCATTCAAGCAAGGGGAGCCTTTGCATAATCTCTTTATTTCTTACTGCTGGAATTTTATTCTGTGACGCTGTGACAGCTAAGTAAACATTTTGTTTCCTCTCTTTTTTCCCCCATCCTGCAGTTGGATCCTTCACTGGAGGCTAAAGTGAACATCCAGAGGCAGCCGGTCATACTGGAAGAAGAGTATGAGGTAAGGGGAACAAGGCTGTGAGACTAGCAGTGGAGTAGATCAAAGACTCTGACTTGTGTAGTGTGTCTGCAAGAAAGCTGGGAGAGCAAAAATCGTGCTTTTAAGTGTCAAAATGCCTCACTGACAGAATTTTTGGTGCATTGTTAAAAAATTTAAGTACCAGGTTAATTTACAGGAAAGATTGACAAGATAGGGAAACCTGCTGTGATGTATGGTTCGGAGAAAGTGGCACAGACAAGACAGGAGCTGGAGGTGTGGCAGAGGAAGAGATGCAGAAAGTGAAGATTTGGATGTGGACATGATTGAAAATTAGTACATCAGAGGGGCAACTCAGATTGAGTGGCTTGGAGACAACGCTGACATTTGAGGATGGTGGATATATTAGACAAAAATGTTAAATATGGAGCTCAATAAGGCAAGAGGAGAGTTTGTGTGACAGAGGAGGATGTTAGCATAGGATGAGATGGAGGCAGATGATCCTCTTTTATATTTTTTGTTTGTTTTTTCATTCAAGGCATCTTGGAGTTTGACTCTGCCTCTTGTGGGTTTTTTGCTCTGCAGAGGCTAAAGGAGATGAATTTGGACGAATGGAAGAACATCCGTGGCCCTCGTCCCTGGGAGGACTCCAGGGAGTACCAGGAGCAGCAGCGCAGGAAGCTGAGCAATAAAGACTGAGACTGGAGGACATCAGGCTGAGCAGGCTGCACATTGACACACACACAAATACACACCGTGAACATTACAAGAATGAACTGTGGAGAGACCTGAGATTCAGTTATGGTAGTCTCTGCAGCTTCAGGGCCTGGACTCTTTTGTCTTTGCTTGTGCAGGAATTCAGACTTGGGGAATATACATTAATAGGCGATAATGGTTTCTTCTGGTTGTAACACGTTCACAGCTATTAGTCAGACTGATGTATCATCAGGACCATTTCTGCTGTTCACAGATAAATTCATGTGTTGTCCAATATTAAGTAATATTATTATTATTATTATTATTATTAATTTTCAGACATATTGCAGTCATAATACACATGCTGTCTCCATTGTTTTCAGCACGTGGAGCAGAGTAGGCTTCACACCTGAATACGTGGTGGTGCAGAGTCAAGCGGTGTTTTCTGATTTGCTGGGAAGTTGATAAACAATGACTTTATCATCATTTTTTTACTCCCAAAATACCAGCTTTGTGATTGGCTCAAGCTGTCCATTACTACTATTATTATGCTATAGAAGCAAAACTGGTGTTGTAATTTTAAAAAAAGTTGATACTTATAATTTTATGCACAAATATGAATCAGGTGTCACCTGTCTCAGCCAGCAGGTGGCCCATCTGTGTCCTGCTGCATCTTCCACAAAGAAAGGATTATATATCCATGTATGATTTACATGACTCAATAAATTATTGTTGTTTATCCACAGTGTTGCCTTCACTTTCATTTTGTTTTTGACAAAAGCCGGTGGATGTGGTGGGTCTTTGTTTACAATGGTATTGCATTGATTTACCAGTTGGAAGCATAAAGGAATAAATAAGAGAACAGTCCAGCCTTTCCTCGGGCTTTTTACTTCTCGACAGTAATCTGTTTTTCTGACAGTTATTACTTTGCACTGCAGTGGATTTATTGTGCTTATAATAGAAATAGTGTTACCTTTTTGCTTTTTTGGTCCTAAAAACAAAAGAACATGATATTTTCTGTATGCAACAATGGCTCTAGATTTTACGTTTAGGTAATGTGTGGGTGAGTGGCAGATAATGCATGTGCTGCCTCATCTCATTCAGCTGTGAAATGAGATCTAATGAATATTCTTCAGGTGCATGAAAATGTCTTGGGATACATTTTCCGCAATCCCTTTTTTACGTTCCTGACTTTTGAGCTGTTCTAATACAGAGTGTTCTTGGGCTCAGGAAACAAACAGCAGATCATACGTGAGGGTTATTTTTCCCATGCACAGGTTGTACAAAAATACATCTTGCTCAAAGTGCTGTTTTGTCATAGACTGTTTGAATGTGTGGCAAAGCGCCATGAAGTAGCAATCGCCTCTCATCCGCCAAACACCTCTGAATAACAAAGCGGAGTAATCAAGTGTTTGTAACAGGATTAGCGGATCACATCAAAGCTCTCGCGTCAGGCGGAGGGTTGATAAAAATGTCTGGTGTTTTGCGAAGAGGCTTCTAAAATTAGAATAGCCACATGTTGGTGCATTTGTAATCTTAGAGGTGAATCACACACTCGTGCTGGATGCTCCGCCGGGTGGCTCCAGGGCTGTTTTTGATTAGATGAATACTGTCTAGAAATAAGAACTACAGCGAGGATGCTGCTGTTTCTTTGGGACAGAAAAGATATTGAGTTTGATGATGCTCATTAAGCTTGGCCTCAATATACTGAGGGGTTAGCTGTGGTGGTGGAAAAAATATTATTATTTTCTTTATTAAATAACAGGAACATTTGAAAATGTGATACAATAAAAAATGACACATTCAAAGTCTAAGTAAAAGAAGCACTACAATCAGACTCTAACAAACAAATCAAACGGTTGTGGTAGAAAGGGAACTGGCAGTGTGTTTTTTCGTGATGCGGAAAAGTGCTCCATCAATTTTGACAAGATCATCAACATCACTGGATGAAATGCAGCCAAAAACCCTATAAATTCACAAAAAAGCAGCCAGTGTCCAAAGAAAAACTTTGAAAGACGTTAAGAGAACCTAGAAAACTATTACTCGTGATCATTTTTTTCCAAAAATAACGAAATATAAAATTAAAAATCTGGCTCCTAGAAAGCAAAGATATAAAGAAATGGGGGTAGCTCAAGATTTTTCCGTGGACATATTAAATATTTGTCAGCATGAACGTGGTTGATATTAACATGGTAACAAATGGATCACAGCATGATAGTATTAGCAGTTAGCTTCCTCACAGATGTCCTTTCATCACTGCAGACTTTTGGCGTCGGTCTCCTAAACACAGATTGCACCATGTCCTGGAAAAAACCAAAAATTAACAAGATTCTTGGACGAAGCGTAACACATGTCTAGGAAAGTGGGCCCTTCTCTTGCTAACAAGGAAATCTCTAGAAGACAAAATGATGTGTGAAATTAGGTGAGGTGGCTTTGCTTTCAGCTAAACATCCCACTCATTTAGCCGTTTCTTTATTTCCTCCACACTGTCCTACTTCACTGTACATTATATGGAAGTTATTTAGCTCAGTGTTTGGTGAACCGCGTAACCTTGTTAATTGTGTACGGCTCTACAGCCTCGCAGCTTTTCCACAGAGCCTACTTCAAGTGAGTCACGTGAAGAAGACTTAAGAGCGCTGAAGCAAAAGACATGTTACAGCTCTACAGTTCTACGATGAGGAGATATAGCGGGGGTGTAGTCATCAGAGGCCAAAATAGGTCAGCCTGGAAGGCCTTGCTATTGTAAGTGAGCTGCCAAGATGTGTTATGAGATGGAGCCCATATTTGAAAAACATACGCCCATTCACATGCACATCAATTTTTTATTAGAGAATGCAAGAAAATGCAATTAAATATTAAGTGGACAAGGCTAAACAAGGGGGAAATGAAATTCTATGTTTACCATGTTGTTTGATGAGAACTAATGAAGTTTGAGAAACAAGAATTGTGGAGTCGGTTGAGATTCTGGGCAATGTGACAACTGGGGCTCTCAAAATAATCTTGAGCATCTTCCAGTGGCCCTATTCAGCTCTGGGGCCCCTCAATCAGTCGATTCCCCCTTTAATTAGCAGCCCTGCAAGTCTGGTTTTTAATCTGCCAAATCATCACAGCTCTGATGTGGAAACGCTGCAGAAAAAGCGTTCTGCTCACAGTCCTTTTGGCCCTTGATGAATGAAAAATTCCCTCTCCGCAGATTCACTCACACACACCCCAGATGATGATTAATTACCACTGGTATTATCTCACGAGAAGACATTTTTCACAAGGATTGCAGACATGACTATTCACTTCAGTGAGAGAAATGCAGAATATAATATCTCATTTGTCATCATCGGGTGAATTCTCACACCAGACTGAAATCGCAACGTTTTGATATTTGTTACTTAATGCTAATCAGTGACAGCTTAACCAGCAGACTGTCACTTATATAGGGAATGGTTGTTTGATTAAAAATCATCACCAGAAAATTAAAAAGAAATACTGTGTCACTTTGATGACACAAAGTAAACACCGGAGATTCGATTCTTTCCAGGAACTGTATTTAATGTGATCTTTGACGTTAGCATCAATGCTGCTGTTTTAAAGCTGCAACAAGCAGAAAGTTTGAAATCTTTAAGTCACAGAGACTGACGTTCAGATTTTTGATGAGTTTGCTTTTTAGAGAACTCTATGATTTACAGGCATGGTAAATTTTTTTTTACATATCTGGACATAATAAAAAAATATCTAGTTCTCACCAGGTGTTAATATCTCAATATTATAAACAACAACACATATTACAGAGTGTTGTTATTTAGTAAAAAAAAAGCCAAGTACGCACCATGATCCACTTTTAGCAGCAATAATTTGCAGTAATAACTTTCTGTTCGATTTTATCGCTCTCACATCAATGTGGAGGAATTTTGCTTCGCTTTTGTTATTTCAATTCATTGAGATTTGCAGAAATTTGTTCATGCAAAACAAAGAACTGCACACATCTGTGTTGCACTCATTTGATTTCGGCACCATTTTCTCTGCAATAAGTTCAAAAAGGCCAGTTTAGTTAGTACTTGTGGAAACCCCTCCTGCATGCCTATGTCCCTTTTAGTAGGGTAGTCACTCGCTAACTGTCTATTGTCCTCTGTATTATAATTGACTGAGGATTTGAATATTCTTCCTGGCTGGGGGCAAAATAATTAACATCATGGAAGAACTTGTGCATATCATCACAGATACAAGGCTTTCTCTCTAATATATCAATATAGAGTTATATGTTTTAAAGAAACATTGATTTTTCTGTCTAAATTCAGTCATCTATCAGTTAAAATGTTAATAACTCAGTTATTAAACTTAAACTTAAACTTTGTTTCATGATGATGCCTGGTATTAGACTCCATTCAGTCAGTATCAGTTTGTAGTTTCAGGATTTTCTATGTTATATCTGTGAAATTTTATACATTAAAGGAAAATAACAGAGTTTTATCAAATATGAAAACGGTCTTTAGTTAGGGAGAGCCTTCATTACCCTTCTGAGTCTCAGAGAGATGCAGAAAATAGAGACTTTTACTACCTGGAGGAGGGGGAAGAGAGGAGGAAAAGTGAGTCGAGAAATGGCCCTTGTGCTTATTTTATTTAGGCCCGCTTTCTCTCTTTTTCTTTCATTTCTATAAATAGACAGACGCTTGGCAGCTGAGGGGGTAGTCCACGCAGAACAAATGCACCCCTTGGCTGTTTCACTTCATTCGCCACATAATGAGCCAGACGGAACACGCACAGATCGCCGCCGTCACTTCCACTCTCCCCGCGACCGAGGCAGGGGCCACATGTTGCCATGGAGATGTGGCCGTGGGGCACAGGGGCCCGGGCGATGTGACGCTAAGTCCCTCAGTCGAACTGACCTCTCCGCCTTGATCTGTGTCTCATCCGGTCTTCCTTCATATCGCCATCCTGTACTTTTGATGCTCCACCCTCCATCCTGTCCTTCTTTCTCTCTTTCATTCAGCACCATAAGGCACAAGGGAGACGAGTAGATGAATGTGGAGTCCAGTGTCCTACACTCGTCTTCTGTGCACCGTCCCTCTGATGTAATGGAGTCTGTGCGGGTATCCCTCACTCACCCATCTTCCCCTGCAAATGTATTCCGGACCAGTGAACCACTGAATGCTCAGCTCCAATAGCTGCAGCTGCGGAAGTGGCACTCTTCATAGACAGGCTACACTATGTGAGCAAATACTGAAGTAAAAGTGCATTTATCATATATTTGGGAAAGCTTAGTGGTTCCTCTCTATCTGCACTCAGTACAAATTTATGGACTGTCAGGTTTTTATTTGAGGAGAGGATTTATTGGTGCACAGTGGTAAAGCTTTTATTGCATTATAGAAAAAATAACCAGCTCGTCCTCTCAATTTGATTATGTGCATCCCCACCTAATCAAGCCAAAGCATGTATGTCTGGATGATGGGATAAAGGTGATGGTGTTTGGCTAGATGCCACAAAAAGAAGAAAAGATTTCTAGTGCAGTAGAGGTGTGAGCTGTTCTACCATATTAGGATTTTTCCTTCTGGGACTACAACATTGTGAGTATATTTATATGGCAGATATATTCAAACATTTGAGCAAATTCTTTAAAAAATGCAGCACATTTTGTACAGCAATCTACTGTTATTTGTAAGCATAGATGCAGAATAAAAATGCTGGTCGCCCTATGGTGTGATTTGTTCCCATTTTTTGAGCTGAATATATGAGAAATGCCAAAGATAACACTTTGCTGGGCATAAAATAGTATTTTGTTTTTTTCCCAGACAGCTATTAGCTGAAAACTCAGCATATCTCAGCAGGGTCCAGGGAACTAAAAGGTGGAGGACAAAGAAAAAGTGCCAGGCCTAAAAATTATCTACAGCAGATGAACTATGTCTTAAAGTCACATCGTTAAGAAAAACAAAATCAATCAATCAATCAATCAAACAAAAAACTGACAAAGGACATAGTAGAGGTTGATCTTCCCCTTTGGTTGATCCATCTACTGTTCACTGAAGCCTCATCTGAATCCTGGACCTCAGAGGTCTCAGTGGATGGTGGTAGCTCTCAAGAAACCAAGTGTGGAGAAAAAGCTGAGGTGTGCCAAATTACACAAGAACTTGACTGAAAATCTCAGACAGCAGGTCTTATGGAGTGATAAATCCAAATTCTAAATTTTTTGTTCAAGTCATCGTCATGCATGAAGAAGGTCAAAATTGGTGGAATTATGAACACAGAATAATACATTTAGATTGTAATCCACCATGCAATACTATCTGAAATAAACTAACTGTCAACTGACCTAATTTTTTCGTGGGGAATGATCCCAAACAAACTGCCAACGCAGTAAAAGTATGCCTGGATAGAAAAAACACACGGTAGAAGACGATCAGTCCTTGGTTGGACTCCCCAGAGCCTGGACCTCTAGATTATTGAAGCATGAGAGCTTTGAATTTACTTTAAGAAGCCTGGAAAACTATTCCTGAAGACTGGTTAAAGAAATTACATAAAAGCTTTCCTAAGAGAGTTCAGGCTGTGATACCAAAATCATACCACTTCCAGTCTTGTTACAATTGTACAAACTGTTTTTGCCTTATATACTGCATTCCCATGCATGTTCTGTGTTTCACTGCCCTTGCTTCTCATTTTAATTGCAAAATATTAAAAAAAGAAAAAAAGTGGTGGCACAAGACTTTTGCACAGTTCTGTATAAGAACAGCAGACCGTTATGTTGAGTCTCCTTTGCTGGGAGTATAAACTGCCTCTAAAATAAATGCAGCCTCTCTTGAGTTTACTGTGTCTTGACAAAATAATGAGCGATGATTGAATCATAATTTTTCTGTTTCAGGCTACAATGTGCATCTGAGCTTCAACGCCAAATTAAATTTGCTGTAAAGTTTTCCTGTGTGATGAGGTCATAAGACACAAGTAAAACCAAGATTTTGCCTTTAAACTGTATTTATTGTTCTCTAATTCTTCAGAATTAGATGATAGATCTTCTTCTGATGCATCATGGGTGGTGGTAGTGTGTGTCAGCTCATCTCAAGGATAGAAGGGGCTGATGTGGTCACAGGTTTCTCAGGACATTACAAATGCTACAATCAAATGTCTACATGGTAGATAACACTAAAACTAATGTATAATGCCAGACAGCCAAGACCAAAGACCCTTCAGCCTAGCCATATTTTGATTTAAGTCGCACTCCATGCATCTTTTAAGTCTTCAGAGTGACTGCCATCCCTGAGATCCTGATGCAAGGTGACTCTTTACCTTTCCTGTTTCACAGGTTCACCGTTCATTACCGCCTGTTGTAAGTGGATGTCGCCTAGGGGGTGATGTTGATGTTAACTTTCCCGATGACCGCTCCCTCCTGTTTCTCTCACTGGTCCCTCCCACAGTGCCTTTGCCTGGGTGGGCAAAGTTGTTGCATCTCAATCCTACAAATTATCAGCAAGTGCCGAGTGCAGCACAGAGAGAGAGAGAGAGTGAAATTACGAATCAGAAAATGCAAGTGCAGCACTATTCTCTCCTGCTATGCTGTTTTATTCCCCACTGCTGCTGGTGCTCCTGCGTGGTGTGGCATGCCGTTGTCAAGCTTCTTGTGGTAAAACGGTGAAGAGAGAAATTAGCAAGGAGGAGCTGGAGAAAAGTTGCCTTATTCTGAGAATTCATGTCAGCAGTCAGTTTTCAGAGCTAAGACCATCAAGCCACCCTCCCCCTTGTAAGTGCTGCTCCTCTCAGTGGGTAGCACAAGCAGGCCTGGTGTGTTGATTACAAGTATAATCCATTAATCATCACTAAATGCATGGAGGACTTTGATGAGAGAGGCAAGAGCAGGCATTGAATTCCAATCATGTGACGCATGCTGGGTGCAGGTACACTTAAGCACCACCAGTATGTCCAGTGTATTCTCGGCCTCCACCCTTTTCCCTGCAGATAAGAAAACTTCATTAAAAATCCGACTGTAGTCTCCATACTAATTACAGCATTGCATGTAGAGGAGTGGAGGATGGAGGAGTGCTAGTGGTTTGGACTACCTGGACAGATTGGCTCATCATAGCACCCCTGCCCCTCTTTACCTCCGCATTCTTCACACACAGACGCATGCACACAAAAACACAGTCTGTCCATTTGGGGAGTGATTGTTTTTGAATTTCAGACTTGAATTCAACAAGCATGGAAATCTGAAGAGGCTAATGAGATTCTGTACCACAGTGCCGGACTATGTAATTAAAATCGGATCCAATTGATTTTTCCTGCTTTGCATACAGGCTCCGTCCCAACAGAGAGGGACTCGGCATGCTGCAGTAAGAGTCTATCCTTGTTGTTTCTAGACAGGGGAATAATTATTCATTATTGATTAACTGCTAATTATTTTAAAAGACTTAAATACCGGAATTAATTTTACATACAGTTTGGTTTGCTCTGGGAGTTTAAGGATTTTTCCCCCCTTCCTCACAGTGCCTCAGGCCTGTATGACGCTATAATTAGAGGTGGTGGCGGTGTCAACATCCTCCTGCTTTGCTCCCGTCTCTACTCTTCGTCTGTCTCGTCAGCAGGGTGATTGTGCTGCATCAAGGACTGTGTGCCCAGCGAAGCTTTTATTGACTAGTAATGCATATAACTGGAGATGGAGATCATCGGGTTGTGCAATGCAACTGAACAATGGGCACAACAACACAGAAGAGCTGATGAGAGATCATTGAGAATGTGTTCAGCAGGACCACCAAGTGATCCCTTGTCCATGGTAACCATATTCAAATAACTTGAATGAGTTTCCTTTTATGAAAGAATTGTATGAATTAGTACTCATTTATGATGTTATATATGTTTTAATTTTTCTAATTCCTTGGTGATTTGATACATTTATAAACACATGCATCCAATATAAGTACAAAGATGCTATAAAAGCTTTTTTTGCCCTGTTGTTTTGTTACTTATAATTAACTTACACCTTTTGTGCCCTGACACATTCAGTATGTTTGAATGTACTCCATCTGATTTTCTCAGGATCATTAAAAGAATATATCCTATTCTAATGTTACACCTCTAAAGGCAGCCTTTATCCCTAATGCTGATACTAATTAGGGTGGTAAATGGAAATGGAATAGTAATTATATTATACTATTTTCTACTCTTACTGATCACTCAAAGTGCTTTCTGCTTAGTGAATGACCTGCTCTGCCTCCTGAGCCACAGCCACCTGGATATAATTTGTATGTTGACAACTTGCAAGTGTTCTTCTTGTGTGATTGATTGTACCGCTGCCTGATGACAATATAATGCATCAAATGTGGGTTTAACTAGCAGGAACGACAGATTGTGGCGCCATCAATTTATTGCTTATTTTTCAGGGACTTCTGTATTATAAACGTCCAACAAAGACTCTTATGAAAAAGCTTCTGTCGCCTGACGTGAAACATAATAAATAACAACAAGAAGCACCAAGTCATCACTGAACGTGCAGTTCATCCAATGGCCACTTGAGGCTTGTTTTTTTATAGATACCCATGCTAAAAACGCCCACGAGAATTAAGAAGACACAGACAGCTTCAAAAAAGTATTGTATTTTAGATCTCACACGTTTTATTTGTGTTAATGAATATTTGCCACTTCGGACACAGGTGTCTGTAGGCAACAGATGGCTGCTAAACTGAGTCACTGAATTGGACCTATTGACAGAGATGAAGGTGTTGGTTACTTTTGGTGCAAATTTTAATGTCATTATTTCACAAATCATAATTAACTGTACTAAGGGAGCTCGAGGAGGTGGTCAGGAAGAAGGAGGTCTTGACGTCTCTGTGTAAACTGCTGCCTCCACGACCCGGACTTAGATAGTTGGTAGAAGATGGATTGATGTCCACCACTCCAAGTCCACCTCTGAGTGACTCCAAAACAACAGAATGAAGGTTTTGAAGTGGCCTGGTCAAAGTCTGGAATAAATCATATTGAGATGCTTTGGAATGACCTTAAAAAGCCTGTAATGCTAGAGAGGCCCTCCAGTGTGGCTGATTTAAAACAATTATGGAATAATTGTTATTTAATAGTAATAATAATAATAATAATACTGGGCCAAAATTCCTCCACAGCAGTAAGAAAGAGTCTGTGTCAGTTATAGAAAACACTTGATTGCCGTTCTTGCTGCCATGGCTCTAACGAATGGTTCTAACTGCCTGAGTAAGGACACCTGTCACTCAACACAGACATCTGACTGACTCAGTCCTTCTGGTGGAAGACTTATAAAACTAATTCCCCTCACCCCACAACTTTTCTGAATGATGTAGAGGTAGCCATTTTTAACATGATAATCCAGGAGGATTGACTCCCTTTTGCAGGCAGCCTCTAGTGGCACCTAGGGGAACTGCCATTTTTGTCACTTGCCCTGCTTGGATTCAGCTGTAGCTTCTACTAACCAAGCTGGGAAGCATTGGCTGATAACTTCGTCTTTGAGATCAGCCATCATGACATAACAAAGTAAGTTAAGAGTCCGTCTTTGTGTGAGTAAAACACGTGTGCTGATGTGTTGGGCCTTTAATATTTGCTGGTATTTTAAGTTGGCTCTTTAAGTGCACGCCTACAGCCATTGTAGGTTATATAATAATGCTCATAAGATGGAAAGAAATTGTTAAGATTAGTCCATCATATCATATACACGTATCCAGCGTATCCGCGCGTTATTTCTATTGTATCTGTGGGATGTGGCCAGCCAGAGTAATTTTCCTCTCGCTTCTGTGGCATATTGAATTTGCTAGAGTTAACAAATGGTCTAAAGAACTACAAAATAAAAAGAAAAACAAACAGGAAAAAACAGCAATCAGTTTTTGTGTCAAAACCTTTGTGATCTCCTACCTCTCGATTATCCCCTTCCTCTCATTCTTAGCAGCAGCGGACTGTGGGTCTGGAAGAGATTCGCGGTTTGTGTTGCAGGTTTCTTCTCTCAGCTGATGGTGACGTAGTTGCGCGCCTAACCGAGTCTGTCTGTGTGACTTTTAGAAATGGGGGGCGGAGGGCTGTAGGGCGCAACCATTTCACATCATCGTCGCGTGAGAGTGGTTCTAATATTGATAACTATACAAATTTTTAAAATATTACTCACGCGAGGACGGCACACTCATCTCCACCTTTTATTGCAAGCTGCAGAAACTGACTTTGAGGGGAGCGCACAGGAGACACACCGCGGTCATTCCGATGGTGCGCCAAGTCCAGCAGAGAGCCCTGACAACTCAGAGAGCTGGATGCACAGCTGAGCTTTCCATGAACACACGATGTCACATCTGTAGCGAAGACAGCAGGCGGGGAGCTTTACGCCAGTGTCTCTAACAGCCACATCACAGATTTCTTGCGCTATCGCAGCCGAGAGAGAGGAGGAGGAGGAGAGCGCTGATTCACGGCTTGCAGGAGGAGGGAGAGCCGTGCGGACAGGCTAAGAGGATCCATCTCCACCAAGGCTGCAACCTTAAAATACTGACCACCCCCCTCCTCCTCCTCCTCCTCCCTTGTCACTGACAGCTTTGCGACCCGGTCAATCCGTCAGACGGGGAGGATCTGGGCAGGAGGGCGCCAAGGCAGGAGAAGACCAAAGGCGATCACCTCTGGCCAGTTTGATCCAATCGCCAATCTCGAGCAGGCTGGAGACCGAGACAGCGGCATCACTGGGGGATTTTGGTCCGAGGAGCACGTTAGACTAAAGAGATCCAAACAGCGAGGTTATTTTGAGACTGTTGGCAGGCTGATCTGCGCGGTAAAACAATAATAAAGGGGGCGGACAGGAGCTATTTCGCAGTCGCTAAACTCCCCGGAATACAAATCCAGGTAGGTTACAATGAATAAGGCATGATTCAAACTCGCAGGTATGTCTATAGAACCTAGTCTTCGTGACATGGAGGGCAACTTGGTATGACACAAAGACAGAATTTTAAATATAATATGCTGCTGAACACGAATCACATTAGATGCGTTTTAAGATGCAAAAACAGGCGATAGCTGGATGCGGTCTGTCACTCCGGAGCGCTTCATGCTGCCCAGGCTTTAACCTGTCTGTCCGCTCACACTGCTCCTCGTGATTGTGCAGATATGATCCATTGCAACGGACTGAAATGGATTCGTGATACACTCTAATGGGTGTGCCATTAAAATAATTGGCGTCTGGCAACGCAACTGAAGGATACCGGTTGTTACAGCTTGCCGAGCTCATCATTGCTGGTGATTGGCTGAACAGCTGGACTTCGAGTTTCACGTATGTGCTTTTATGTTTACGTTTATATCCCGGATTCTCCTGTACGCTGTGTCTCAATTTGGAGTTAATATCTGAAGACCAGTGTCTCCTAGACATGTGCAGCCCAGGCCTGCATGCACACTTTAAGTTAAACGGCGGGCCTATAGTCTCTCCAGCAGGGATTCCCCCCTCAGGTAGTACTGACACTGGTACGGAGAGCGAAACGGCCTTCTGATGATTAATCAGCAACAGCTGAGGCTCCCTGTCTGCTGAGTCCATGTTTCACGGATCTCAGATAGCCTCCTTAAACAAGACCCCTCTTCCCAAAATAGAGAAAGAGCAACTGTCTCGTCCATAATGCTATCTGCATCTGTCAGGACATATAGAAGGGGGTGCACAGTGATTACTATATGATGCACATGATAAGAAAATGTGCATTTCTCTGTTAAACCCCGCGTGGTATACTTGGACACTTTTTTTAAAACAGTTTTATAATCCACAAATTGTTTACTAAAAAACGGATTTGACATCTAAGAAAAAGCTCAAAATAAAACTAACAAATATATTCTGTTCAATTTAAGGAAAACAACAAATTGACATTTTTAGAAGCTTTAACAAGAAGAACAAAAAACACTGAAATGATGATTTTGTGCAACACTGGCCTGTGTGCTGATTAACTGGAGGCTCCCCATTGATAATAAATATCTGTAACACTTTCAGTTCATGCTTTAGGCAATTTTTGCTAAAGGTTGTTGCTAAAAGTTGACAGGACTGCCTAATTTTAGCAAAATGAAATCAGTTTTAGGCTATGCTGTTGTTGTCCTTTGATAGTAGTCTCTGTTTGGTTTTCGGTCCTGTAGGTTTCATCTTAAAATCTCCTCAAAATGAAGCCAACAATCTGTTTGCATTTAATCTGCAGTAGCAACAATAGGATGACTCGATATTTGTTGTTAATTATCTAGATCAGTGCCTCGTCTATTAAATGTGTTTGGCATATGTAGATCAGACGTTTGGATTTTTCACCATCAAGTTAAATTATATACATACACAAAGAACTCTGCATATTCAGAATATCACTTGAACTTCATTTTCTTGAAGTAAAAAGTGTTTCAAAGTTGTGTGAATGGAGTTGAAATGTTTTCACTCTTAACTGTTTGTGGTTGAAGAGGTCACTGTTGGATTTAATTGGAAAACGTCAAATCTGATCTTTAGCCTTAATTTAGAAATGTCACTTGTGATGTGGTTTCCTATGCTAATGTCCAGCATATGTTAATAACTTGGTCTTATCTGTTCATTTTTAGCACATTTTCGGGAGCTGCTGAACGGCCTCGATTAAATGCCCCTGCGTTCACAATGCAAAATACAATCCTTAAAACAGTAATTAGTATGCAAATTGTTCTGTGTAGCTCCTAATTTAGGGGTCACGGTTCTAATGGTGATGCACGTAGAGTAATGGGATGGTTAAATCTCCACTGCCTAACAGCACCCGAATGCAATTTGTGTGAAGATAGAAAATCAATATTTCAAAAACAAAATCCTCGCGGGGTCATACACCTGAACAGTCTCTCTGAGTGCTTAATGTAATTACTGTAATGAACTTTACTTTATTCCTTAAGATTATGTACTTTTGTGTCTTCGGTTAGTCAGTCAGTGAGTCAATCAATCAGCTCCTCGCTTTTAGGGCTGCAAATGCGAGGAAGGAATTTTTACATGCATAAGGAATGACTGTGCCCTTAAAATGGCAAAATCTACAGCTTAGAAAAGTACAAGTGTTTATTATTTGTCTTTTGGGAGGCATGAAAATGAGCACGACTGTGGTTTACAGCTGAAATATTTTTTCCGAGCATGATTTTATTCAGCTTGTGAAATTTATAAGTCTAATGGGATAAGACAGGAGGCAGTTACCAAGCAATTGACTCTCTGTGTCCAGTGTCACTGTATGGCATTATATCTTTAAAACCTCTCTGTCAGCCTGGTAGTTTGCTCTTGGATTCGTGGGTATTTGGCTTGTTTGCCATTTTGTTTTACCTCTGTTTATCCAAGGCAGAGTGACTGAACACATTTGAGTGTTTTTCATCACTCCCCTTCCACACACATTACACTTGGAGGCACAAGAGTGCCGCTGCCTCAATTAAAGCTGCAGGAAATGACAGCAAAGTGTTAAAATCGTAGGGGATCACAGCTCATTGGAAGCAGCTAGAATCAATAATTTTATATTAACTGCAATGAATGAAAGGCGTCATTTGTAGCGATAAATCAACAGCAAATTATCAGTTAACTCTGCAGGGCCCGTCTGTTCTTGCTTTGGTCCATCCATCTGTCTTCTTCTGCTTATCCAATTCAAGGTCATAGTGGGGCTGGAGACTCACACCAGCTGTCACAAGCTGAGAGGTCGGGTACACCCTGGACAGGTCGCCAATTTGTCGTGGGGCCAACAACCATTCACACTCATAACCACGGCCAATTTAGAATCACCAGTTAACCTCTGGCCTTGCAAAGAAGCCAGAGTACCCGGTGAGAACCCAGACAGGCCTGGCTAGTACAATCAAACTCCACACAGAAAGGCAAGGACCTTCTTGCTGTGAGGCGACAGTGCTAATCATCACACCAGCGTTTTACCCCTTTTTTGTTGATCTGGTTTTATCGTTTTGAAAGTGTTGAAAATTACCCCATAAGAGCGGTGTAATCTGCACAGCTCTTGCAGTGTAATTTTCAGCTGATTTGAGCGAAAAAGCTCCGAGAACCAGCTGCGCTCTACCTGTTCAGCACAACACTGGAGATAAACAGCGATGATATATAATGCAGCATTTAGCAGCTAATATATTTCCCACAGGAGTTATTACAGTAATAAGTTGGACAGGCAATGTACTTTTTAAATTCATGACCTGATTTTGAGTTGACACAATAGAAGATGATACACAGTAAAAACAGTGTGCGGATTTCAAATTATTTAAAGTCTGTTAACTGAAAATAATACAAAGACGGAGTATCAAATGCTGAAACTCTATCGTTATTTCTTTCTAAAAAATATGTGCTTAGGGCAAATTTGAGCAAGCAGCACATTTAAAAAATAGATTGCAGAAGTGCAACAAAAGACTGTCACACCTGGTGGAACATTTCACAACAAAGCAGGTTAATAGGTAACAAGACAAGGTATAAAAAGCATCCCAGAGAGCCTGAGCGTTTAAGAGGTAAAGATGAGTGGGCTTCATCTCTCTGTGAAAGACTGCATAGCCAAATGGAAAGGACTTTTCGGGGATTTAATCTCAGAAAGTATATAAAATCATTAAAAAAAAAAACCAGGAAATCTGGTGACATCTAAAAGGCTAAAAACTGTTTTGGGAATCTGAAACAAGTTGTCTTTGTGAGGTTTGAATTTACATTTGCAAAGGGGTCTAATAGCAGGGCAGGGTATAGCAGCAGCCAGGCTTTGTGGTATTTGACAAAGAATGACAGTTTAACAAGTACAGAATCATTTAATTTAACAAAAGTCACAGAATCCTTAAAAATTTCTATTGCAAAACAAAGTGGACTTGATTTTTGGGATTTCGGATGGCGCGTCTTTAAAAACAGCCAACGTTCTGTTGTGGAAATCACCAAAAAGCAGCGCCAATGAACACAGTTCATCACTGCATCACAAATACAAGTTAAAACTCTTTCACTGAAAGAGAAAAACATGCATAAACATTTTCCAGAAATGCTTCCGCTGTGTGCAAAGGTTAAATATGGTCTGGTCAGAGAGATTTTGAATTTGACATCTTTATCAGGGGAAGCTTTGACTGTTTTAGCAGCGCAAAAGCACACCGTGCATGCATTACAACAGCATGGCCCCACTGTAAAAGGCCAGGTGTGAAACTCACCTGGCCTGTCTGTGCCTGTTCCTAAAGCATACACAGTGTTATTAAAAGTAGAGGTAATGCAACATAATGAATATGTCCCTTAAAACTTTTTAATTTGTTTTTGGTATAACCGTTCATTCAAATCAGCTTTTATTTCTTTATGGAAACAGCAGTGTGAATTAATTATTGCCATTCCCAACATGTATCATGCAGAGAGGCTGACCCTGTAATCTTAAATCCTGTGTGCCTCATTGCAGTTTTTACCCCTCCACCCCAGCTTGTCACCATGCAATAAAAAGACAAGGAGAAGCTAGCAGCTCAGCAGTACTGCTCTTGATTTTAAAGCAGGAAGAAGCATCTCCTTAAGCCTTTCTCAGTGGCTTCAGCAGCACTTTAATACCTGCTTGTCAGTTTGACCATTTTCACATTTTTAAATTAAATGGTTAGTACGTGTTATTAGAGATTTATAGCACTAACAAGGGGAATGCACACATATTTTATTTAATTCCCCCCCAAGTTTACTCTCATCAGTGTCCAGGTCCAAACAAAGGCAAAAACCTGAGTTTTTAAATTCAAATTTTCTCTCGCTAAGTTATAACTTTGCCACTCAATTATTCTCCTGTTGGTTTTGTTTGTGCTCGGCGCTGTTGGTTCTCCCAGGGATTGCATTGCTGGCTCCAATCCATATAAATGGCTCTGCTGATTCAGTTAAATTTAAGTTCCTTGTCTCCAGCTTCTGCTGCCGTTTGCTGTCATCCCATTTTCTATCCTCCAGATCAGTGTGCTGTGCTGCAATCAACGTCTTTTTTTTTTTTTAACATTAACATCAGAGGATTGTTACATCGAGCTGAGATTGCCTCTGTATCACCTCTAAAAAGACTCATCTCTGTGGATGTTATTGAAGTTATGATCTCTCAAAAAGACATCATTATGGTACTGCAAGTGATGCAATTATTTATACCTGTGAACCATTAAATTAGAGATATTAAGGATAATTTATTCCAGAATAGATGAATTGATCTTATCAACGCTTGCACACGAGACCTTGACAGAGATTTTCCCGGTTTCTTGCAGATTTCACAGAAGGTGTGGGTTACCATTGTCCTATCCAATATTTGGCTTTTAAATTGGTGTACTTTTTAAAATATGCCACCAACTGTTTGCTATGCACACCTCCAATAAAAGTTTTTTCAGCTTTCCAAATTAGCCAGCGGTCCACCCGGATGATATCATATCCAAAAACATCACCCGGGAGTTCAAATAGTTGGTGTTATTGTAAGAGGCTTTCAGATTGAATGAGCTAAATCAAATAAGAAAGGTGCATTACATTGCATAAAATATGTCCTTAAATGGATCTCTTTTTTTTTTCTGAGAGTGCTTTAAAGTGCCATGGGTTTGTATTGTACACTTTTTAGTGCACGGTGGCCCCAGAGGTAATCAACCCTTTAAGCAGGAATCAGAACCTAAGAATGCACTTTTTGTGTACAAATTGAAAAAAGACTTGAACTAGATTTAGCTCGACAAACGCAAAGGGAAGTGTGACAGTAATACAAAAATATAATCCCCTGGTGAATTTTGGGTAGCGTTATTAACTTACCCTGCATGTATCTCTCTTAAGAGATCATTTTAATTCAGACTAAACTGCTTGTGAGCCTCAGGAGGTCCAGAAGTGTTGTGGAGGCTGCATAGAGGGTCCCATCCAACTCACTGAACCGTTAAACAATCGGGTAACACCAAGGAGAGAGCCTTTATAATAATTCCCCCCTGTGTTATATCATCGAAGTTTTGGGGTGGTCAACTGTTCATTATGCTCCTGCTGCCTTAGGCCCCAGCTGTTAGCATCAGAAGGATGGTCAAGTCGTATCTCATAAGAGCTGAAGAGGTGCGTAAAATGCTTAGCTAGGGCTTTTATTAATTTGGACAGTGTCTGCATTGCTATTGTAATGCTGCTCTCTCTTGCAGAAGTGGTAAGTGCGCGTTTAGGGCTCAGTGTATAATGAATTTGGATGGGACATCTGTAGCCTTTGTTTCACTTTGCCTCTTGACAATCTCCTGCCTCCCTGCTGCTGTTTTTTTTGCCAATGCGACATTTTGGACAGTGCTTAGTTTGGCAACATTGCATGCCTGCTGAGCGAGCTGTTCGGTTCAGAGCTGTGTATTACCCGAGAGATTTCAGACAATCATGCTCAAATCCACATTATTTGTTGCATGTATCCACATCTCAAATCAAAATAAAGTTTATGATTGCGAATGAGCCCGCAGGCTGTAATTTTATTAAACTAATGTTGTCTGCATTGCTCACATATTCATTTACCGACCTGAATCGCTGAGCATTTTCGGAGATAACATAAAGATCTCATGAAAATGGTGTTTGTGAAGTAGAAAGCAGAAACCCAATTAAGCCGCACAGAAGGATGGTTGGATAATTTGAATTCTTGCGCTCATTTAAAATTAAGAAATTCTTTTCTTGCTTCAGTTCGTGTTTGTTTCTCCCCGTGAAATGCAAACACAGTCTTGCAGACTTGTACCACTTGAAGTTTAAAACGATGTGAAAATACCCTGAGGTTGGATACTCCTTCCATTATGTCATTACATTAAATATTAAATTATTATGCAACTATTGAGAATGCACTGTACTCTAGTACAATAATATTTATTTGGTACTAAAAATATTCAAGGCAAAAAAAAAGCTTACAAAGCAATGTGGGACAGTTGCTGAAGAGGCTGAAAATAAAGTCTTTCATTCTTGTAATAAACTGTATAATATCTGTTGTTTCTGTCTGGTGTGTTTAGGTGGTGGGCAGAGGAAAGACACAGCCCAGTGCTGGATCCCAGAGGGACTGTCAGTGTGGTAAGGACCCTTGAGACGAAGGAGGGTGCATGGAGGGCTCAAAGCCTGTAAAACCAGGGTCTTCAGCCTGCCTCTGGTTGGGGCTGGTCTCTGTGGCTGTAGCCTTCCTTTGTACAGAGGCCCGGACCACTCCGAGCCCTCTGCTCAGCCCCAGCAATGGCACCTGCAAAGGGAACACAAAGTGTCATACAGGGATTATCCTGCCCATCTGGTATCCCGAGGATCCTTCCATGGGAGACAAGATTGCACGGGTCATTGTCTATTTCGTGGCACTGATCTACATGTTCCTCGGAGTATCCATCATTGCTGACCGTTTTATGGCCGCCATTGAGGTCATCACCTCCCAAGAGAGAGAAATTGTTATCAAAAGGCCCAATGGGGAAACAACCACCACCACGATCCGTGTGTGGAATGAAACGGTCTCCAACCTTACCCTCATGGCCTTGGGCTCGTCGGCTCCTGAGATCATGCTTTCTGTAATCGAAGTTTGTGGACATGAATTCAAATCTGGTGAGCTTGGGCCCTCCACAATCGTTGGCAGTGCAGCTTTCAATATGTTTGTCATCATTGGCCTCTGCGTGTCTGTCATCCCCCAAGGCGAGGTACGAAAGGTCAAGCACCTCAGAGTGTTCTTTGTCACTGCAGGCTGGAGTATCTTTGCCTACATCTGGCTCTACATGATCCTGGCTGTTTTTTCTCCCAATGAAGTCCAAGTCTGGGAGGGTCTAGTCACGCTGGCCTTCTTCCCCATATGTGTACTCCTCGCATGGGTGGCAGACAGACGACTGCTCTTCTATAAGTTCATGCACAAGAAGTACCGCACTGAAAAAAATAGGGCTGTCATCATTGAGACCGAGACCGAACGCTCCAAGGGGATTGAAATGGACGGCAAGATGGTTAACTCCCACTTCATGGATGGAGGTGCGACCAGCAATCTGATTGGTCTGATTGAGAGCAAAGAGGTAGATGAGTCCCGACGCGATATGATTCGCATCTTGAAAGACCTGAAGCAGAAGCACCCAGAGAAAGAGTTGGATCAGCTTGTTGAGATGGCCAACTATTACGCTCTCTCGCACCAGCAAAAGAGCCGTGCCTTTTACCGCATTCAAGCTACGCGCATGATGACTGGAGCTGGAAATATCCTGAAAAAACACGTAGCAGAACAGGCGAAAAAGAGCGCCAGTGTGCAGGAGGTGCACGTGGAAGAACCAGAAGAGTATGTTTCCCGGATCGCTTTTGAGCCTGCTGTCTACCAGTGCCTCGAGAACTGCGGGGCCGTTATTCTGACCATCACCAGAAAAGGAGGCGACATCAATAAGACTATCTACGTGGATTATAAGACGGAGGATGGCTCGGCTAATGCCGGGGCAGACTATGAGTTCACAGAGGGTACGGTAGTATTCAAACCCGGAGAGATGATCAAGGAAATAAGCATTGGCATCATAGATGATGACATCTTCGAAGAGGACGAGCACTTCTTTGTACGTCTCAGTAATCTGCGCGTCTTGGAAACTGAGGATGAGGTGTTGTCTGCCAACAGTCTCCCATATCCAAAGGCGGTGTTGGGGTTCCCCACTGTGGCCACTGTGACCATTCTGGACGATGATCATTCAGGCATCTTCACCTTTGAGAGTAACTCAGCCCATGTTAGTGAGAGCATCGGTATCATGGAAGTCAAAGTGTTGAGAACTTCTGGGGCAAGGGGGACAGTCATCGTGCCTTATCGCACTGTGGAGGGTCTTGCCAAAGGAGGAGGAGAGGACTTTGAAGATACGTACGGAGAGCTTGAGTTCAAAAATGATGAAACCTGGTAAGACATTTTCTTTGTGTGGTTGGAGAGGAGTTGCTTTTTCTTATTGCGTTCTTGGTATTTTTAGTTATCAAGCTTATTCAAAATGAAATGCACCCAGGAGTCATTGATAATTTTGGGTTAGTTTAAACTTTATGATTGATTTATGTCTTGCTTTTGAATTTCAGTTTGATGCCGGTGTATCTTTCTAGAAATATTATACTATTTGATAGCTTCGAAGATATTCAGCAGTCTGCGAGAAGGCTGTGAGAAGCTCGTCGCATTTGCTTTGAAAAGAGATATTGTCTTCTTTGCCTGTTGACATCATTTAGTTTGGAGCATACTTTGATAACCTGTTCACGTGTAGCTTGCACTCATCACGCTGTTACCTTTAAATGCCTTTTTTTCTTTACATGGTTGGGTGATGTATCCTCTCATCTGAGCGTGCACTCTATATCCCCTTGTTTTCCCGTCAGGAGATTTTGCTGTCATCACAGTGCTTTGGTAGCAATCCTGCGTGTGTGTCGCATGCAAAAGGGATTCAACTTTTGGATTCGTCACACGAATTCGTCTCTAATCCTTGCTGTTTTTGTTTTGTCAAACTCCGGGATTTTGCTCACTTCCTTTTTTTGGTTTGGTTTCCGTGTCTCTCCACTTCAGCAAGCACGAATGGAAACAGATATTAGAAGAGAAAATTAAATCTTCGTACATGGCATTGTTTTAGGTTAGCAGGTAGACTGTAGCATGATGAGACTTCCTCCATGAGACAGCCCCGACTTAAAAAAAAACAAAACAAAAAAACCCTGAATTTAATTTAGATAGTACACTTACGTAAATTGTGTGTGTTGTGTAGCCTTGTCAGCTGTACCATCTGTGTACAATATTGCCCAACAACAACAACAACGAAAAAAAACCCCAAAACACATAGCCTTACAAATGAGTGGGCATTTTTGGCGGTTTTTGCAATAACACCAACATACCATACTGTAGCAGAAATTTTATCAGGGCCATATATTGTATGACACTGCTGCATTTTAAAAAAAAGATGTATACAAAGCAGTTCTCTAGGATACTGGCTTGTACACAAAACAGTGGCTCTTAAAAAATATTGATTTGTTTATTTCACAGCTTGCATCCGTTTGCCTCTCACATATTGGTCTGCAGGCACTGAATCAAAGTGACATGCATCTGTGACATTCCCTTCCGCCGCCAATCAGGACCCACTCAGTGTGCCGTGGCGGACTGGCAGGGACTGTGCTCCAGGCTGTGGGTTCCTGAGGGCTGAGGCAGCCCAGGGGACCGGGGGGTGTGTCGGGGTGATCACCATGCTCTTGGGGCCCGTTGAGCTCTCAGGCTTTTGCTTGATTTATGTGAGAGATGCTTTTTTGGAGCTGGGCTGCTGAGGGAGTTAGAAGGGAGAAATGCGGAGAGACTGCTGTGATGCTGTCGGCATTGTGAGGGAATGTTAGCGTATCGATCTGCTCATTGTGTTGAGCATCACGCTGCGAGCTTCTTACAGTGCGGCACAGCTTCAGTAAGAGTGCACAACACTGTAAATTGATAAAGACCAGTAGCAGAATTAGCAAACGTTTCTTTAAAATGGTACAAACTATTTTCGTTATTGTATATTGGATGCGTTCAATCTCACAATATAAACAATTTCAATGAGAATCCATGTTGAAATAATTAAAGGAATGCTTTTTACACTTTTTAATGTTTACCCTTAATCTAAACATGTAGCTTAAAGCCACAGCCTGCAAGCCTAGCTTTGCATAAACACTGGAAAAGGAGGTGATAAGCGAGCCAGGCTCTCTATAATGTTAACTAAATCCTCCTAACAAGCATTTGTAAAGCTCACTAATACTCTTTATAGCATCTATTTTTGCATGGGGTGAACGATCTGGGTTTACATGATGGTGGGTTTTTAACTGTTTCTTTCTTTGTGTTTTAGTTGTAGCTAAATTATAAATGATCAGATTTAAAGGTCCCGTGTAACAGAATGAAAGGCTGTATTTGCAAAATGCAAATACAGCTTTGTTAACTTAAAGTAATTTTAGTTCTTATGTCACATGCAGACCAATTTAAGGTCAAGATGGCTTGGCAGTTAAAACCAATATGTAATAACTAATATATTCAACAAAAAATGGCCTTTAAAAATAATTTATCAATAATTAACCATTATGTCTTAATTATGCCACTTAATTATTACTCTCCTGGTATTATATCTGCAATGCAGAAAAAAAAAGACATATCCAAGAGTCGACCTGGAACCCTCCAGCTGTTTCCGGTTCTGATCTGATACCAATACCAATAACAGTACTGTCTACCGAGTGTCAGTATTAATTATTATATCATATTAATAATCTGGCTGTCAGGAAGAGATTAGGAACCATTCTTACACAGCTTGGATGTCACAAATATAAATATATCCAAGAATATAAATTTAGAGCTTTTTTCTTTTGTATTTATTGATGAAATAATAAATGAAAACAGGCCCAGGATAAATACAGTAATTTATTTGCATTATTGTGCACTGGTGTCATTTCAAACTGCTGTCATTTGAAGTGACACCAGTGCACTTTCTCCTCAGGAGACAACTGAAGTCAAATAATATTTAATACTGTTGACAACACCATAAATAGCTCAACAACAAGTATTGCACTCACCCAACTATCTTCTCTGACTGAATGTAAGTAGTAAAATAAACAAGCGATGGAGAGACTGATGAGAGAGAGAGAGAGAGAGACAGCATCCCGTTGTTGGAGCTTTTTCGTTCTTGTCAGCTCACTTTGACCACAGTTTGCAGTGAAGTGAAAAATCATTGCAGACATACAGATAGAAGCTGTTGGTGTAGCAGCGTGAGATACCTCCAAACTGCTGTCCTTCTGCTGTTAGCTTCCTCCATGCTACATTAACTCTGCCGATAGCTCCCGCCGTCCAGTGATGAAGTAAACTCGGAACAGCATAGAACTGAACTGAATAGATCGGCTCATTGTCACCGATAGCCAATCCAGCTTTTTGGGTCAGTATCGGTCCGATATCCGATCCAGATATCCGATCAGCACTTTGTTACTCATCAGCACTTGTATTTTACGTCTCTATGATTCAAACAACTTGTGATCTAGAAACGTGTCCGCCTGTCCATGCATTTCCATTCCTGTGCTTTATTGTTACCACATCAGAAATCTCAGTGCATTTTCTTTTTTATTGGAATTGCTAATGGATTCTTTGCAGTTTCTTTTACTTTGCAAAGCCCCTCAGTTTGGACAGGACCTTTTTGGCATGCTGCGTTTGGCCCATGGGCCTTATGTTTGGCACCCTCTCTTTCAAACTCATTTTAAACTAAGAAAGAGCTAAATAAATGACCAAAACACCTCCTGAAACATAGCCTTACTCTATTATACATGCACCCAGGATGTGAAAATTTGTGTCAACATTTTGCAATGAATTATGAGGCAAAGGTTAAGGAGGGTGAAAAAAGTCAACCTTTGATTCTTTTAGCGAGCTCTAAAATCATAGTCTGGCTTTTAAACCAGTGATAAATATCAACTCTGAGGTTTTCACTGGCAGTGGAAAGAAAAGGCTGTGCACTTTAAGGAAGGAATTATATGGTACGCAAATAAAAAGTCAATAAATAAGCAAGGGATTTATTTTTCCTGAAATTATATAGACATAACATGTGTCAGTCTGTACAGAAGTGAAGGGTACAAAATAAGACTTTTGTTGCGAAAGCACATCCTGAAACATCGTAGGTATTGAACACCGTCAGTGTTGATGAATGTACTTGTATGCAGTAATGACAAATGTTGAATGAATTTTCAGTTAAGCAGTTAAAATATTGAAAATTGTCAAAAGCATCAACACGCTCCGGTATTAATATGAAAATTTTTGCTCCTCTCTGCAGAGACTATTGGATCTTTTGTAGAATGGCAGACTGCTGTTTCAGAACTCCCAACAAATCTCCAGAAATTTCCATAATTACACTTGGATAGTGATGAATTAGATTCAGTGTGTATCCATAAAAAAGACAGAGAGACAGAAAAAGACAGTGGAAGTGACAGCTTCATCCAGAAGCATACCAGAAGATTCATGAGAACATTTCCATGTACAAAACAAAAGGGATGAATGTGTAGAATATTCACTGAAGGCATAATTACAACAATGTTTCTTCTACTGCCTTGAAAGCTCTCCCCTGGGTCATTTTCATGCTCTTTACATGAAAAAATACTGAATTTATTTCCCTCCTTTGCGTTCACATTTATATTTAAAAATGGGAATCTTCTGTTTATTTCCATTTTGCAGGAGGATTCCCTGTTTGGCATGCATATAAAAACGCTCCTGATGCTAATTCATTGGTAACTGTGGCAGCTGAGTGAGGGCAGAGTCTAAAGAGCAGGGCATTTTTGATGCCCTATAGGGCAATGAGACCACATAGTGCTTCCACTCTTTCACTCTTCCTTTTGTTCTCCCCATGTTTTATGAGGCATTGACTTTCAATCTCTTTTGACATACTTTGGTCCCATTGTTAACAACCAGACTGGAAATGTATTAGAGTCCTAATCTGGAGCTCTGGAATACATCACTTCACTTCTTAGCTGGACAATAGCTGCCATAGTTCGGTTATTGGTGCCAGTAATTATGGGCCAAGCCAACTGGTATGTATCTCATCAAGATAACATAAGCGTCTTATATTATACCTCTTAAATTGGTGGTCAAAACTGCTCAGTAACTTCTGACTCCAAGATTGCTTCCTAATAAATTATTAATTTTGGCTAATTTAACTGGTGCACATTTCAGAAATTCATAAGAGGAATTCACAGACCAGTGGGTAGCTACATCTCTCATTTATAATTGCAGCTAACCATTACCATAAATTGATTTGTATCACTTTTAGTTTTTTTCCTAATCAATTAATTGATTACAAAATTCCAATAAAAACAGTCAAAAATCTTTCCTAATCAACACTCAGACCCCAAATACAATCCAAATGTATTTGATTTACAATATTACAACAATTTATTTATTAAATTATTAATTTCATTTAAATTAATAATTATTTAATTTAATCAATTATATTATTTAATTAGCTTAAGTTTAATTATATATGTTAGAAATATGATTATTTATCAATAATTATTAAGCAATGATCAGTGAATACGATTGCTGCAGTTGTATTCATTAATTAATCAGAATCAGAATCAGAATCAGAATTTATTCGTCACATACAGGTTGCCCCGCAGTAAAATGAGACACCCCCCCCCGACCTTACACACATAACACAGACATTACATTAGGGGTTACAAGTCGGAGATCGGCAGTTACAGAAAAAAAAACACTGAAATGTACACACAATGGGAAGGTACAAGAGGAAAAAAAGAGACCCCTACTCATGCTGTGCTTCCATGGTAGGACAGCACGAGAACAGGAAACAAAAAAACTCCTCTGCACAAGAAAAGCACATGAATGTTCACAGCACAACATTATGAAGACATAACAAGCCACAGGGTTGGGTAGGGGATGAGGAGTAATCCCAGGCAACACAGCAGCCATCCTGCCACTGCGCCGACTCGCCAGCGCGGGCCCAGACCCGCCTCGTGTTCCCAGGAGGTAACAAGCATCGAAGGCGTTGGAAAGGGAAGGGGAGATGAGTGAGTGCTTATCAGTGTAAGTGTGTGTGTGTGCGTGTCCATAGTTCAGCTGAGACAGTGTCCTTCGCCCTATCAGGCTAAGTAAACAGTCCTCCAGCCAATCCAGGTGGCCTTGCATGGGATGGGGAGAATAGATGATTAGGATGAACATAATAAGACATTTGGGAGTCCTAATGTGGTACAAAATCAGCATCTTTCATAGATAAAGCTCATCTTATTTACCAATAAATAGATATGAGTCTGATATATCTAAGTTCAGTGCAGCCATACTAAACCAACTACTTTGTTTTTCCCCTCTTACACATTTTAAAAAGCAAGAAGGATTAACATATCCAGTATTTTACAGGAAAAAAGAGATCCCATTGTTACAGTTGTGCAGCTTAGTAGTAGGGTTGGGTACCTTTTGAATGGATACTGGTACCACGCTAAACGCTTCACTCATTATCAAAAAATAAATCCAAACAATAAATTATGGAAAAAGACAGATTTTTCTGTCAATTTATTCAGCTACCTGATTATTTACTTGGAGAAGATGTTGATGAAGCTGTCAGTGTCTCACTCAGATCTCATCAAATCATCATAATTCATAATCCATAGCTTCTTATAGGTTAGTGACAGATGTGCTAACATTAGCTGCAGCGTCTTTGGTAAATTTGACTTTCAGGCTATCACAACTTTACCAAAGACAACAAGAACAAAAGATACCCTCACTTTCCTGGAGGTTTCTGGCTGACGGTGGATTGGCAAAAAAAAAGTGACGCACCAATAACTTCCCAATGATTGCCGGCATTTATAATAAAACTTGAAAAAGTGCAATATAACCAGAAATAAAGAAAGTTCCTTGTTAAAATAAAAGTTTTGCCTCAGAGGTGCAGCTAACATGTTTCAAAAGTCACAACTTTTGCTTTTAAGGCACATGGTTTCCATTTCCAATTTATGTCACACAGTCTCACCACAGCTCAGAGAGCAGCTGGGCAGTGTTTGGAGAGAATTAAGTCACTTCAATTCAAACTATGACTGCAGCCATATGCAAGCAAACCAAGCAATCATAAGGAGTTTTTTGGCAACTGGTTGGGAAATAAAAAATTTACTTTAGCGACAGATGGTTCTCTGATCAGTCTGTAAACCTGCATTACTGTGGTTCCAGCAATCGCTACCATTCAGCAGTCACCAACCTCCACCAATCACTCACAACCGGTTGGGGAATACTGATGGTCACAGTCCAGTCTCTAGTCCTATATACATGAGAGCTTATGGACTTGATCCTAGACTGTCAGCGTAACTGTCACAGTCCAAAACGATGGACAAGTTACTATCATATGCTCACGTATTTGCAAAACCTCACATTGGTTGATCATCTCCTGTTTCAGCAGCTATCGTCAAAGCAAGTCCTTGAGTTTGAATAATTACTAAAGAAAAATGACTATTGGCTGCTTCCCTGACCTGAATATCCATGTGTTTAAGAAGACACCTCAGACTTCTCAGTCTTCGACTGAATTTTTGTTTTGACAAATGAATAATCAAGAAAATTACTGAAATATTAATTGGTAGTAAGCCTTTGTGACCCCTCATTTGTGTCTTTGGGTGTGAGGGGTGGCTGTTCTTATCTTTAGCTCAGGAGCCATTGGTATTAAGCTGCTGAGAATAATAAATGTAGGCCTCTGTTTCCTTTGACCCATTAAAGATAACACAGCTGTGAAGTGGAGATGCTCCATCCCCCGGAGAGACGGCTGTTTAACCAGGCACTGAAAGATTAATAAACAAATGAGTGGTGTGCAGCAGACAGACCTGAATCACCTACAGTAATTGCCACAGTAGTTACGCCTCTGTGAGCACACCTCTGTGCTTGTAAACTCGCCTTATATTTTTGTATGAAAAACATTGCATTGGGGGTTGCATTGTGCTCATAAGGAGATGAATGCCCACCTCCCCTAAATCCCCTCACGCAACATTTTTCCTTAATATCTAAGGACTGTGTAGCTGTAACCCCTCTCTGGGTGCCATGACTGACAGAACACATGTCCACACTGATCCTCATCCTGCTGACCACTCAGCTTTACCTCCTCCTTGGGGGAAAAATTCTCCTCACGTGTAGGTTAGCATCAGTCAGTTTTTGGTTCGAAAGGTGATATTTTTTAATAGGTATTATATTATAGCTGTATTTCATATTGAAGCTTGCTCTAAATCAGGTTTTAGATCTCACCCTGGGTCTACACACCTGAATCACATGATTAGTTCATTAACAGGCCTTTGAAGAGCTTCAAGACATGTTGAGAAGGTAATTTCTCCATTTAAATCAGCTGTGATGGATCAAGGACACATCTAACCTGCAGGGACACCGGTCCTCGTGGACTGGGATTGGGGACCCCTGCTCTAAATATAGAAATTTGAATGTTAATAATAAATCAATTAAATTCAATTTGATTTATATAGCGCCAAATCACAACAAAAGTTGCCTCAAGGCGCTTACATCAGCCATCTTTGCTCCCGAATTGAGTCCAATTTTAGCCTGTGTATCTAACTCTTGACCTGCATGTCACCAGATCGATAAATCAGTAGTTATGGGTGGGCCTTTGAAAGGTCACAGGTCACCATTACTATTAGAGTTCATCCTCTTGGGGACAATGGGTGTTTCCATTCCATGTTTTCTTTTTCTTTTTTTTTTTGTTGCAGATAAAGAAATATTTCTCTCATTAAATGAATATTCACCTGAAGAATTAAGTCAGTGAAGCGTCCTCTGCAAATCACAAGTGTTTTTTGTTGTAAGTTTCATGCCAATCCAGCCAAGAAACTTCTGCAGTAGACAAAGATTTTTTACCTAATTGTGACACTAGGGAAATAATCTGGGAATCACACAACACGACACGAATTGCTGTGCTTGAGCCCCCAGTGCTTGTAGCAGTTCTTTGTAGAAGAGCAAGAAGCTTTGGGCTTGATTATGATGACAAATTGTTAAACATCCATCTTCCTAGAAAGATGAAGCAATTTTGAAGTGGTCTGTTGTGACCAGTGCCACAGTGAGTATGCACATAACTTCTATAGCTAGAGTTGCAGTTTGCTAAGATTACAAGTGATGCATTGAAGGGTGTTTCTGCCTGTTTGTCAGCAGCTAAATAGTCTGTAAAGAGCTTTCATGAGGATGAAAAATTACATCTGGAATGGCTGAAATTAATTTTTGGAGGCAGTTTTTCCTTCAGTTCCTTCCAAGTGGTTGTGTTGCTCAGCAATACTTATGCTAAAGCTAACCTACCTGTGGCTGCAATGCAGAAAATTTGCTTTTTTGAGTGGTAATTGGTGCAGCTAGATGTTTCCTTTTACCATCAAGGGTCAGTCTTCGCTTCATAGAAGCTGTATGAGCTTAAGTTGAAAGGAGCACTCTTTACATAGGTTTTGCATTATTCATTAAGGTGTATTCCAGTTGGCTGGAGGTAAATACAGGGCTACACCTCCAACCAGTCACAGTCATGAAAGGTCATAAATAATAAAAAATATGATATAAATAGCTTCTGGAAACAGCCTACTGGAGGACAGAGGAGAGTCTGAGCTGTAAAGAAAAAATAATCAGAACGATTGGATAACATTACAAAAAAGTATAAAATAGTGAAACGAAAGCCAAACAAATGTTTCACACAGGCTCTAACCACAACCGCAGACATACAGTAGCAAAAGATTCATGAAAACATTTCCTCTGCCAACTTAGTGTACCTTTTTGCACTTTGGTCTTACTTACAAATACCGTAGAGGAACACGCACATACAAACACACACCAACACATTTAATCACGCACAGGTTTAGTGGTAATAAATATGCTGCCTGTGCGTTTGTTTCTCTCAGTTGGGGAAATGCAATTAAGTTAAAGCTTATTTATAACACAGTTCAGTGCAGGGCGTGTCACCAGCTCTGAGCCCCTCCATCCACCCTCCAGCCCCAGAGTGTGTAAATCTGACTGGGATTGTATATTCAGGCTCCCCAAACTTTTGACAGATCCTCCAGCCTAATGGAGTTAGGATGGAAGTAAGTGCATCAGTTTGACCCATTTGACTGTCAGAACATTTAGCTGCAGATGTTTTAACAAAGGCACCCTGCACTAATTTACAATTTGCTTTCATTCTATAACAGATGACTATTCATAGCTATAGAGATCTATTCATACGTGGTGATTTAATAGTGCAACGTTGTAATTTTAAGTGCTCATTCAACAGAACAGTGATTCTTTCAGAGACCAGCATCAGCATTGCATTGTAGGGCTATTTCACCTTAAATCTGCAGGTATTCAAAGCAATAATAAAATGTTTAAATAATTCAGCAAAATGCCTCCTTTAATTAACCCCAAGAATATGTGTTTACCCTAAAGTGTCACACACTTGAAAATGACTCCCATCAGCTAATGTTAGAGGCTAAAATTAACAGAGGTTGCACTAATAAGTGAGCAGTTTAAAAAAAAAAAAAAGATAAACACTATTGTTGTGTAGCCATGTGAACATTTTCTATTATGCATACTACAGTAAAATGCTCATTAAAAGGGTTAATTTTTGAGAATTATAGGACTGAAAATGGCTGCTGTGGAGTGCAGTATCAGTCTTTAGGTTCATTGGTCCAGATTGATGATCATCTCCTCTACAGACACCATAAAATACTGAAGAAGCTGATTTTTATGAAATTTAGTTCAGACAGAGATCTGTGTTTACCCCCATGACTAATTCAATCGCTGTAATGCTTTTTGTTAATATGTTAATAATCTCCAACTGGACATTGTCAGTCCAACAACCAGTGATTGCAAGTATAGTCACGGTGCTTTGGGTAACCATGCTATCAAATGCTTAAAGTGCACAACCTGTAAGGTCGTGAATCGCACCAAGTCACTTGTTTACTTAGCCCAGGTTCCAGGACCAGTGTTGGGGAGTAACGGAATACATGTACCGCCGTTACGTATTTAAAATACAAAATATGAGTAACTGTATTCCGTTACAGTTACCGTTTAAAAAGGTGGTATTTAGAATACAGTTACTTTGTTGAAATAAATGGATTACACGGCGGTACTTCCCTGTTTCATATTGTGGCGGGTCAGGCCTGTTTGGGTTTTGTTTGACAGCTACGTTCTGTAGTTCCAGGTGGCAGCGTTACGGTTGCCATGGTTACAGGGTTACGCTCTCTCTCTGCGTGTTTCCTGGGTGATAGAGCGCCTGTTGTTGTTGTGCTAAGCTAATAGGCAGAATGCTACCGGTATAACTCTAAAGAATGTAGCATCATAGGCAGCGTAGTCCGTGCTGCAGGGAGAATGGACTGTCATACCCGTTTTGTGTCTGTGAGCGAGGGAGGGAGAAAAAGGAAAAGTACGAGCTGTCATCGAGCAAAAACGGGAGCTGGACGCATGTAAATATAATAATAACCACTGCAGCCAAGAAGAGTGCCTGACGAGCCCAGTTGTAAGTAAGCTATTAAGACTCGACTGTACACCGTGTTCCTGTTTTCCTCCAAAAACAATAAGTTCTGTTGGAGCAGCTTTTACACCGTTACGTTACTCTCATTGAGTAACGTAACGGAATACGTTACAGAATACATTTTGGGGCATGTATTCTGTATTCTGTAATGGAATACATTTTAAAAGTAACCTTCCCAACAATGTCCAGGACCCATCGGAAGCTCAAAAATTTGCTGAATGAAGATTTTCGCATACACTGCCATGGATTTACTACACTGCAAATCTCAAAATCTTACCAAGTATTTTTGTCTTATATCTAGTCAAAATTACCTCATTACACTTAAAATAAGACACAATCAGATACACGGCAACATTTCAGTAAGCTAAAGGAACTTGTTTCAAGACAGTGAATCTTGAAACTAGAGAAAAACAAGAGATTTTTCACTTGTTCCACTGGCAGTTTTTTTTCACTTAATACAAGATATTTTAGCTTGAAATGAGTTTTTGCAGTGTAGTCATACTGATGTCACTTTCTCCATAGAGATATCCAAAAACTCTTGATGGCAGGTTAGGTTTTAATAACAGATAATCCCAGGAGTTACTGAGTGAAAAAGTGTCCAGTACATTTATTTCTTACCAAATACTACAAAATGCTAATGATTTTGTAGTATTTGCAGGGAAATATAATGCAGATCCTCCTTAAACGCATCCTGTTCAGCACAGCAACATCATAGCTGATGTTATGATCATATGCAGCCTGAAACCTGAGCGTGCTGCGGTATTAGATATGTGTCTTTAATTAGTGCGAGCTTGTTTGTGAGTCGACTATTCAAGCACTCTGAGGCTGCCTTCAGTCATATAACATGTGCTGTAAATAGGAACTGCCTGCTGGGAAAAACATTTGATGTTGGCCTCCTGGAGGTGACAAGTAGGATATGTGGGAATTCTTCATTGGCTGTGATATCTACAGCTTGACATAAAAACATGTGGAAGTATGTCAGCAGAAATGGAAAGACAAAAAAGAGCGAATATTAAAAACATGTCCATGATGATCTAGTAAAGTTTTTAGAGAAGTATTGCTTTTCTAAAGTCTGTAAAAAAAATGCTTCGATTTGGAAGCTGCACATTTTTAACTGAAAGCGTGGAAGTGGTAAACTGGAGGTTGAAGGCTGTTTACCATTAAGCACAATGGATGATGCTTTACCCACAGGGACTATAAAAGTCAGGACACTTTGACCGTTACTGCTTCAATTTTGACTTGTGGAGGCTGTGCTAGCTCTTAGCTTTTAGTTATTTATAGAGCACTTTTCAAAAATGTTGACAAAGACAGAGCCATGTGTTCTCACACGTTACCTACTGGAAGAATAAACAAATACAACAAGCTTACATACAGGCAAAAGTTTTAAGATCTTTAAGATAAGAAAGGGCTATACGACTGCACCTAATGAATTATTCTCCTAATAATCAATTGCAGTGACATTATCAGAAATGCCAGTTTGCATTTAATCAGGCTAACACTTCATATTGCAACTTATAAGAAGCAATCTTCTCATTCAATGGTCTTGGAAAAAAGCTTTTAAAGAGACTATATAGTTTTCTTTTTTTTAGTAATACTAATTCATTTTTCTGCCAGTCACTTCATGTGACTGTGTTTATCCCCTCTTTAGTTTTAAACCTGCTGTTGATGTCTTTTTTTGTGTAAGTCTGGATGTAGATTCAAACTTGAAAAAAGGGGACGGAGAGTAGTGTTGTTCAATACAGGTCACTGCTCCCATTTTGGTCCCTACCTGCCAGGGCGGCGGTCTGTGGTGCCAGTGGAGGTGCCCTTGCTGCCCCTGCACCTACATCCAGCATCTGCATACTTTGATAAAGGTCAGTCTCGCTTCACAGCATCTTCCTCCATGCACAGCGCAGCAGCATTAGGACTAGAAATCGATACGGCTCACAGAGAGAGGAGCTAAGGTTGCAAAAGGCTGAAGGAGATGAGAGAAGATGTCAGCTTTTTTTCTCCCCTGCTCTTGTCTTATTTTTGTAGTCCCTTAAAGAACAATAGAAAAGGATATGAGAGAATGGGATGTGTTTGCAAATGTTCAAATGTACTACGGTGAATATGTGAATTTGGCTACTGGCATTTGATGTCTGACCAATATACAAAGTGCTTCACTGAGCAACCCCGGAGGTAGATGAGAATCAGTAAAGCTGAATGAATGAATCTGAATTAGGTCTTTTTTGTAAACATTTCTCACGTATATTTCCCTTCCTTCTGCAAAAAGAAAAGAAGCAGGGAATTTGCATCATCCTTTTTACTTATTGCGGAGGTGTCTTTGGTGTCGACTGTTAATTGCTGTGAGTTTTTAGCACTTCATTTCCCAGAGATCACCTGTCAGTCCTGCAGAATAATTTGACAGCTTTCATTTTTCTGTTTTTAAGTTATTATTTGTGTTTCCTTTCTTTTTCTATTAAGTGCTGAATTTATATGTCAGTTAACTGGTAATTTATAGTCCAATATTGTATTCTGCAACAGCTTGTAGAGTGGTTATTGATTGGTGGCTGGCATGGAATTGGTTGAAAATAGCCATATGTTGCTTCAGTAACCTCCGTGCTATTGCTCTGTTCGCTAGCACGTGGTTGTGGTGATCTGTAGTTTGAATGGAAGATGCCCACTTGTCTGCGAACTATCACAAACTACTGGTCAAGCAGTAGCAAAACTGTGAAAAGTGCAACGTGAACTGGAAACAGAAAACACTTACCTTCAAAATAAAAGTTGTGCCTTTTGAAACACGTTCCTGCAGCTCTGCAGACACAGCTTTATTTCACTTTAGTTTGTATTGCAACGTTTTAGAGCTGTATGGAAGTGTATGGATGGATGAGCTAGTGGCCTAGCTGACATGTCACTTAAAGCTGCCACAATATTACATAAACTTAACGTATTAAAATTTGAACTGTGAATTATAAATAAAATCACCCCCTGTGCGCTTACTTTTGAAGCCGACCTCAAGTGGCCAGTAGAGGAACTGCACCTTGGTGCTAAAATATTAAAATGTAATTGTATTACAAGTAACTGACTTTGGTAGCTCTCTTTCTGCTAATCTGTCCAGTCGATCTCTGTTATCTTCTGGTCAGGTCAGTGAGTGAAATGCATCAGCCTCAGGTCCATCATTCACTCCCTGAACTCAGACAACTGTCGTGGCACAATGTAGCGATCCATGCAGAGCATTCAAGGAAGCTCACATTCAGCTGTGTGTATGTGTTTCTTTCTTTCATCTTTGATTATCCAACTTGTAGCAGTCTTCTCTTGCCACAGTCCACCGTCCCTGCAGTGGGGTTTTCGTTCTCTTGAAACACCCCGAACAGATTTTTGTTGTGATCTCTTTCCAGTTTTACCATGTAGACTGTCCACAGTACCCTAGCTACCCTCTCCTCTCCTCTCCTCTCCTCTCCTCTCCTCTCCTCTCCTCTCCTCTCCTCTCCTCTCCTCTCCTCTCCTCTCCTCTCCTCTCCTCTCCTCTCAGGCTGGACCAGCATGCTCTGTGAGCAGCTCAGGGGACCTTCTTTGGGGGGGGAACTCATTTCTCCGTAATATTCCCTGGATGCTGCAGCAGAAAATACGCCAGAATGCATCAGTAGTTCCTCGCTCCTCTTTCCTACACTGCAAAAACTCAAAATCTTACCAAGTATATTTGTCTTATTTCTAGTCAAAATGATCTCATTACACTTAAAATAAGACACAATCAGCTACAGGGCAACATTTCAGTAAGCTAAAGGAACTTGTTTTAAGACAGTGAATCTTGAAACTAGAGAAAAACTAGAGATTTTTCACTTGTTCCACTGGCAGATTTTTTTTCCACTTATTTTAAGCTAAAATATCTTGTATTAAGCGAAAAAATATGTCAGTGGCACAAGTCTCTAGTTTCAAGATTCACTGTCTTGAAACAAGTTCCTTTAGCTTACTGAAACGTTGCCCTATAGCTGATTGTGTCTTATTTTAAGTGTAATGAGATAATTTTGACTAGAAATAAGACAAAATATACTTGGTAAGATTTTGAGTTTTTGCAGTGTATCCTGTTTCTGCATGTCAACCCTCACCCTTCATCTCTTTCCTATGCTGCCTCCCATTTCTCTTGTTTCCTTTTTCATCCTTTTCCTGTTGGGGCAGCAGCTCTTTGGTGCAAAAGCAGGCGTGACCTCAACATTCACGTATCAGCTGTTTTAAAAGAATTGCTTGATTTGTGTTTCGAAGCTAAATTAGGGTAGGCAGTGAATCTTGCTTTGCAGAGCCAGCAGGACTTTTCTATATTTAGCTTAAAAGACTGGAGACATCGATTCTTAAATATTTTTTGGTGTCCGTGAGGAACTGCATAGCTGGACAACATCTCAGTGAGAATGCAGAACAAGAAAAAGTGAATGTTGTGTCATAAATGCACTTTGTTATCATGAATCCATCCACTCTTATTATCTACATGCTTTGTATTATTTAGCATTTCGTCTGCCTTTTCTTGTTTTCATCTTACTTATGCAGCTGTATTTGTCAGATCATTTTTACAAACAGCAGAGGTGGAGAGTCAGAGAGTGCATTTACTCAGCTCCTGCACTTAAGCACATGTGCTTTACTTAGACATTATCATTTTACAGTACTTTATCTGCACTGCCTTTCAGGAGGAAACTTTGTATTTAATTTAAATGACTGCAATAGTTCATCCTTACTTTGCAGACAGTCATTTAACATATATATGATCAATTCTGGTTATTTTACAATATTCCACATAATAAAATCATTTCACCTGTTTATATTACACTTTTATCCATCAGTATATGAGGGTCACAGGGATGAAATCAATTTATATAGTTGTTCTATACAGTTTCCTGCAAAGTTTTGAGCTACTTTTTATTTATATTTTACTTTTGCTTTCTCATTTTTTTTTTAAAAGTGGTCTTCAATAATATATATTTTTGTTCCCTGAAAGTCATTTAAAGTTCCTCTTTGGACATTGGCTGCTTTTTCACTCATTATCACTCAAGTCTTTGTACCTTCAAGTATAAAAAAAGGAACCTAACTTAAGGGATTAACCAGTGTTATGGCTACACATAACAGATCATTTGATAAAAAATCAATTTTAAATTGTATGTTTAGGCACTTTTTAACAGCCTTTTGCAACAAATACATCATTTGTTCCCATTTCTTTAGCTCAATCTATCAAAAATAGAAAAGAAAAGGCAGTTTAACAGACAGCATGGCGTGTAGTGTGGCGTTAAAAAAATCTGAGGAAACTGGACAAGTGGAGAAAAAAGAAGTGGCAGGTTTAAAAAAAAAAACTACAGCAGATGAACAGTATGTGAAAGTTACTGAAAGGCCCTGAGAGGTGCTTTGTCTCAGTGGAAGGGTGGCTGTCAAGAAGCCATTTAGGAAGGGAAACAAGGAGAAAACAAGGTGGAGGCTCAAGCCACAATTTAGTCAGTGGTGTTGCAGTCTTTGGCCAATACCAAATATTAGCTTTCAAGCTTATTAGAATTTTACAAACTCTGTTCTTGTCTTTTATATTAAATTTCCATTTTTCTTATTTCTGATTTCTGATTGTCCTCACAAAAATATAAAGAAATGAGGGGTAGCTCAATACTTTTGCACAGTAAAAGTGAGTTTAAATTAGGAAACAATCTGCAGATAAAACTGTTACATCAGAAAGTCAGTTAATCCAGTTAATTCAATGAATAACACAGATGAAGGTTCAACTTACCTCACCATAATAAGAAATAGTCTAATTTTGGATTTCAGTGGAGAAGCCATGCTAAAGTTGTGCTAGGGTACTTTAGTTAAAATCTCAGGTGTAGATATTCCCAAAATATAGACCGATATATCGCCCAGCCATAATTATGCTCCGCAAATATGTATACCGACAGCCTGTGACTATCCCGCTGCATAATGAGTGCTTTTATTTTTCCAAGTTGGTGAAAAAACATTGGCAGTGTGGTTCAGACAGTCCTATCATAGATTCATTGTGTTTGGTGAGCAGCACTGTGTGTAAAAAGACAGGAAGAAAATGCCAGCTTTTGATTGGAATCGCTTTGATGAGAGGCAGTGTGTCTTAGTGCTCGTTTGTGACAGATAAATCTGAGCTCAGACAGATTTGTAATCAGTGGAAAATATTTTTTCTTTCTCTTTTTATGCATCTCTTCTCTGTCCAATTCCCTCTTCCCCCCCGTCTGTCTCAACTTTCCTTCTTCCCCCTTGAGGAAAAAAACAATCCGGTCCCTGAGGCAAAAGCTAGCCAAACACTCTCCTTGGTGCCTTGAGGACAGAGCTGAAGACAGACTGCATGCTCGACACATATTGAATGCTTGTCGGGGTGCGTTTGTGAGACTGAGTGTGTGTGTGTTTGTGTGTGCGTGAAATTTCTCCCTGATGCGTCTGTGCCGGTGGGAGAGAGGGAGAGGAAATAGATCTTGTGTTCCTCCTAATCCTCCCTGTTGATACTCGAGTGGCAGACTTATTAGACAGCGTACGCTTTGCACCAAGGGAAGGTTTGCTCTCAGGGCTTTCCACGTGCTTCAAACCCACAACAGTAGGTGCAAAATAAAGGGTCCTCTATGCAGTGTGCCACATCCCTTAAGAGGTTGAGAATTGAATGTGGTAATAGCGCAGCAATCCCTCCCACTTAGGCTCACAACAGGGGGAAAGATGCCTGATAACTATATTCCTCAAGGATTTATTGGATAGCACAATATGAATCACTACAGGGAACAGGAAGCATAAGCCTCGGGTCGGCTAAGGTTGCGGGTGATCCGATGAACTTTGCTGAACAGCAGAAAGATATCCCGAATCCAGGAAACCTCTGGTCTAGTCTTTTGTTTCAGTCCCTTATCTTTTATCAGTACATTTCTCTGGCGTCTGTTTCTGTCGTGTTGTTTTTTTCAGCATTTCTGTTTTGTCTCCTTTCTGGGTGAGCTCCTTTTTGTAATTCCCATTGGGTTTTTTGGCTCTACCTGTGGAGTTATATTTATATTCCTCTTTTGTTTTATGTGTTTTTAGCCTTCATTCTAAAAAGCCTGCACATTCTTAGTTCTAAGAAGTTGCGTCTGCTTTGCCCGCCCCAGGAATCAGACATCACATTTTTATGTGCTTTGGTGAATGCAGACATCTTCAGGTCCACATTCAACAGAACTTGAGTTTTGTCTATAGAGATAAACTCTGTGCTTGTTTCCCTGTCTGTTGTGCTTCTTCACTTCTGATGTTTTTGTCATTTGCTTGCCATCTCTTTTTTTAGTCTGTGTGTTTGTGGGGTGCTGTTTTTCACTCTTTTCTTGCTTGTTTGTACTCTGTCAGTTTTGTTTACCTTTGGAGTTTGAATTTCTTTTCCTCGCTTGTGTTTTATTTTTAACATAACGTCAAAACACCAGCATTATAAGCTGCCTCCCACGTATAGGGTCTACATTTACCCCCCCCCAAAAAAATCACAATTTACTTATAGAGCCTTTTTTTTAAAAAAAAAAAAAACGGGAAAAAAAACACTTGTTTACTTGTTTGCTGAACTTTTAGGAAAAACTTATTTGAGGTTTCTTTCTGAAATTGACTGATTTCTGTTTGTTTGATCTGACTTAACTGTGGATAACTACAAAGAACTCCCACTGGATGGTCTGGAATGACTGAGGCCCTGTGGAGCGCTTCTGTAAATTTTCATTATAGCAGTAGCCAGATATAAGGTTTAGTTTGCTTTTTTATTTCTTTAGATTGTAAAATACATTTCCATAAGCTAAGGATAAGAATTAAAGCACCAGCAGAGAGTTTCTAGGCGCTGCCAGCTGATAACTGTCATCATCGACCACCTGTATGCGATTTAACTATGCTTTTAAAGGTTTGAACCTTAGTGAGTACGTCCTGTTGTGAATGCCTAATTGACCAACCAGTGTGCGTTAACAATATGACATCGTTTTGGGGGCGGGACGACTTTATTGTATAATAAAAGAGTGTTTTTATCTGTATTCCCCACTGAACCTGTTACCACTTGTGTGTTAGCTAAAATTACCATAACATGTGCCTTTTTAAGAAAAAGAGGTAAAACGAACTGAAATGATTTTGTGAACTTGGAAAACTAAAATAAAACAAAAATATTGTCTTAGTATTTGTTAGTTTGGTAAAATTCTTTATTACAACTTGCCTGATTGTTGGGTGTGCATATTGAGATTGGGTGTTTACAAGACTTTGAGTTACTACTTTCAAAACATGGTGTGTATTTATTGTAATACATGTACTGATTTTCCAAAGTCTTGCCTCTGACATGTCCCCTCTATATAATAATAATCAAAAAGACTAAATCTGACACTAAAATTAATACAAGCTAAACTAAAACGAAACATTTTCAATCTCTAAAAACTCGTCCAAAACCAGAAAATCCACTTAACTGCAACTAAACCGAATTAAAAACAAAAATCCAAAATGAAGTAAAAATAAAAACTAATTAGAAAACATAAAACGATAATTCACATGCAACAACGCTGTATAAATAGCTGCCTATGTCTATACAGTGGGATTATTGGAAAGTGCAGCATTTTACAGCTGCCAAAGACAAAAAAAAGGTTTTAAGCGCCTTGGAGCGACATGGCAACCAGAGACCACAGAAAGCCAATGACTATGGATGGTGATGCAAAGTAGGCGGATCCCGAGAGAAACTTCTGTCAATTTCGATGCAAGCGGTTGAAGCCAGTGAGAGTGCAGGATACTGTAATATGACAGGGTAGCAAATACATTAGAGGGTTACCTAGACAACCGAAGACTGCAACATCCGCTAGCGACCAGCGAGTCGTTCCTTGTGTGGATGCAGCTTTACATTCATGAGCTGACCAGAAATTACTCCAAGTAAATGCTGCTGTTGCTGCTGTTTGCTTGCACATTCTTCACAGCAGCTTTATAAGGTGATGGAATTTCACTGGCATTGTTTTACAGGTTTGCAAACAAAGTTTGGTAACGAATGACAAATTCAGATGCCTGTAATGCATAGTGTCTGTACAATAATTTTAAACTGAGATGCTTACATTTTGGCCACTTGTATGTCAAAAGGCCAGACCTGCCAGAGGCTTAGTAATGGGACTGCATGGTCGGTAGGAGGGTCAGTTTGGCAAACAAACGTGCCTGCGCTGCCCCTCTGGGGTCCAAAGATGGGAAGAGCTGTCATGTTGAGGGAGCTGGCGAAAGATGAAGAGGTTGCGCTGTTTGGATCACAGCTCTGCCAAAGCCTGCAGGACTTCTTTCCCTTTACAACACTCAGCCTAATCTCCTTCACTATCGCCCCTTTCATTACCCTCTCCTTTTCTTCTCCTCAAGTTCCTCTGTCCCTTATCGTGTCGGGCACCCTTGTTCCTGGCTCACTTATGCCCCCTCCCCGACACCCCCTCCCCTGTATGCTGCTCTCTGTTTTATCCCCGCAAGCCTATTTTCAAACAACCTTTCTCACATTTTTACCCAGGTTTCTATTTTCTCTCCATCCTCCTCCTCTTTATATCGCCTTAATTTCTTTTCATTTGAATCGTTCTAATTCCATCTTATTTCTTCTCACCCTCCCACTGCTCATATTTATTATTTAAGCCCTCAGCAGTGCCTCCGTATGTGCCGTTTCCTCTTTATAGATGTTGGCCTACTTCTGTCTCAACCTGTAATTGTGCTTTGGACTGAGAGCTGCTCACACCAATGTCCCTTAGAGGTGTTAAACTTGTGGGCAAACTGTTTGCACAACAGTTTAATAGAATAGATAATTTCTGGTGAACTGAGATGTGTGAATTAGTACATTGTCCCACTGGATGTAAAGACCATGATGTTAAGCTGCAACTGATAAATTGTTTTCTTTCTCCCCCCCTTTCTTGAGTTATTACATTAATTATTTAGCTAAAAAAAATCACAATAACAGACCCTACAATAATACATCATGAAGGAAAAACTCCCTTTTAACAGGAAGAAACCTCCAACACAACCAGGCTCAGGGAGGGCGAATGAAGACAGGATAGAAACATGCTGTGAAAGAGAGCCATTATAAGACTGAAATATCTTATCATTTGCAAAATTGTTGAATTTCCGTGATACCCATAGGCGCTGTTTGTGTGTTATGATGCATTTAAAATTTTTTGACTAACATTTGAGTTGATTATTATGATTTTTATTTTTATCTTTATGTTTCTCCACAGATTTACATAGTAAGTGATATAATAAGTTAATAATATTACCACATATTTAAACATTTTGCTTTGCACAAGTTTATTCACAATTTCCAATTTAATTTATTATCAACATAAACATAAACCTGCCAATTTCATTCATTTGAACATTTCTTTGGTTATATAATGTAAGATTTCCAAATGTTATACATTTTGTTCATCAAAGGTGAAGATAACTTGAATTAGAGTTAGAGTCAAAACATTTTTGCAATTAGTATTTCACTTCCCACAGAATCCAAAAGATGCTTGAAATTTTCCTCTATACAAAAAAATGAGTGTCATCAGCAAATAAAGTCCTATTTAAGGACTCTATGAAATGGACAAACAGATAAATTTCATTCATTCATTTGTTTCAGTTTTTAAATTTAATACTGGCCTTCATTAGATGTGAGGTATAGTAGTGCACATAGCATGGGTAAAGCTACATATATAGTAAAAGAATTGCTTATTTCAGCAAAACAATGTCTAACCACTTGCTGTATATGTTACAGCAGCACTGCTCTTTAAAAAAAGAGTATGGGTGCTAAACTGGCCTCCGGCTCTGTTCGGATCTCTCTCCTAGTTGGAATCTTTTATTGAGCAACAATGGAAAAACATTTTTCTTTCAAGTCTATAACAGTGGGTTCCTTCAGTTTCCAAAAACAGAGTGTTATTAAAAGAAGAGGTGATGCAATGCAGGAGTAAACATGCCGCTGACACTTTTTCAACATCAGATTCAAACGTTTCACTTTCATCGTTTGATGTCTTGTAGTTCTATTATTTTTTGTTAATTCTAATGTTTAGCTGTTGTGAAACTCTTTTAATGCTGTTTTTTTTTACATTTAAAATGATGTATCAGCTTTGGATTTTTTTTGGAAGAGTAAGTGTATTGCAGTCTCAGAAACTTGTGATGTACTAGACTCTAGTTCAGGGTGTTCCCAGCCTATGTACACAGTGGTTATTTATAGGAAATGAAGCCTTTAAAACATTCAGACCAGTGTCAACGGAAATGAGAGGCTGTCATTTCTGGATGTAAACTCCAAAAAATACATTGCCTTCCTGCAATAGTCAAGGCAACTGTCATGTTGGATTTTATCCAACTTGGTCTAGCAGCGCTCTTTAACATGCCACCAACTGCAGCAACAAGAGGACAGCGGGGTGGAGGAGGTTGTGACGGTGAAATGAAACATGCAGGCAGCCATAAGAAATGGAGACAAAAAAGGAGGGATGGAGAGAAGAAGAAGAAAGAATGAGGGGCAGAGACAAAAGTGGAGTTTGTTTGAGAAGGAGAGTGAAATACTAGGCAGAAGCAAAGAGAGAGGAACCAACAGATGTTCTCTGACCAGGCCTGAGGAAACAGGACGAGGAGGAAAGCAGCGTTTTGGTCACTACGGAGGGGATTGAATTTCCTCACAATCAACACTGATTATTGAACCGGACACTTTGAAAATCTTCCATCGTTAAGAGACAAAGGAGAGAAGTCCAGCCAGATCTCTGAGTGAGATCAGCGAGATAATCTGAGCGAGATTATTTGGTTGAGCCAATCACAAACTGAAAAAGCCACAACACAATTTCCTGCTCAGCACATCAATGCTCTCTTTTTTGTTTTTTGCAGCGCCATTTCAAACTGGTGAAAAAAACCCTGATAACTAAAATTAGAACGTCTGAGCAAGAGGACTTTGAACTTATAGCTATTTAGTTATTGTTAAAAGTTAGTGGCATTTGATCAAACTGACACTTTTTATTGTGGATTTTCGGAGCAAATGAATTTCAGAAGCATGCGTAACTGTCTGTAGGAAAAATATTTATCTTGCATTCGCCATCCATTAAACTTTTGTGCCAAACAACAGATATGTGACAGGCCGGGGTCAGGAATGAAACTGGTTTGTTAGCATAGTTTGATTTTGTTGAGGATCTGTTACCTTTTTAGAACTGTTACATCCCCAGGCTAGTCTAGGGGTTAGAAGAGACTAACATAAAGGTAAAATAGTGAAGGAGGAGTCAAGATGGTAGTTTTAAAAGGTTTATTTTCTGCTAGCATTAAAGTTATGGTTCAGACTGAGGATTAACTTCAGGGAGAGCCAAGGCCAACATAACAAACAAAACATCGCTGATACGAAAATAAAAGAAACTTACCTAACTCCAAAGGAAACACAATATACAACCTATAACCATAAGGTTACTTTTAAAATGTATTCCATTACAGAATACAGAATACATGCCCCAAAATGTATTCTGTAACGTATTCCGTTACGTTACTCAATGAGAGTAACGTATTCTGAATACTTTGGATTACTTAATATATTATCATGCTGTTTACAACTACATGAATGTACTATTGCTGTGATTTATTACTGTTACTGAAGGTCCGCGGCTCCGAACCGTAGTAAAGGGACCCCTGGCTAATACGGTGGGTTCTGTGTCGGCTCGTAGCCGAAAAATAGCTTTACTTTGTTGTCTGGGTCAACTTTGCTAGCGAGAGACAGAGAGAGGCGTTGAAAAGCTGCTCCAACAGAACTTATTGTTTTTGGAGGAAAACAGGAACACGGTGTACAGTCGAGTCTTAATAACTTACTAACTTTAACTGGGCTCGTCAGGCACTCTTCTTGGCTGCAGTGGTTATTATTATATTTACATGCTTCCAGCTCCCGTTTTTGCTCGATGACAGCTCGTACTTTTCCTTTTTCTCCCTCCCTCGCTCACAGACACATAACGGGTACAGCAGTCCATTCTCCCTGCAGCACGGACTACACTGCCTATGATGCTACATTCTTTAGAGCTATATCGGTAGCATTCTGCCTATTAGCTTAGCACAACAACAACAGGCGCTCTATCACCCAGGAAACACGCAGAGAGAGAGAGCGTAACCCTGTAACCATGGCAACCGTAACGCTGCCACCTGGAACAACAGAACGTAGCTGTCAAACAAAACCCAAACAGGCCTGACCCGCCACAATATGAAACAGGGAAGTACTGCCGTGTAATCCATTTATTTCAACAAAGTAACTGTATTCTAAATACCACCTTTTTAAACGGTAACTGTAACGGAATACAGTTACTCATATTTTGTATTTTAAATACATAACGGCGGTACATGTATTCCGTTACTCCCCAACACTGACCATAACCTACCTAACAAACCATAAACAGGAGAAAACAGGCGATCAAAACAAAAGGCAGCTCTCCCCTACAAGCAATCTGAACATGGAAACACAAAATGCACATACACGTCAAAAGGCATGCAAGCCTGCACAAGTATGGCAGTCAGAATGGCCGGAGGGCCCAGAAACACAGCTACCCATGGATTATATAGTGCTCTGCTGATTGGCAATTAGGCGGAATCTGTGAGCAGCATCCAATCAGGACAGAGGAGGCGGAGCCTAGACAGAACATGAGGGATTATTTAGCAAGAGAGAAAACAGCATCCACCTGGGGGATGTAACAGAACTTAGGACTGTTTTTTTGGTATTTCAGTCATTAAATCATATCCACAAAGATATTTTTAGTTCATTAAAACCTTGGGGCTTTGTCTCTCCAGACATTCATGTGTAAAAACATCTGTACTGATAAGGGAAGGCTAGGTGACTGCTCTTAGTGCTGATAGTTGGCTGTATGTAGATGTACAAACTTTTTGTATCAAACAGTCAGGTGGTGGAATTCTGGCAGATCATATAGCTGTGACACCTATAACAGATGTTATCAGATTGACACCGCAGTTTGTTGTACTATGAGTGTATTAATTTGTACAACAAGTGGCTCCAGTGGGAAATGAATACCATACGCTTGCAATTGAACTACACAAAAGTGTAGCAAAGTGGGTGTCAGCGAAGAGCCAGGTCTTTGAAACCAGAAATAGACAGGAAGCACGTATTTCTTCTTCTCATTGTCAGAGACCTCATAAAGAGAAAGGCAGCGAGGCTTTAGACAAGCCTAATTAAAACTTCCAATGCTATGAATTCTCTTTGATCTCTCTATAGAGTCCCAGTGGATGGGCTTCAATGTCGCAGTTCCCCTCTGTACTTCTGTCCTATAACCCACCATCTCCTCTTGTTTGAGTCTCTTTATTGTTCCTCTATTGTTATTTTCATCAGAATAATGGTCACTTTGCTGTTTTTCGTGGGCAATTGATAACTCTCTTGATGTTTTAGTTCTCTGAGTTAATCACAGAAGCAGGTTTCCAAGTACAGGTATATATGATGTACATATGTGTGCATTCAGATGAGACATTTTGTAGTATTTTGCAAGTGCATTGTAGCAGAACTGGATCAAAATGTACTGCGAGTTTAAGAAAGTCCCCAGGGATACTTTGAATCTCTTCGCATAAGTTAAGAAATGCTTTGAAGTTTGCTCTCTGGCAGAGGGTCAGATGAGAAGATTGGTACCAATTTTATATGTACCTGTTTAATATGAGGTTTACCCCAGCAGCTGCTTAGCTTGGAATGAGCCAAGCTAACTGTTTCTAAGTCAGCCAGCAGAATGTGGGTAGGGCTAAGCTTTGTTTATTATGTCTGGGTTTGGCTGAATCAGTAGTACTTAACCTATTAATAGCTAGTAAGTGAGAAATAAACAGCTTAAAAAGCCACTTTTGCCTTCAGAACTGCTGTAACTCTTCATGGCAGAAATTCAACAAGGTCCTAGAAACATTTCTCAGAGATTTTGGTCCATATTGACATGATAGCGTCACACAGTTGCTGCAGATTTGTCAGCTGCACATCCATGATGTGTATCCCCCATTCCACCATATAACAGAGTTGCTTTATTCAAATATAATCTGGTGACTGTGTGGGCCATTTGAGTGCAGTGACTCAGAAACCAGGGAACAGACGAGTACACTGTGGTCAAGGGTTTGACACGGTGAGCAACAATACTCATGTAGGCTGAGATGCTCAGATTGTACTAAAGTTTGCCAAGAAAATATCCCCCACATCATTGCACCATGACCACCAGCCTGAACAGTTGATTTGAACCAGAATGGATCCATGAAATGGAAATGGATCATGTTGTTTATGCCAAATTCTGACCTTAAATTTTAAGACAGAACTTAAAACTCATAGACTAGCCATGTTTTCCAATCTTCTGTTGTCCAATTTAGGTGATCTTGTGTGATTTGTAGCCTAAGTTTCCTGTTCTTGGTTGACAGGGTTGGTACACGGTGTGGTCTTCTGCTGCCTTAGCCCATATACTTTAAGGTTCAAAGTGTTGTACGTTCAAAGATGGTCCACTGTATAACTTTGCTGTAATGAGTGGTTATTCGAGTTACTTTTGCTTTTCCTATTAACAGTCTGGCCATCCACCTCTAAACCACCAGAATTAACACGGCATTTTCACCCAAGCGTCTGCCGCTCATTGTATATTTTCTCTTTTTACAGACCATTCTCTGTAAACCCTACAGACAGTTTTGTGTGAAGATCCTAGTAGATCAGCAGTTTCTGAAGTATACAGACCAGCCTATCAGGCACTTAAATCACCTTTCTTCCCCATTCGGATGCTCAGTTCGAACTTAAGCAGTTTGCCTTGTTCACGTGCCTAAATGTATTGAGTTGCTGCCATGTGATTGGCTAATTCAATATCTGCATTAATGAGCAGCTGAACGGGTGTACCTAACAGTGAGTGTATGTTTTGCTCTTTAAATTGAATTCTCCATACACAAGGCCTCTGTGCAGCAAGCATCCGTATCCAGGGTTTTGTTTGGTTAGTTTGTTCTCTGCTGTGCTGATGCTACTTTAGTCTGAAATTAATTCAGCTTTTCAGGCGAGTAAAACTAATTCTGGCTGTCAGTTAACGTAGAGTAAATTACAATCTAACTTTGAAGGCCATTTTGAAGGTTTCAAGTCTTCACTGGGCTAGACAGGCTGGGCTGTAAATTTGCAGGTAGTTCATAGATATGAGATGGTAATAATCTCTTAATTCCATCATCTATCTTCTTGTCTGAAAGCAAATAAGAAGGTTTGGAGCTTTTATGATATAAATTACTTTTTCTATAGGTTTTGCAATAAAAACACAGAGTTCTAGGTTTTAAATAATGCCTTCATTTTCAGTAATTTCTTCCTAGATTAATTATAATAATTAAAACTTTGCAAAAACATTAGGGATTTCAGAGTAGATTATAATTTACTCCCTAAACTGCAAAGTGAACTGAACCCAACCCTGCTTTACACTGTAGTAATGATGCTAATCCTTTCTCCCATGCATATCGGACTCTCTAAACTCCTTTGGTAATTAGACTCCAAACTTTACATAATAGGCTTGAAAAATATATTAAACATATTAGCCAAAAAAATCACATGGCTATTATTTAAGAATTAAATTACAGAAACGCTAATAGCTGTTTCAAAGTGCACTTTCTGTTTGACTTAGCTTGACAGACGTCAACATGGAAGTGGGCAGAAATGCATCTCTCATTCCTAACGTGGGGTCATCTCTGGTCTTCTTGTTCCCTCCTGTTTTCACGTCGCAGGCATCAATCCTCTGAAATATTTAAAACAGTTCATTCTGAAGCCTCTGTTTTCCATGTGTTCTCTTTTGGAAATCCATCCTTTGATGTTTTGACATCCTCAAAATTGCTTTAATTCCTTTTGCCACAATTTATGAAACTGTTAATTGAGCAATTACTGCAGTGTCGATCTGTCAAAATTACCAGTTGTAATGCTATGCTGTTTTTTTTAAACACCCTAAGTTTAAAGTGATCCACTAGCTCATTTGCAGGAACAACCCAGCCAACTCTGACAAGGTAATTTGGCGTCAAGATAAAGGCAGTAGCAGACACTTTTAATCTTTGATTGTTTGAAGTTTGGCCTGTTTCTGAGTCAGCCTAGATTAAAGATGGAGTAAAAAGTCTGTGGATAGGAATTGTGTGTGTGTGTGAGAGAGAAAAAGAGTGCAGGAGACAGCTGAGGTGGAGGTGTTCCTCTGTTGATGGGTCGTGGTTAAACATGGGACATCGTGTCTTCGGAAGGCAGCGCGCTGCGTGGCAGCCCTGGCTAATGGGAATCTGTTGCCTGTCATCTTTGGCCAGGCCATTTCATCAGAATGTCAATAAGGGGAAAAAAGAGTAGCATAGAATTTCTGTTGCCTACTGATGAATGCAAGCAAAAGGAGAACAGAACAAATGTGGCGCCCAAAGGGGAGGGAAGGCCAACTCCGACTTGGGGGAGATATAGATTGATGAGGGATTGTTCGCTGGGAATGAGATTTCATGAGAAGCTGTAGATTTTCTCCCTCGAGCTGCAGGTATGAAACAGAGTTGTGTCACAAAAGCAGCAATACAACCCCCCACCCACACACACACTGCTCATCATTGAGCTACAATGACGATCGTGTTTGGCCAGAGTGGAAACTCAGACATTTACTTGTTGTGAGTTTGAGAGTTGATTGGAACTTTTTTTGCCTATGTGTAACAGATGAAAGCTTAACAGAACTGCAGCTGAATAATTGAGGTCTTATGTGATGGTAATTGTAGCCCATAAATAGGGATTCGCCTTTCGCAAACAAACACAACCTGTCTGAGATCTTTCTCTCTTCTCTTTTTTGGCTAGACTCTCTTCCTCCCCTTCATCTCCTCTTTACGTCTCACTCTGCCCTCCTTTATGTCTTTTCCTGGATCTTTTTTTTTTCTTCTTCTTTTTGGTGTGTCCCAGTCTTTGTCAGTTACATGCAGACAGAGAGACGCGCGCACAGAAAAGTGACAGTTTCAAAGGAGTGCCTTGTGGAAGAGCCAGTATTGAACAGGAGACTCGGTTGCTTTAATTGCTGTCAGAGGCAAGATGGGAGTGGCAGGAAGATGGAACAGCTGAAAGGTTTCATTTCAAAACACGGCAAAGCTGTTTTGTGAAAAAAGTTCATCTGAAACCTAGCAGCACAGGAGTAACATTTCAAAGAATATTATGTATATATATTACAATACTGTTTTTTAGCTTGCCAATTAGTTATGTGCTCTATAAGTCTGTTACACCCAGTGTAAAAGGTATTTTAAATATAACTTAAAGTGTAAATATCAGATATTTTATGAGATGTTTCTTGCTTATATGTCAGCATCCAAGCTAGCTGATTAGCTAATGAAGTTTATAGTAGCGTGTTATGTCAATAGCAAGTTCAACATAACCAGGCCTTTTCTGGTTCTTAGTTCAATCATGATTAATTAGTAGTTCCTAAATCTCAGCTCTTTGTTTTATGTAAATGGCTATTTTCATTAGTATTCTGCTTTGGGCTCATCAGGTATAGCCTCGATATTTTCCTAACCTTTCCCTGGAGTCCTTCTGTGTCAACTTCTATATTAGTCTTGTCTCTGTGTGTAGTTACTTCCTGTTTTATTTTGATAGTCCTGTATCTTTTGTGCTTCGCATTTGGTTTTCCTCTTGTGTCTTGTTATCTGTGATTTGTTCCCACTGTGTCTCCCACCGGTTTGCCCTCTGCCTCATTATCTTGTGTGAATTTATACCTCAGTTCTCTTCTTGCCCTTTGTCATATCCTCCCTCTTGGTTGTGTGCTCCCTTGTTCTGTGGTTTCCCCTGGATTCTTAGTGTTTGAATTCCTGGCTCCACCGTGGCCATTATTTTGTTCGTTTTTTTACTTTAAAGCTGTTTTTGAGTTGAAGTCTTGTCCCCTGAGTCACGGAAATATATTAAAAAAAACATTGTTGAAAAGTGCAACACAAATAAGGCAATAGAAAAACTGTAATCTTGTATATATGTGATTAAATATATTTATTTTACCGCTGAGAGCTCTTTTGACACCTCCTGCTGTTTATTTATACAGTTTTATACCATAACCAAGTATTATAATCAGGTCTTATACTAGGGGTGTCAAATATAAGGCTCAGGGGTCAGAAGTGGCTAGAAAAAGACTTAAATTTGGCCCACCAGAGGGCTTTGGAAAATATGGCTTAAACTTTGGACTTTTAACAGTTTGTTTTTTGTTCTTTTTAAGTTTTACAGCTTTTCCTGCTGATAAAGACCTCCCCCATGGCCAAAGTTATTAAGTAACAGATAAAGTTAAATGATCTACTCTACAAATTTCTGTTTTCTTTTGTTTGTTTGTTTATTTTGCTTTTTACAATGGTTCCATAGCTAAAATTAATGTGTCAATTTGGTAAATGGACTGGTTCTTATATAGCGCTTTTCTACTCTGTCCGAACACTCAAAGCGCTTTATACAGCTAATTCATTCACCCAATCACACAAGCACTTCTAAGCTTAAGTATCTAACATTCATACACATTCACACTCCGATGGATGCATCGTGGGGTTAGTATCTTGCCCAAGGATATTTGGCATGCAGACTGGAGCAGTCTGGGATCGAACCACCGACCTTCTGGTTAGCGGCTGATCCGCTCCTCCACCTGAGCTACAGCCACTCCATTGCAACATGCAGTTATCACAGCACACTCCTGTAAATATACAGTTTAATTTGGTGCCATTACTAATTTTATTGTTCACATCTCAGCTGAGAATCTATTTTTACTCTGAGAAAATGTTAAATGGAACCTAAAAATATGACCCTACAGCCGATTTTAAACAGAAACTGAATATAACCTCCTCTGGAGCAGGTCAGGTGTGCGCCATAACTTACCATGATGATCCAGCCAACTTCATGGCATTAAAAAACTTTACCCTCAGTACCTCCGTAACCATTAATCTTACTGTGTAGTATGTAGGAAAAAGATTCCCTTGGCTTTGGAAGTAATGATATGTAAAATTAAGACACGGAGGAAGCTAAGCAAGCTGAACATCCTAAAGTCTGCAGCTATTTTCATGTATTTCTAGAAAAAGATGGTCATTGTATGATTTTGTGTTTATTTGGCTGACCTACGTTTTGAAATACTCACAGCATCCTCTAATCTGAAGCTGTGATATCTGAAGCAGTAGTACGCTTGCTTTGTTTAAATCTCGTTTTGGCTTTTCAGCAGCAGTGCCAGTGTGCATGACCGCAGGCCTAACGGGTCACTGGGTCTTTACCCATCATGCCTCATTTTCTGGGAGTTGCTTGGCTGCGTAGCAGAGATGCTCCTCTACATCCTCAGTCTCCCAGCGCTCACCTTCTTGCCAAAAAAGCCGAGACAGGACCTTGATGAATGTCTGGTTCATAACAGTGATGTGACTGGGGGAAAGGGGGGTGGGGGTGGTAATGATTTAATCATCGTATAATGGATGGAGGACATCATTCAGGCTCGGATTAGTGCAGGTGTTTGCCACCCCAAGAATACTCAGGCTGATGAATCTCATTGTCAGCGCTGAAAGTGATGGTGTGGTTTAATCTCCACTGTGAACTGAAAATACAAGTTATTTTTGAAGTGTCAACGATTCCTCTCCGGCAGTAGATGCATAAGAATTAGCCCAAGTGTTCATCTGAGTTTGACTCATGTGCTTGGCTTATGATTTACATTGTCCTTTGGTCTGCTGTTTCCAAGGCTTCAACTAATGATTTTTCTCATTGCTGATTAGTCTTACGAATAATTTGTTGCTTAGCTGATTCATTGTTAGTTCAAAAATGTTAAAAAAGAAATAGAAATTAATAGTCATTACAGTCCAAAAGCCTGCACAGACAGCTTCTTCTTGCTTTGCTACTCTCAATTCTCAATATTTTACATATTTGCTTAATAAAAACAACAAGGAATTGATTACCACTGATTCATTTTGAACTGAAAAGTCATTTTTCTTTCATATGTATAAACGCTTAAAGCTTAAAACTACATTGTCAGTTCTTCTGATGCAATATCTGTGCTGATAGTCATAGATAACTCAAAAACACAGAATGCATAATGTTTGTGGTCCATTTGCAGAAGAAATGTGCTGCTAAATATATTCAGTTTACCTGCAGCACCCATGTAGTGTCGGGCTGTGGGAGGCAAAGGCAAGAAAAGATGGTGAGATTTTCTTGTGGTTTCAGTTTGTGGACCAAGGGCAATGCAAGTTTGTGTAATAAGGGTAAATTGACACCTGCTGTCTTCACTTTTATATAATGGTTAAAGTTACTAAGCAACAACAGATTGGCACTAGCAAAAATAAATGCAGATGCTGTGGTCATTTCCTGTATACAGGGGACTAATGATACAAAAAGACAACACTTGGTGACCTGTGTAGTGTGCATAGGTTATTGTTACTGCACATGACCTTTTGTTGTCTGCTCCTAAAAGTGGCTGAACCACTGGTATACAGGATGATACATATCACTGATATTTATTATATTGTTATCCATTGAATAGCACTCATTCACTAACAGTGTATATGCACACATCTGCACGCAAATTGTGTATAAGAACGTTTCACACACAAATCATTACTTTAGGAAAACAATCAGTATACTAATATTACTGATTGGTGGGATTGTTGTTGTCTGCCATGTTTTCCCTTTTTTTTTATCACATCGTTCACACCTGAAAATGACCATTGCACTGCGTGCTTTGATTTTCTAAATTTCGTACTGTTTCTGAAATATTTTACTTTTTCTGGAGATGAAGTCGCATCAACTTTGAGGGAAGAGCCAGTCCTCTCTCTCACCTCTCACTTGTATGTTGAAGGTCGTGAGTTCAAGTACAGCTCGGATGTTTTTCACAATGACAATTAAATCAAATTTTTGTCTCCTTATAATCTTGGACAGAGAACTGTAAACATTTATTGTAAAATATTCCATACTTTAGAGGTATTGCTTTACTACAAAAGGGTAAATATCCCAGAACAGTGAGGGCGTCTACACTTATATTACAAAAATTTGGACGACCATCTAGAGCAATTCTATTATTAAAATTTATTAGATGATCTGAAACATGTAAATGTGACAAATATGCAAACAAAAAAAAAAAGGAAAAAAAGGGAGCACAACAACTACGTGGGTCTCTCAGTCAATTCTCATGGGCCTTAAAGTGGTTTTGAATGAAAAGGAATGGAAAATGGAACTGTGCTCTTTGGGTGAGAGTCCGTTCTTTGAACGCAGCAATAATTGGAGAGCCTGACAAAAGCAACGGGGCGACAAGGGAGAGCTAGTGGGACTCTCCATTCTCTTGATTTGGTTTGGAGACAGGCTTGTGACTGACTGAGAAACCCAGGCAGAGAGAAAGAGAAAGCAAATCTGTGATGTGAAAGCTGCACGCTGAGACATGGAAATAGGAAAAATAAGACCTGCCGGTGGTACAAGTTTCCCCCTCAGCTTGAAGTTTCCATGCTAAATCAGGTATTTTTAGACCGTCTAATCTAAGCATCTATTTTCTTTCTTTTTGTCAAACTGTCATAATGTCAGCCAAGCAATGTCAGCTTAAGCATAACAGGCTGTCTGCATTGTTCACATGCTGTGAAACACTCTGAATGAATATCTTAGTAATACTAACAGAACAACACAGAAAGAGATCAGTTGCTGTATCCTACACGTACCAATGTGGCCTGTGAGTACGTGTCTTTGCCTGATGGCGTGACCACGTTTTACGGGCTGTAGAAGGCACTTTGGGATGAGCAATAAAACGTGTAGATGGCTGCCTATGTGACAAGGCCTTTAGGATGCCCTCCAGGTTTTTATTTGTGGCAAGAGATGAAGGGGATTTTTGCAAGATGAGCTAGATGGTTAGTTAGCTGGTGCAACCTTGTAAGAAGTTGATACGTGTGTGAATGGCTCCAAATGTGTTTGTGTCAATACGCTATTTGTATATGTCTATCTGCCAAAGAGACCCAGCACATTCCTCTAATGTCCATGAATTTCAGGGGCCTCGTTGGAGGCTATAGGTTTACAATCCATCTAAAGTTACCCTGAGACCAAATGTGGATTAGTTTTCTGTCTGAATTTATACCAAGCCTTGATCATATCACCCAAGGATACATTATACATGTGGTATGCAATGAGGAGATTAGCAGCGAGAGAGCAGTGAGGAATGATGCTTTAAAAAAAAAAAGCTTAAAGTGTAAGTAAGACTGTGATACAAGGACCCAAAGATTCTGCAGGTTGTTTTAGCAAACTCATTTTTATTTTGCTGTCACAGGTATCCACCTGTGCAGCTGTACGCTTTCCAGCGTGCTCCAGTCCACGGCTCTCCTCTCCAAACCTCACACACTTCTTCCGGGCCTTGGCAGCTACTGAAATAGGGAAAGCGTGGTTAACGTGATGTACCTCAGCTGTGCTGGCCCATCCTCTCTGGCACTGTCCCCCAAACCCACCGCTCCACCCCTCCCCTGTAGCTGAGCCACAAACCACACTCCGCCACAAAGACTATATCACACTAGCTTGTTTCTGTGAGTTGTACATAAGTACACATGCTTGTAGGAAGCTTTCAGATGATGTAATGTCCCCTCTGGGAGTCGTGACAGAGGTCCTGAGGTCATGGGCAACAATGACTGCGAATGTCACACTGGGTTTCTCAAGTGAAGACATGAAAGTCGTGGCTGTCTGGAGTGAAAATTGTGTTTGACGTGGCTAATTTCTGCACTGATTTAGCTGGGAGCTGATCACTTTGCTTCTGACACATCTTATCAGCTTTGATTTGATCATCGTAGCATGTTAGCAAATTTTTCTAACTAACTGGTTAACTAAAAAAAGTTTATATAGAAATATCCTCATTCCTGTGCCAAACACAGGAACCCCAAAAGCTTAAAAAAATTGTTTTTGGAGTGGGAATAGCTCTGAAAGGTGGCTCTTAGAGTTTGTAGGCCGCTCTATAATCTGCTTTTCAGTCATTAAAGCTACTTTCTCTGCAGCTGAGCTTAGCGCTCAGTGTGTCGCATACCTCCTCAAAACTAAGAAGCAATACTTTTCTTTGAATGGACTGAATGTGCAGGTCAAAATAAGAGAAGCAGATGTGTAAAACCAGGACCAGTGCAAGCTGACTACACGTAATTTGCGAGCACTTAAAGATCCAATATGTTAGACATTTAGTTCAAAAATAGTTGATAACCTTCAAAATTACCTGTGTACTGGGTTGTGCAAAGGTCTTGAAAGTCTTAATCTTTTTAAAGAGGTATCTGGCAATACTTCTGCAGGCCTTTGATAGGTCTGTCAACACTTTTCTTTGGATATTGGCTCCTTTTTCACTCATTATCTGTGCAATCCTTCTCAACATTTTCATAATGATCAAATACAAGTAAAAATAAAGTTTTTCAGATATAATTCAGGTTGTTTCGATGAATAACGGCAGTGATTTCAAATGCTGACTTTCATATGTATGTACTGTGTTGCAGAAATCTCTGCTGAATTTAGCACGCTAACCAGCTTGCACTCGCTTGTATCCTCACGTAATGCAACTTTGTATCTCACAGTGAGAAACGAAATCTGTGTTACATTCAGTCGGCCCTCAGGGCACACTGGTGATGGTAGAAACTAACAGTGGTTGCTCAATGATCCACAGAAATTTAAGCCAGGATATTAAAAAACAGCAACTCTGCCTTAAAGAGCTTAAAAAGCTAAATGTTTTACATGCTGAACATTTAAAGGATGATTATCTAAGATATCTATGATAGTTTTGTAGGATGGGGGGTATTCTCTTAATATTTTTATTGCAAATGACATGTTTATGGACAAGCATGATGTTCTTGATGGACCAGTTCTGATGTGCTGGTGATTATAATCTATGGGAGATTGGCTCAAAATAAACTGTGACGCCTGTGCTCATTGTGATAAAGAACATGTTTGGCGTTTATTGTTTGAGTTCTGTGGTACAGAGGAGTAACCGACTATATTTAAGTTCTTGTATTCACACACAACACCAAATTCAATTCATGGGAAGCCCTGAGCAGCCTGGACCTGTTGCAGGGTAATTAATTAAGGGAGGGTTCAGACGTTTCGATAGCTACTTTTGGCTTTTCCCTTATTCACAAGGAGTAGCTTTGCATGTTTGATTTGGCAGATCTTTCAGGGCGCATGCCCTTCCTAATGCAAGTCCAAAGGGATCTGTGTCTGCTTTCGAGTTCAAGCAGGGATCTTCTGTTGTTAGCCAAATGTACATATCATTACTGATATCTACATTGTAGATATCAGTAATGAATTTTTAAAAAAATCAGTGGATTGAAATATTGGGATGTGATTTCCTTGCCAAATAGATTCTACCTGGCAGGCGTTAAGGTGGAAACATGGAGCTGACAACACAAAAGTATTTTACAGGTTTCACGTTTGTTACATTTAGATGTTCTTTTGAGCACAGCCAATTCTCTCATGGTACTCCGTGATGGCAGCAGCCTAGCCGTTGTTGCTAGGGAATCTGTGTTGAAACTGCAAAACCTCTACAAAGTGCATGTGTGTGTGTGACTGTGTGTGTGTGTAGATTGTACCTGTGTCATCATTATTTTGGGGAATGCACCGCTAGTGCTTTACTGACAGGAGTGTTGCTATTTGTGTGAATGCACGTTCTCTCACTGTGAGGGGGGAAAAAATCTCTCGAGCCCCAGATAGTGTTTGGGTCGCTGCTCTTTTGCCACAGTTATAAGTGTCAGCTGGATGGATCACATGTTTCCAGTAACTGTACCCTTCCCACTCTATCTCTGGACACCCTCGTTTTCCCCGGGCGTCCTCCTGATGGAAGCTGATGTGATGTGGTCCTCGGCTGCAGGAGTGGAGCTGCTAAAACAGATGAAAGCGGCTCTAAGAGGCCCTTGTCTCACCCCTGCCAGGCGCTGATAGAGATGGATGGAGGGGAGCGCATCACAAGCAGCACATGAGGAGATTACTGATGAAGGTGTGAAGGGGATGAGTGGCAGCCTCATCCTTGACTCTCCAGAGGCACAGCAGCCCCAGCCCTCTGGCTCCTGGCCCCAAGTCAGTGAGGGCTCTCTGGAGTGCTGATGATGGGATTCATGAATACGCGGGGGTTGGCTGGAGGGGTCAAGTAAACACACAGAGGAAAATAAGACAAATGAAACACTAGCGAGGACTTGAGAGGAGGAAATTAGACAAAGAGAGAAGAGAAAGAGAGGAGAGGCGCAGAAGCGAATGGAAAGGGAGAAGGCCAAGGAGGATGATGTGATGCATGCTGGTTGTGGGAGCGCCTCTGCTCTGCTCTGCTCTGTCCCTCCAGGAAGTCATAGCACTTCTCCTCTCCATTTGAAGGAGGCTACGTCGCCATGGCAACGAGCGAGAATCTGCACCCGTTTCCCGGCTCACCGGGCTGGGCTGTACGTGCGCATGCATGATTGTGTGGTGCGCAAACACATCGGCTCATCGCCGCTGCATGTGTGCCTCCGTCTGAAGTGTAACTGTCATTCGGTTGGTTTGTGTGTGTTTGTGCATGTGTGTGTGTGTTTCTGTGAGCATCAAGTGCAGGCATGTGTGCACAAGAGGGAGATACACACTGGTACGCGCACACACAGAGCCTCACATTCACAGTTTGTACTGCAGGCTTTATTTTTAGCACGTGGTGCTTATATAATCAGGGTGACACTGGGGGGAAATAAAAGGAAGGGGAAAACATCTCCTGTATTTCCTTTAGCCCCTATCTGCCAAATTTGCTCTGCTTTTCCTCCTATGTGTTCCCTCGCTTGCTTTTTTTTTCTTTCCCGGTATTTTCTTGTTTCTCCTCTCCTCTTTCCATCTCTCTGGTCTCAGTCTCTAGTCCCCCCATGCTCCCTGCCTCATTATATATTTGACTCAACATCTTCTCCTTTTTCTTTTCCTCTCTTCGTGCATTTCTGTCTTTCCCACAACTGTCATCTGTATCTGTTCGCCTCTCCTCTCTTTTCTTTCTTTATCCTCGCCACACAGACATCTCTACCTTTGCTATGGCACTCTATAGTCTTGTTAACGGTGGGTGCAAAAGAGCAATGTAGCAGGAGAAAGAATTAGAGATGTGGTAAGGCAAAAGAGATAGAGACATGATGAGAACACAGAGAGAAATAAGAGAAATGGGTGAGTAAACAGATTGTAACACTACAGAATTAGAAGAAGGTAGTGCAGAGTGCACAAAGACCAGAGATCCTCTCTGACAATCTTGCTTGCTGCTTTTAAAGACTCATATCCCAAGTGGGCTGTGATCCACACTCTTGTTTAGCCCTTTTTCCCCCCTCCTCCCCGTCTGCGTGAGCTCATTCCTTAAGGTAATTTGAAAATAGATGACATTTCAGGATTAGTTAGTGGGATCAGAGGCAGAGTGGGCTCATGAAGGCCAGCAGCCAAGCTGGTGGGAATAACCCATTCTGCCTTCTTCCCGTAATATTCAGCAAATCACAGCTTTACCCGTAAACGACCTCTCTGTGGATTTACATGTTTGCTGGTCTTTGCTGTACGGCGAGGTGTATTTGATGCGAACGAGTGGATGAATGCCACATCCGAGGAGTCATCAAAAAGTAACAGTAGCTACTGCATGTATGCACAGCATCCCACTTCTGTACAGCTGTGGAAAAATGCTTACACTATCATCTCTAATTACTTGGACACTTGGTCGTGCCAGCATCTCAAGCAGTAACTGCACTGTAGTTAGGGAGGCGCTGTAAGCAGCTATGATTGGGGGCATAAACTGAGGATCGCACCGCTTCTTGGTCGAGGTCTGATTTGTCTCTGATTTCAGGAGTTACTGACCTTTTCCTTTTCACTCCACCTTTTCCTAACCCTCACCCTAACCAAGGAGTTTTAATGGACTACACACAACCATATGGTTTATCTGCTGGACCTCAGCTGGAAACACTTTTGAATCCAACACAGACAGTCAGGCATTTCACCCCCAACCAGAGTTAGAAGAGGCATTAAAATCGATCTAAAATCAATGTTAGTCACTTGTAAATATTTTAACTCAACCAGGTCAGCTAAGCTCGAGGTGACAAGACAAGACTTAAATCTAGTCACCGGTCAAAAGTCATTTGTGTTTATTATGTCAGCTAAACCACCTACTTAATTCTTAATATACACTGTTTCACTTTACTTTAAGTGGAAACTATCGAACTTTTAGTAATTTACAGGTATAGATATGCTTGTATGTATTCTGCAGTAACATGCATTGTTATACTTTGTAGCAGAGTTACTTTTATTCACATCCATTGCAACATAATAGTTTTGATTTTTAAGGTAGATACTTTATTAAATATACTCTGTGATTAAATATTTAATTAAATGATGCAGTTTTGTTTACATTTTGTAAAAAGAGATAAAAACTCACAGAATTCCTTCATCTTATAATACGCAAAACCTGTGTCTGTTTCTTTGGCATAAAGCTTCTGCTAGACCATCAGGAATTGGGCAGCCACATGTGTACATGTACTTCAGAGATTATGATGTCACCATGTTGCCTCACTACCGCCTTACAACAGGCTAAAATGGCTTGTTTTTAGCATTTTTCCACCTACAGCACCTCAAGAAACCATCTTATCATTTTAATTTCACAACAATAACATTTCATTTGTATCTACAAAAACCGAGTTATTCGTGATATATTATGACGCCATTATGCTGCCTGGCAACCACTTAACAAGGGGCTAGAATGATCTGTTTTTAGCCCTTTATCACCTACAGAACCCTATGAAAGCATGCTTTCATTTTAATTGCATTACAATAACATCATTTGTATCCACACTGAATTATACATGCCTAGTAACCACCTAGCAACCAGCTAAAATGACCCACTTTTATCACATATATTGCATTTACCGCAATTTTATTTGCCCACAGCACAAACAGCCAGTCATTACTGTAGTGTTGGGTTATGCTGGGCTATATAATAGAAAAGAGCGCTCGAGAACAATTATCTGCATCTTAACATTTTAACATGTTCAGTAAAAAAATTGACACAAACTAGAAAAAAATAATTATATACATTCAACGCAGTATAACTGTTGTTTTGTCCCAAATGACATGTCATAATATTATATTTAACTTAGTGCATTTGTAGTTCTTCTGTGGAAATAACACTTCCTCTTTTAAATGTATGCCAGTATAATTTAGTACTACATTTATATAATTTAGATATAATTTACCTATTTCTGGAGTTTGATGGGGGGATAACTGCTTCCCCCTAACTCTTTTTTTTTTTTTTACTCATAATGTAAAACAACAACATAAGATGCAACTCACCAAATGCAAGTTCACAGTCCTGGTGACGTAGAGTCGTAAATTGGTTCTTCAAAGAAGGTCATTAACAACATGTGATATTCTTTGAATGATGTTTCAACTTTTCCTGTTTTTCCTGTCGTGAGTGAATTCAGCTAGTAGTGATTATGTCTTTGCCAAATGTGTGCACTGCTTGCTAGGAAACCTGCCCCTTTCCACATTGTTATCTTGACCTTATCCCGTGTAAAAACCTTTGATGCTCACCCCGAGCTCTCAAATCTGATGATATGAGAAAACCTTCTCGGGTCAATCAGGAAATTACATCTGGCGCCCGTCCAGGCATTATGATGGCAGACGTGGACAAAGCAGTGTAATATTATTGTTGATCTTGGATTACAGAGCGAGGCAGCAAAGCGATGACCTATCACACTGTTGTTGATACAGCTTTTTGGTAACGACAGTCCCGCGCTGGCTTCTGTTGCACTCAGAGTCATTTCATCCTGCTCAGTCATTGTACGAAGCTGGGTCTGATGTTCACTGCTGCAGCTGAGTCGAGAGAAACAGCCGTGAGCGTCACGGAGGGACTGCTCTGCTGCTCTACAGTGATGTTTGGTCACAGTCGGCTGCAGATGGGGGTTGCGTTTGTATGTATGAAAAGGATTTTGAGGCAATATGCATGAGCTAGCCAGGTTTACGTTTCGAAAACCCCATATGTGAAATGCAGGAGCGTTTACGTCTGTGTGTGCAGGTGTTGTGCAGCTCAGACGTGGCTTTTTGGGGGGACTGACAGGCAGCCGCAGAGAGGGTTTTCCACTGGCTGTAGTTTTCTGCCTGACAGCTCAGTGACACATCATTACATCTTGCTCAAGGCAGTGCGAGCAACAGTGACCTTTTATGCTGCTTTTGAGTTCCCTGCACCTATGTTCTTCTCAATATGTGGATGCATGTTTAGGATTGTATGCCTGTCGTGTTTGTACTGTCTACTCTTTCATTAACTTTCTGGGTTCACACCTCCTCTGGAATCCATTCGTTGGGTTTTCCAGCGAGCAGTTTGATTCACTGTGAATTTTCTGGTGACTGAATCTGACCTTTTATACATTTATATTCACTTCACACTACTATACAAACACAGCTGCATGGATACATAGCTGTACATATAAGGATATATTTTGATAGCCTCTGCAACCTTTGTGGGATACACAGTTAAAAAGTATAGAAAGATGGTCAATCTCCCTACAAAGCACTGCATCTTTCACTCAAACAACAGAAATAGAAAATGCTAAAGAAAATTCTTTGTACAGGTATACATCGATATACCTTAGTTATTATTGAGATTTAGGGATTTAGAAGTGCTGGTAGGAGGATTTAGTTCCCTTAAGACAGAGCTTTACTTGCTGTTTTTCTCCTTTTCGATGCTTTGCGCTCATCTGTGTTATGAAGCGGCTGGTTGTACTGTCAGGACCATGCAGAGTGATGTTGATTTAAAATACCGCAAACCAAAGTCGATGACAGGTGTGGAAGATGCCGTTTACCACATCTCTTTCCTGTCACGTCAGGGCTTTTAGTATCTTTCATAAAAAAATTTCAGCCCTCCATTCAAGCGAGACTGACCTAATATTCTGGACATGATTAGTCTGGGATGCCATTCTTTGTCAAAATTCAAAGCGCATGTTTGCGTGTCCCATCCCCCCCCCCTCCCCTCATCTGGCTGCGAGGCAAGGCAATATCGAGCCGGGAAAGTGTTGACTCAGGGGGAAGGAAAGTGTCAGATTAATAACGAAGAGGGGCCACGAGAGGCAACGGAGGAAGCCATTGAAATTAGACGGGGTGTCTTCATAGTTCACCCGAGTGAGGGGTGTGCCGTGAATTTGTAGTGTTGCAGGTTTAAATCAGGCTCATGTAGGTTTGTCATCCTGCATCGCTCACGTTCCTTTTGTCTTTTTTTTTTTTTTACCCCAGACTGTGTGATCTCTAATGAGAGCAAAAAGGCAGACAACATTTTAATTTTTAATGACAAAAATGAGCCATGACAGGCGGTGGAGGAAGCGTGGAAATTAAATCGGGGGAGGAGTCCCTGGATAAGGCAGGAGGTAAAGAAGAGAAGTTTGATGTATGAAGAGCATGAGGAGGGAACATTAAAGCTGATATAACGCTAAAGATTATTCAGATGATTAGATTTATCTGCCACATTCTGTGATTAAGTACATTTAAGCCTGTGCACTAAACTTTTGAGGTATTTGTAGTAGTTTACTTAATCATTTCCATTTTATAGTACTTAAACTCTACATTTAAAAGAGATTTACTTTTGCTGAACCTTATGAATATGTATATGTAAAACATTTATGTCTTAACAGTAACATAATATTAAAGGCTGATAAAGCATTGTATAAAAACTCATTTTATTCTTTAATATAACACTAAAAGACTTCTGATTGTCTGCTCTTATTTTAAAACTTTGCATTTTGCTGCTAATAAGTGCAGACAGAGGGAAGTGGCATGCAACAAAAGTCAACAACCTGTTATAAACCTCCAATTAGCACTTTTTAATATAATGTAATCTAAATAAAATGTGTCAGAATTAGTGCATTTTTATCAGACTGTCCAAAATCTGAAGTCCAGTGTTGGAAGAAGAACAAAGGACCAAATAAGAGAAAGGAGGAAGTGAATAAGAGAAGAGTCATGAGGTAAGAAGTGATGGGAGGATAGCAGAGAGAGAAAGAGGAAGGAGGATGGTGTTATTGGATAGTGAGACAGATGAGAAATGAAAAGAGGAGAGGGAGAGACGGGACTGTAGGGAGGACAGACTGGGGAGATGTGTATGTGTGGCGGTGGAGCTTGGGGAGTTGCTCAGGGTGTATGTGACACATACCATCAGACAGGATCAGGCAAAAGCAAATTAAGTACATGGCATCTCTCCCTGCATCCTGCATTATGTTAATGAGCCTTCTAATGCTGCTACTCTTCCTCTCTGAGCTCACCAAATGTATCTTAAGTACACACACAAACATAAAACAACTAGGTGTGTGTGTGTGTGTGTGTGCATGTCTGTGTACCTGCATACATCCATGTGCAAAAGGTTTAGCAGACGTTCTTATATAATCATGCATTCACACCTTATGCATGGCTGCACAGACTTTGGTCAAAAGAAACAACTGTCCGCCCCCCTACCTCCTCCTCCTCAGCTTCTTTCTAACTTTGTTTTTTTAGGAATGGCCGCACTTCTGATGATCAGATATGTAGTCTATTACTCATGTTTGTTAATAGAAAAGTCACTAAGGGTGACATCATCCTCCTCCTCTCTTCCTCGCTCTCCCTCCTCTTCTTTACCATTTTGGTCACATGACGTTGTTTCACTCTCTGAGTCAGGATGTGTAGTCCAGAGCCAGATTTGTCACTGGTCAGAGACAGAAAAAAAAAAGATTATTGTTCTCAAAGTCCACTTACCTGGAAATTATTCAGCACACATCAAAAAGTGATCGTTTCCCTCTGCAGAACATGGTTAATGGCTGTGATTTGCTTCAGTTAGTGATGTTTTTTTTTATATTCTGCTGAATGACCTTCTGTAATTTTCCCTAAAAGATTTTCTATATCTATAACTTTCCATTTACTTTTATTAGCTTGTTATTGTATTATCTTTTTATCGTCTAGTAGATACAATAGTCGCAAGTTTTCATTCATTGTATCAGTGTGTGTCCACGTATTCAGAGAAGAGGAAGCACAAGCAAAACAACAAAGACAGATGTTTAGTATTTCAGAGTGTATTATCCACATTTCCTGATGCCGTGTTGGTTCAACATTTACTTACCTAGGTTGGTCGGGCTGGTAGGATAGCATGACCACGTGCAGCCAGTCATTTCCCAGCGGTGAAAGCATCTCATTGTTGCGTGAAAAGAAGCAGCTGGTGCAAGTGATAGGCACAGATCTCCTCAACCTCCTCAGGCCAGAAAGAGTTAGCAGTGATTAGGAGGAAAGTGAGGTGAACTGGCCGTTTCAAATTGGTTAAAAATAAGGCTGCTCTCAAAGCTCTCTATTAGAACGGATGCACTTGCTTAGCCTCAAAAACAAGTAGTTTTGGTGAGAAATGTTGAGAGCAATATAAGATGTAGTGTTGGCACACAGTTTACATTTCGCATTCACAATGACAGTGCATCTGGCACTGAAAGAACCGTCAGAATTTATTTGCTTTTTACCCACATTTAAAGCCAGTTTTCATCCAATTTTCATTAAAGTGCTTCTGCGTGTTGATGGTTTGCCGTGTGCTGCTCTGTTGCTACAGTACTTTCACTGAGGGCAGAGTTAAGAGAGATAGAGTCCTTGTGGCTATGGTGGTTTGCTCGTGAGCAGCATTGTTTGTTCAGCTGTGAGACAGAGGCTCCCAGTCAAAGTTCATTCATATCTCTTTGGTAATATAAATTATTCATGCCAGAGTGGTTTTTTTCTCGATTTCTCAGGATGAAAAAGGTTGACATGAATGAAAAGGCGTGTCCCTTTGAAACGTGTGTTGATCTGCAGTTTTGAGTGTTCACTGGTGAGAAGAGAGGCAAGGCACAGTCAAAATTAGTGAATGCCTCCCACAACTGACAACTAAACATAGGGGTGCTCTGGATGACTCATCAATCTTCTATGCAAATTAAATGATCTTTTCTTAATTGTTTTTATAAAGAAAGAGATGTGGTGTGTTGCATGCTTGTGTGGTAAAAGGTGAATCATGAGGTGTAAACAAAAGATACCTGATTGCATATCTTATATATCTTGGGAGAGTTCTTAATGGACGACATGAGCCCTGGACAACATGTTAAAAGCATGTATGCATGATTCAGTTTTTAAACAAACCAGAAACGACTTATTATAGTAGCATATAACTGTGTAGGAAATTCTGAACTCCTTAAGCCCCTTTAAGGCTGCACTTCTAACAATCTTACAGCATCTGAAAGTGTTGACTTCTTCTCCGTATGAGCTCTCTTGTCTTGTCGTAAAACTTAAATGTGATCTTACTATTTCATTTAGGTGTCTCTTTAACACATTACAAGGCTGAACTGAATCTTTTTGCGTTAAATAATACGAATATTTTATTTATGAAGTCACGAGTAATATAAAATTGACCTGCAGTCATGTGAAAAAGAAAGTTTCCACAGGACTCTATGCAGTTCTGTGAAACCTGCGTACACCCTTGCAGCTTGCATAGGAATTAAAAGGGTAAGTAGCAGCCACTTGCTGCTAATTTAATATACTTGATTAACGGATCATGTGAGCACTTCTATAAAAGCAGAATTTTTGCTAGATTGGACCGTTCAGGTGTGTCTTAATGCAAATCCACAATCTTTTCCAGAGTGGACGTCTTTCAACTTTGCAATGTTTAGAGAGATTGCACGAAACTTAAGAGTTGAGTTGTAGCCTCAGACTAGCTGTGCATGTTAGCATGTTAAATATCAAAGTTCACAACAGTACAATTAGAAAAAGACTGAGCATGTGTGACTTGTTGAAGGGTTGCCAAGAAAATGGCTTGCGAAGCCTTCTGGAACAATGTCCTTTGGACAGGCAAGACCGAAGTGGAGATGTTTGGTCATAATGCACAAAATCAAACAGAGCTTATCAGCACAAACACATTATACCAACTGTCAAGCATGGCGGTGGAGGGTTGCTGTTTTGGGCTTGTTTTGCAGCCACAGAACCTGGACACCTTTTGGTCGTTAAGTCGACCGTGAAATCCTCTGTATACCAAAGTATTCTGGAGTCAAATGTACGGCCATTTATCCAACACCTTGGCCAAAACTGGGTCATGCAACAGGATGATGATCCCAAGCACAGCAGCAAATCTACAACAGAATGACTGAAAAATAAAAGAATCAAGATGATGCAATGGTCCAGCCAAAGTTCAGACCTCAGCTGGACTGAATGCTCCGGCGGGACCTTCAGAGAGCTGTGCACGAATGAATCTCTGCAAACCTCAATGAAAAGACAGAACACCTCCACAACTATGTGAGAGACTGATGAAGCTGCTGTTGCTGCTAAATGTGCTTCTCCAAGTTACTAAATCGTGTGATGCACATAGTTTTTCACAGGGCTTCAGATAGTCGTGTATTCAAACTGTTGGTCTAAATCGGTTGGGTGTAACACATCCCACAGTAGCACATTACTTTAAATACATTTTTCTTTACATCTTTGTTGTGCTAAATTCAAATTAAACAACTATGCTGTTGCATTTTTTTCCTTAATCACCTGGACGATAGGCAGAAAAAAAACATCCATCATGTCTTTTAGTTTTTTGCATACTCAGCTGACTTCAGTTCCTGTCGGAGGGAGAAAAAATGCTGTGGAGCAGTCTATGACTTTTTAAATGGATATTTCTATAAATTAAGATTTAAGACGTAATTCAGTTGCACATTTGTAATATAATAAAATAGTGTTTTCTTTTCTTATATAATTTACGTGTCTTTTACTGTATGTCCTAAAATGCCAGTTTCAAAACTCCGATTCCCAGCAGTGCTGGCTAAGAAGTGGAATACTTGGAAGAACTGTTTACTCAGTAGCCTAAACATGTTTGCTCACTATCCATAGTGCTGTTGTGTCCAAAGGGGAAAGCGTGTTGAAGGACAAACTCTCTGCCCTGATCAGATGACACTCATTTAAAGCATGTCAACCAGCTCTTCCCTGTGGGCCACGCTTTGTCTACCATGTTCCTATGTCATTTTTTTCCTTACCTTGTCATATGTCATCCCTGTTTGCATTGATTTACATCAGTCTATGTCTTGCGGCCTTCCTGCACACAGACAGACAGATAAATCTAATGGTTACCAACTAATGATGCCTGGCTGTGGAGTGGACTCAAATTGAATGAATGAGGGCTGTGTGCAAGCGAGAAGCAGAGAATCCAAGTGGTTGCTGCATGCCAGAAGGACATAGCAGGCAGACGATCTGTGCACCTCCCCAGCAGACTTGAAGGGAAAGAGGCGTAGGTTTGGATGTGTGAACAGCTGGTGACTGAACAGAGATGAGTTTGGGATGATGGGAAGGAAGCAGTGTAGAAAACACAGGATGTGAGATCAAGGACACCAGCAGACCATGGGTTAATGCAAGATTGAATGATCCTGACCTATTCTCTCATGGATGTGAATCTAAGTTTATGGTGGTGTTGTATTGTTTTAATCTTCTAATGATCAAATAGTCATTACTTCCCTCCACAAGGTCACCAGATACAGCTGAGAGGTCCTTGTGATTTAGGCTGGTCATTTTGTGTTTCCTTTGTCATCAGCTTTACTGTTACTTTCCAGCTTCAATGCATTTTAAGGATACCAGTTGAAGCAAATAAAAAAATAAATGGATAATTTAATTGGGTTTAATGCAGACCTGCATTATTCCTGTGCCGTTTGGGCTTCTTCAAGACGGATTTCATTACAGACTCTGAAGACAGACGTGCAGGTCAGAAAGGATTGAGATTTTAAATTGCAAATTCCTGTCTGTGTTATTTCTGCAGTGGACTGGTAATCCCAGCCCAAGATTCCCAAAATCTTTTAAGACTGAAAAGGATCAAGCATACAGAGACAATTAATGAATTGCACTTGTTACAACTCTGATTTTTTTCACATCTAACAGACTAGCTCTGACCTTCAGCATACCTCAACCATGACTATGATATTGTTTCACTACTACAAGAATTTATTTATTATGAAGGCATTAATAAAAGCTATACGAGAGTTAGTCATGATTCAAACACTAGGCTATGCTGGACAAATAAATTTTTTTGTTCTAGATGCAAATTGAATGGATTTAAAAGGTTAGAAAATGTCACGGTTTGGCATGGCAGACCGTGGGGGTGTGAGGAAAAGGAGGACCCAGGCGCGGAGCTCTGTGTGCTAAGCAGTGCGTTTATTTACAGTGGTAAGGAAAATAACAGTAAATCCTCTGTGCAATCCCGACTCCCGTGACGTGTCCTCTTCCCAGTGTCAGTGTCCCTTCTCCCCGCTCCTTGGTGTCTGAGCACCCCGTGCTCGCTGTCCTCTCGTCTCCCCGCTTCTCCTGGGGAGATAACAAACAGGCAGCCGTAAGACACACACAATGCGGAAGAACAATCGTACTGACTGGCCGAGAGACTGACATGAAGTCACGCAATGATCCCGCGTCGGAGAGAGCTCCACCAGACTCTCAAGTAGCTCCTCCGAGGCTTGATCAGCTGCAGGTGTGTCACGGACTTCAGGTGTGGCGAATCACCTGCCAGGGCCACACCCACACACACCTATATACACACATATCTACAAGTGGGGAGAACGAGGGACAGCAATAACAAAATACATATAATAATAATAATAATAATAATAATAATATAATTCATAACTGCTGACAGAAAAGGTTCATTCCAATACTTTAAATAGTCATTCAGATGTTGTTCACCTGTGGATCACATTGCATGTTTCCGTGACTTCCTCTGAAACCTCAAATATTCATCGTGAGTTGGACAGTTGTTCTATGACCACCTTAGAAGTCGAATGTTCTTCACAACAAATGCCAACACGTATGCTGGAAAGTAAAGAGGTGGCTGTCATAGATGGTGGCTTGAGATGGGATATTGTTTAGAAACTGCAATAACAGCACACATGTTTTGACCCTAGCACTGCCAGTATTGAGTGCAGCTGTACATATTAAACATTAGCACAAAAAAAGTCTTATAAATGAAAAAAAAGAGCCAGGGCAAAAGGCAGAACTTCTTCAGATCCGGACACTGATGACATGCAGTGAGCATCAATGTTAGATCTTAAAGTTAAGTCTATTTCAGTGGCTATCAGTCATAACTATTACCAAATCCACGCTTTTAATCCCAGCTTGTCACAGTGTTTCAGGGACTCCGACCTTTTTTTGATGGAGGTTAATACCCCAAGTATGCTCCCTTGGGGTCTGGGCAGCTGCTGGACATTCACTTCCCCTCCAAAATATCTCATTCCTTCCTTCGATCCCTGTATTTCACCTCCTCCCCGCTTCTCTTCTGTATTTGGCCCAGCTGGCACACCTACGGTGCCGTGAACAGGTGTTATTTCCCTGTCGGGGGCCACATTTGAAGGAGATGTTAGGAATGAAGTTGGCATTGAGATGACTGGGAAATCGGGTCAGCTTCCTAAACTTGCACACACAAACATTGCTACACACTGCCAAAAGTGTCTAAAAATAATGCTGTCACCAACTGGGGGTGGACAGGAAAATAAAGTAAATGAAAGCAGAAGCATTTGCTGAAGTGGAGGATATGATGAGCGCAAGGGTGGCCCGGAGAGAAGGTAGGAAGAAGATATACATAGAGTGAGAGAAGGAGCGTATAGGGGAGGAGAAGACAGTGGGGAAAAATGAGAGAGACGATGAGGATGGAAAAAGGAAAAGGTGGCTGAATGGGGCAAACCGTATCTCCATGATTGCCCCTGCCATGCCTTGTTAAGGTGTCCTGCTGTTCTCCCCCATGACCCCTCCTGTTTCCTTAGGTGCTGACACACTGTGTTCCTGACAAACACAGCAGGGGGGGGGGGGGGGGACACGAGACAAAAACCAGAGCTCCTAAGGAACAGTGGCTGCAGGAGGCATTGCTGTATTGTTCAGGCTGAATTACATGGTCACGCAGGGTGGGCAAAGGAGAAAGTCGACGAACAAGAGAGAAAGAAAGAAGACACATACTGTAAAGAGGGATTAGCTCACATAGTACTGGAAGGGGGATGAATATGAAACCGAGTCATACCAGGGTCAGATGGGATTTGCAATAACTTCTTAGTGTTTGCTTTGACATGATTGATGGAGGCTGCTCGAGTACAGTGAAGATTTAAATAAATTTCAACAAAATGTTCTGTCGTGACAGGTGACAAAACACTCTTTTCAACCCCAGAAGTTTTCCAGAACACAACCTTTTTTATGAACTTAGGGACTATGTCTGCATTTCACCTGAGATTGGTTCTTAAATTTAACTTCTAACCCCCAAAAACGAGCAGCTTAGTGGGCGTTTTCTCCCGGTGGGCCCTGAAATGCAGGCCAAGTTAGCAGCACTGCACGCTGCTTAGTGTTCAAACACAAATCAACAATCATTTACACTGTAAGCAAACATGAAATGTCTTTAATGTTTTGCCAACAGAAGGAACTGGAGATGCAACTGATCTTTAAAAGAATGGACTCGACTTTTTTGGGAATATAGAGCTAGAGCAAAGTGCTGAGCTTAAAACTAGAAATGCATACACAGAAGGCCTAGCTTTCTGTGTATGCATTTGTACATCTAACATTGCACAAATAATAAATGATTTGTGCTTGTGAGATAATAACTCGTGTGCAACGTCACAAAGACTTCAGGGATTGTGTGGCATGTTTAGCTGAATACACCGAATACATAAAAGAAGCTTTAAGTTCCCGAGTTTAGTCCCTGAACTAACTTTGGTGAAAAATCATAAGAGCCAAGAGAGATAAAAAGGGATAATGTGGGGAAACAGAGATGAAGATAGGGCATGCCAAAGCAGGCACAGAGGGGAATGCGAGCAAAACATCAGGCAGGCATCTTAATCGAATAGGCATGTACAGCTGTAGAGCTTGTCCTCGAGAGGTTTTCAACAAATGTCATAGTGAATGAGGTGAGTGACGGAGGACGGTATCGATCGTTTAGTTCCTGCTGGTTCTTCCCTTGCCCCCACTTCTCCTGCTATTTGTGCATTCCCATCTCTGCCTCAGCGAACCTAAATGCTTCCACTGACTGGCTGACTGGCTACATGCTCTTCATTTCCCCTCTTCCCCGAGGCATACAGCGCACCAGCACTTCACCCCCCCCCCCCCCCCCCCCCCACTTCCTCTACTGTTGGTTCTTGCCATTTGCATGTTCCTTCTACCTGGTTGATCTCCTGCTGCTCACAAGCTCATCATCATCATAAATGCAGCAAAGGATGCTGGATCTAATCTTACGAGTGATAGTGTAGATGGACCTCCGAAGTATGTTGAAGGTTCCTACAAAGTGGATGACTGTGTAGCTGGTGCCACTATTTTTCTTTGTTATGCACCACAAAACAATTAAAGTTTATAACAAGCACTCAAGGTCAGAGATCTGATGTTCATGGCAAGGCTTCAAAAGCCTTGTTTTAAATTTATCCAAAGGACAGACAGCAAACTTGAAGGTCTGCTGCATTCCCAGATTATGGAAGGATCTAAAGGTAGCTTCTGACCGCAACGGTAAGCCAGGATTTTGTCAGGGTTCCTGGGTCGGTGACCCAGTGTTTTCAGTTTTGTCACATTTAGGTTATGTTGCCACATCAATGCTTTCACTTCCTGTTTTTCCCCGTGTCAGCTTGTCTCTCGTGTCATTAGTCAGATTATGTTCAGCCCTGTACTCACCTGTTTCCAATCATTGTCATCATTCAACCTGTGTATTTAAGTTCCTCTGTTTCACCAGTTCTTTGTCGTGTCATTGATGTTATGTTGTCGTCTCCGCCTTCGTTCAGTCAGTCGTCCAGCCAGCCAGCCATTTCCTTCCTCTGTTCTGTTTGTTCACTCCATCGATAATAAACACCAACCTTCACCTAACTATCCACGAGTCCTGCGTTTGGGTCACTTCCTCGCCTCCACTCAGCAACCCCTGACAGATTTGGGTTTAACTTGATTCGCGCCCCTAGATTTGTTGGATCTGCAGACTTTATGGGTAATAACTTTACTTTAAAAACATGATTAAACTCTCAGTTAATTTTAAAAATGCATGACCAGGGTGTACTAGACGCATACCTCAGTCTAGAGACATTTGTCGAATTATGATCGGAAAGTCAAGATCTCTCAGGTCATGACAAATACAAATACATTAAGCGTTTACATATTTGATGCTTTATTATAAATTAAATAGTGTGTAAATTAGTGTAAATGGATAATTATAATTATACCTCTGTGGAGTATAAAATATCATAAAGGAGTCATTTCTGAATATGCGATTGCTGTTTTTAAGATGATGCTGTACTCAGTGTTCCAACTCAGGTAGACGTAATTAGTTTTGCCCAGAGGCTGTTGGATCTCAGTTGTGAAATGATAATGATTTGACATGGCGTTATGATAAGATGTGAGAAGGTTCATATCAGCAGCTCATCAGCCCACACAGCTCGTTATTTATAATCTGCTGGCTTCACCGGTAACAGTGTGGTCTGTCGGCCTGTTAACTGTTTGCTGCTGCCAGTAAATTTGGGGAAAGAGGCCTCAGTCTTTTCCAAACAGGTAGAATACCTACCCAGCACTGGGCTGTGCTTAGTGGGACAGATTGCGCGACTCGGGCACCCAATTCGATCTCTTGCGCTGTTAGCTAATGGTAATCAGGATTCATGAGCACGGATGATGGCAACACGCTCCATGGGATGGAATTAGCGCCGAGCATTTCAACTTTCCCTGTGAGGCAGAGGCCCTGTTATCCCGTCATTATTGGCAGAGACAATGGTGTGGTTAATCTTTTTAAGACAACACAGCTGAGGGCCAGGAGGGAGGGAGGAGCCACCCAATAATCTCATCAGAGACCAGAGGACATACACTGTGACGGAGGCGAGTTCCTCCCTTACATGTTGAATCATCCTCCTCTCCTGGCTCATCTCAATGCTTTCCTCTCCTGTTACTCCTCCACCCCTATTTTCCCTGTTGCTATGTGTGTGCGCGAGATGGGAATACGCCATGTAGCCATTCATCTTCTGTGTGTGTGTGTGTGTATGCAAGCATCCTTGTCTGCATTATAGAAAGGTGTAATGTGGCAAGGGAGCTATCAGTTGTACAGAGCACACGTAAGGTGAAAGTGTGAAGGAAATTCAAGATTTTTATTTTGTAACAAACTGTCAGCTGTGCTTTGAAGTGAAGACAGGAAACAGCACGCTGGCAGGACAAACATCTTCTCAGTAACTGTTAAACACACAGTGATCGCACTGCATTTCTGGACATTTGTTTTCAGATTTCTATGCATATTTAAAATAACACTAATACCCCTTATACTGTGAAATGCATTTACAGGTCTTTGAATACAGAGTGCACATTAACCCTGACAGTCTTCGAAGAAATTATGTTCACTATAATCAAGTCTTTTATTGTCCAAAACACACAATATTACAAACAGATTTTTTTTTACCACTTTAATGCTTAAAAGTAAGTAATCTAGTTAGGCTTTTCTAACATTAGTTTTAATCACAACATTGTGATACCTGTTGGAAGTTGGTAATGCTTTGTCCAGTTCATTTGTTAAACCTGTTCAACAGCTCATTAACGCAAATTCTCAAATCAGCCAAACACATGGTCGTGTCTCAGTGCGTTTAGGCATGTAGACATGGTGAAAACGACCTGCTGAACTTCAAACTAAGCATCAGAACGGGAAAAGAAAAGGTGATTTAAGTGACTTTGAATGTGGTTGTTGGTGCCAGCCACGCTCATCTACTGAGATTTCCCCACACAACCATCTGTAGGGTTTAGAAAGAATGGTATAAAAACAGAAAATATCTAATGAGCAGAAATTCTCTGGAAGACAACACGCTGTTGATGTCGGAGGTCGGAGGAGAATGGCCAGACTGTTTCAGGCTGATAGGAAGGCACCAATAACTCAAATAATCACTTGTTAGAACCAGGATATGTAGAAGACAAATATCAGCAGGAGCTGTGTGATGCTATCATTTCATCATGGACCAAAATCTCACGGATCTCTGGGAGGAGTGTTTCCAGCACTTTGTTGAATCCATGCCATGAAGAATTAAGACAGTTCAAACCAGTACTAGCATGGTGCAACTCATGAAGACGCTAGTGAGTGTATATGCACACTATATAGTGTCAGATTATGATTCTTATGCTACACGAAATCCCTTAACTTCTCTTTCTTAATGGGAGATGTGCAAGTCTTCACCACCGCTCTAAGCACAGGCAGTAAAGTTTAAGTTATTTTATCATTTGTTGTACTGTTTTACTGTCAAAGAAATCTCCCTAAAGTCTCAGTAGGGTGCCCAGCCAGAGACTGTCAGAAACATACACACGATATTACGCTTTGGATTGAAGCCTGGACTGGTAGTCATGCATTACTTCTAGAGACTAATACAATAATATGTGAATTCCATTCATCAAAACTGGAGTACAGCTTTTAGATAGGTTGTATCTTCCAACAGGCCATAGTATCTGTGTGATAAAGCCCTTTAAAAATATCTCAAGAGGCCCCAACAACACAAAGGTGGCCAAGAGGTTGAGTTCTGTGATTGGATTGCCTTTAATATAAGATAACTTCTGGGAAGTGACACTATATAAGATTGAATTTAATGCACAGTTAAACTGGCAGTAAAAGCACTAGCATATTACTAATGTCTTTGCAGTTCCTGCTAAAGTTTCATCTTTTTTAACTCACATCTGGAAGCTACCAAACTTTATTTTAAATTGTGCAAATGTTTAATGAACATCTGAACAATATTCTAATATAAGTTTAATTTAATGGTGACTTATAAAAAAATAAAAATGCTTGGATTTGTTGCAAAAACTGGAGCTGGACAAACAGACTTCCAAGCACATTTATGGGCAGATAGTGAGTTTAAGAGGTTAAACTAACATACAATGCATAATGCAGTACATCCTCTCTCAGGGACAAAGCCAGCAGTCTTCTCTACCCTTTGTGCTCAGCTCCTAAGCTGACTTCATTTTTTTTTCTTGTGGGTTTTATCTCTCAGCACCTAGAAGACAAGGATAGATACTGTATATTATAATAGGGGCGGATTGATTTAGAGGTTAACCTTGCTGTTAACAACCCATTCCTCCACCCAAACCCTCATGCCAGCTGAAGAAACCTTGCACCTGCTCGCCTCACAGCACTACATTTGAAGACGTGAACAGCAGGGGCATGAATTTATGTAAGGTTCAGAATCTTAGTTTTTGCTATTCAGCCCTGTGTTGAGACCAAAATACACATTGACCCCAGTAACTACTGAAGGAAATGTTTAGGTTGAGGCTGTAGACTACATACAGTAGAGGAGTGTTTTAACGCTCCAGAGGGCAGAAATAAAGCTGCTCTCATAAGCCGGTCAATGGAAATTCATTGGCAAGCTGTGTGACGTTTTATACTTGTTCTATGCAGCCCAAAGGCCATTTGAAGACATTCCACAGTCATTTCTGTATAATTAGGAATTTATCAAGGGACCCATTTCAACATCAGAAGACACTGCATTGGTTGCCAGCCCTAAGGTTAGAAAGCTGTGATGTACTGTAGAGAATTGCAGAGTAAAACCTAGCTATGAGCATGTTATGTATGCGTATTTGGAGTTTGTATGGCAGCATTGTGTGTGCTGGACCCCAGGCTCTGAATAGTGATCACAATTTCATGGTGTTTTCAAGAGTTTGTGTTCATGTGAGTTAAAGTGCGTTGCTGTATTATAGGGTGTATGCTTGTAGTTATTAAATGTCAGAGACACAGAGGTATTTGACTGACACACACACACACACACACACACACACACACCCTGCCAGAAAGAATCCATGTCCCTGACTATTTTTAGAAATGTGTGCATCTTCCCTGTGCGATCCGCTTCCCAATCAGTGATGTCTTTCAATGTTTGCATCGAATCAAATGAGCCCCCCACTGAAACCAAACCGGTCACACACAAATACACACACACACACACACACACTCGACTGTAGTTCTTGTTAGGACTCTCATTCACCCTGTTTTTGCTTATAATGCCTCAACTCAAAGACACGTCACATCTACTTAAAGAGTGGTCTAAAGGTGTGTATCTATTTGTTGTACAATCAAAACATGATTTTTGTCTTTTCAGCCTGTTTTACTTTATGGCATATAGGGGGTAAACCAAAAGTCTCTGTATTTAACAAGAAAAAATAGGATTTTAGAAATGTGATCATCTTAACCTCGAGGCAGGAGAGCACTGTTCATAACATCTCCATTTAGAGATAATTCTGTGAGCGAGGCTGCCCAAACATTACTAATAACCCATCATTGCACACAAGAATTGTCTGCATGCTACTCTAATAAAAGCAGGAAGTCAGCAGTAATGGCTGTTTACAAGAGATAGCTGAAAATCTTACCATTCACACCTCTGTCTCTCTTTGGGTAAACTGTGGGTTTGTTTACTCTGTGTCTACATAATGTGAGCAGCACATTAGCACCAGTGTATGTCCAAACAGTGGGAATTCGAAAACAATATTGATCTGTAGGTCATCTGCATTTTGGGAGCACTCAAAGCCCAATTCACAGTGGCCATATCCCAAATTATGTACTCAAAAGGTGAAAAAACCCAAAAAACTTCAGGTCACAAAAAAGGCAACCCATAATGTGCACCTGAACAGCTGGGATTGGTTAATGTAGTAGCTGGGTGACTGAAAAACACAGCTGAAACTGTGTGCTCTCTATGATCTTCTGACTGCTTCAGCTCCTGTCTGATCGTGTAATGCTTCCAAATCTCAGCAAACAAGAAATAATAGGAGAGAGATGCAGGGTGACATTCATGGTTGTGGCCATAACCTCTAGCCATGAGGGCCCGCCTTCAAAAGACACAGGATTTTATCATCACTGCTGCAGTTCCTTCTTTTCTGTCTTACCAATTGTAAGCAGTAGAATGACACTCAGTGGCACCCGTATTTCATTGGCTAACGCAATGCAACTGAGCCACGTTTTGAGCCAGGTTCAACTTTTCTTTCTGGAGGAGTTCATCTGTCAGGACCGCTGATGTTCCCTCGAATTAAATAAATTTGGAGGTTACAGTGGACGAGCAGAATAAATATCACGACAGCACCCTTACCTCACGTTGCACTCATACAATAATGGTTACGAGATTCAAGATTCTTTATTCGTTACATGCATAGTTATACAAGCATAACACGCAGTGAAATGTGTTAGCAGTGTAACACTGTGGCAGCCAAATATACTGTAGGTTTGCAGCAAGTTGTTTTCAAATCGGTTTTGTAGTCACAAGAATAACTAAGCTGTTGACATTTTGAAATACTGATTTATTCTTCAGACGGTTCACTCCCTAAAAAATACCCTCGTCTTACATTCGTCCTCATTCTCAATATTTAAAACACCATTTATCCTGCTAAGAAAAGCAACATTTGGACATATGCAATAAACTTCAATCCCTCTGCCACATCTGTTCTTTCCACTGTAGCTATAAAAATGGTGACATCCACAGGATGCGCAAATTGACATAATGCTCAAGAACATTTGCGCCAACTGACATATTCACACTCATAAATGTGCTTTCTTTTGCTTGATTAGAGATTTGCTGAGGTGTGACACTGTGTTTTTCTTATTTTCTTTTATTGGCCTCCTCTGTTCCTGGTGCAGGAAAAAATAAAAGAAGCAGAACATAACACTAATGTGCAGAACGGGAGCAGAGGAAGGGATGCCTTATGTGTGAAACGTGTGCTGGGGTTGGTCTGCTGCCCAGCTCCTCTAGAGCGTAACACACAGAAAAGCCAACATGACAGACAGGTGTGGTTGTGAGCTCTAATTCAGACATTACAGGTAGTGACAGCGTGCCCTAGTAATTACAGAGAAGGATTTCATTGTGGTGACCCAGCTTTAGGGATCATCATTTAGTAGGCGTCTAAATTACTGTTCGAAAACCACCATTCGATACGTGATGATACCTCTATTTGGTACATAGTGTACATAACAAAGAGGGCACACTAGATTTTATTTTAGGCTTCATTTATAGTGTACAGGCCTGTTTGTGTTAACTGTTATACTGACAATAATCACTTATAGTACTGTGCAACAATAACACAACTGTTAATTTGTGCTACATTAGCTCTGCCAAAGAGGTCGTGTTTTTGGTAGCATTCGCATGTATTTGTAAATGTGAATGCTCGAAAATGTTTGAAGGAATTCTGATAGTGTGGTTTGTATTGTCAGAGCATAGAAAGTACCTTATAAAGATTTAAAATATTATGTCACATTTGACCTCTGACCTCTCCTTGAAGGACAATGATTGATTTGAAGGTTAAAGTGATAATAATGCTATATACAGAGCACCCAGAAAGACTTATCCCCATTTGCACTTATTCTACATTTGGTCATATTACAGCCTTATTCCAAAGTGGATTAAATTCATATTTTCACTTTAAAATTCTACACACAATACTCCATAATGACAAAGTAAAAGATGTTTGCTCTAAAGTCTTGCAAAAGTATTAAAAATAAAAAAGGATAACATGCACATAGGTATTCACAACCTTTGTTCAAGAACCTTTGACAGCAATTACAGCCACAGGCCTTTTTGATGACGCTACAAGCTTGATGCACTTATTTTTGGGCAGTTTCTCCCGTTCTTCTTCTTTGCAGAACCTCTCAAGCTCCATCAGTTTGGATGGAGCACGGCTCTGGCTCTGGCCACTCAAGGACATTCACAGAGTGGTCCCAAAGCCACTCCTTTGTTATCTTGGCAGTGTGCTTAGAGTCGTTGTCCTATTAGAAGATAAAATCGAAAAACACCCCAGAGCATGATGCTGCTTCGCTGTGGGGATAGCATTGGCCAGGTGATGAGCAGTGCCTGGTTTCCTCCAGATATGACACTTGGCATTCAGGCCAAAGAGTTCTTTGTTTCATACTTTCAGATCTCCTTTTTGGTGACTTAATTACGCGATGCTAGGTGGTCACCGACTGGTCTTTAGGCTTTTGTGACTGAGGCTCAGCGTTCGTGGACTTGGACTCATTAGTCTTGCTAGATGAATAATGATATGTATATATGATATATCATATCATATATATATCACATATATATGGCATGATATAAATCAACTATAACCATTTGTTTAAGACTTCTCCTTCGTATTTCTTCATGAGCAGGATCACTGTACTTTTTAGGTTTGCAGAGAGTGTGAGGGAAAATATTTAAACAACTGCACATTTTCTTCTAAAATAGGTCCTCTGTGCTGTGTCCTCCTTGAGAGCAGGGGAGTAGAGAATTTGTGTACAGCCATCAATGATGTATGACATTTAGTCCCTGTGGACACTAACATGACTTTTATGTTTGCTTTCTAGCGAAATAATTTTTTGTTCAGTGGGAGTGAGATATCTTGGAACAGTCGTGTTCTGCGAACGACTGTGGTCATGCTGAAAGAAAAACCGGCAGGCAGAAATAAATTAGACAGTAGGCTAAGTTACCTTTTATCTTTGCTGACAACTTTGACACTGGCCGCCACAGTGTGGGGAAATTATTCTCAGTCATGTGGAAGTGAGGCTCAATAGCCTCGTATCCCAAGTCTAAATTAAATTCGAAAAAACCAACTGATAAGGCTGTTGGGCTAATGAATAATAAGAATATGTTAAGGTTATTACTGTTCAGATAGTGATGTGGGACAGCGTGACAAGAAGTGGAGAAAGACTCGAAGCCACAATTTTATTTCCCTTTTCTGATAGAAATTAAGAAGAAATAAAGTTAAGGAAAAAATACAGCGTGTACACTTTAATCAGTAGAGCAACAGGATACTATTACTTACATATTTTTCACTTGCAAGTTTAGCACCTGAACTCTTTCTACAGAATCATGCACATTGCGGTCTTGCTGAAAATAAGCAAGCAAGCCTTTGCTGAAAATGATATTATCTGGATGGCATCATGCTTGAGCAATAGAGACATACATTTATGCTGAAGGATATATTATGGTTTGTACTGATCTTGTTTCTTGTTTCTGCACATGACAAGAAAGGTTATGCTTTATTATGTCAGTGCACTGCATTTCTAAGATTTACTCGTCCCTGATGCAATGGGAGCTTTTCATTCTCCCAAGTCATTCATATATGATGGTGTTTGTCATTTGGCTGCCGGCAGTTTAACTTAGCCTGCTTCGGCTCTCTGGGCTGTCACGGACCCACACCAGACACCCTGAATAACACTCGTGCATTTCTTGCCCTCAGCTCGACCATCTCCTTCATCCCCACCAGGCTGGTGCTCTTTCTTTCTTTGTGGAGGCTTGGCTCCATCCTCTATTACTTCGCTCTTTCTCCTCTCCTTCCCTTGTCGCCCCCTATCAGACACTTCATCTCTGAGTGTTTTATTGCGTTGTGTCCTTGTTGAGGAGGACCTTTGGGCCTGCTCCAGACATTCCTCCCCCCACAAAAAAATTAAAAAATATAGAGCGTGCACCCCCCCAAATCCCACACCCGATGCTCGCCTTGCTCTCTGCTCAGAAAATATGGAGCATGGCTGTCTGCTTTTTCACTTGCTCCCCCTTTCTCTCGTTCACCTTTGAGTGTCCTCTCCCTTTTTTAATCTTCTTCTTTTGTCTTTTTCTCCTTCAGTGCTGGCAGTCATCATGTTTTTATGGAGACAGTGTTGCAAGGGTGCATGACAAGTGAAGCCGACCAGCTCCACTCTTCCTCCTCCTCCCAATCCAGGCCTCTCTCTTTAGATCAGTGACAGTCTCTTGCCTCTCCAGAAAGTACATTTCATTCTCAGCCATGTCCCTCATGTCTTTAGTATTCCTGGTTTATCAGAGCTCTCTGTTTCCCCGCTTTCTGTCCAAAATCCGTACCCTGGCCTTTCTCTTCGAATCTTATTAGGAAAAATCTTTCCTTTTCTATGACTTAAGCTAGCGAATGCATGATGAGAGCTATTTTTTTGCGCAAAGCGTTAAGAGTTAAGATTAAAGATTTGATTGAGGTCCAGTTAATGATTATTACCCAGTTTCATAGCTTTCCAATAAATCAAGGTCTATGGTAAAAAAGGTAAAATGTTTATTCAGACATTAATAATGAAGCAATTCTATTTTCTAATAATAAACTAGAGTGATCATGATCATTGTAGCCAAAACATAATTGTATAATCTGCTCACAATTTAAACTTCCAAAGCAAATAAAGGAAAAAATGTAGTTAAAACCCAATTGCCAAAAGTACTGAAGGATTGTATTTATTTGTCACACATTTGTTTTAAATTGATAATGCAGACATGCCTATTGGTTGTGGTCAGAGGGCCCGGTGGCGCCAGTGTCCGGCAGCCTCGCCTCTGTCAGTGCGCCCCAGGGTGGCTGTGGCTACAATGTAGCTTGCCATCACCAGTGTGTGAATGTGTGTGTGAATGGGTGGATGACTGGATATGTAAAGCGCTTTGGGGTCCTTAGGGACTAGTAAAGCGCTATATAAATACAGGCCATTTACCATTTACCATGTAAATTAAAGATAGACAATGGATACTTTATCCTTCCTCTTGTAATTTTTGGAAAGCGGATTTCCTTCCTCATTTTTGAATTTGAAAGCCTGCATTGTTTACATTAATGTTTACTCACTCTCAGTCATCATCTTTGCTGCCAAACGCCGTGCTACCACCGCCTGTTGATCAGATATGTGATATAAAAAGACATGAAATAGTAAAAAGCGCATCCCATTTTCTCAGAACCATGGGCCCTGACTGTTAGATTCAGTTTACGTCCTGAACGTAATGTTTAAGGAGCATGTCAAGAGTAGGGTATGTGCTGTTTGTGCCCTCTGCAGGGCCAAGAGAACTATGAAATCTCAGCTGTTACTAATGTGGACAATAGGTTTAAGTGCTGGAGTAACTATCCAATAGGGCACAGGAAGCAAGCTGCCACTGTGTGAACTCCTGGTCCTTCCTCCTGCCACCTGCAACAGCTGCTGAGGTTAATGTGTGTGCATGTCGGAGATGAAGTAATGGAGTGTGTGTCAGCAGACAGAGGTAAACCTGTTAGGGCTCTTTATTCCCTCCAGGGACAGGTTCATTGTGTTGCTTAGCTCGATGCCTTCACATGAAAAGAAAATGAATGGAAAAGTTTTGCAGAAAGTGCTCGTGTGTCACGCGTCGCATTTAGAGAAGAGTCGGGCTGGCGAAGGGGTTTTGTATCCATGACAACAAGGAAAAGCAAGAGCAGCAAATGGGAGCGGGTTCTTTACATCACACATTTCTATCCGAGGCTGGAGAATTTCATACGTGTCTTGTCTGTGAGGGCATATGCGATCACCCCTCTCATAAATGTAACACACACTCTAACCTGATCAGCTGCCCACCAGGCAAGATAAATGAGAGATATAATGTTCCCACAAAGATGGATGCAGGTGTGTGAGGCTATGCTGAAGAAAGCGAGAGGGCTGAGAAGGGACAGCTGCAGTCCTGCCATGGAATCCATAAAATCTGACACCTAGTCCAGCATCGTGACTACCCATGATTCCTCTTTGCAGCAGTATTAATAAACCTGGCTGCGTTCTCACTGCAAGCTCTCGACATGAGTTACACCCCAGTGAGTTGCAGGAACGTGTACCTCACTGCGAGGCGTCACCTTTCCATCTGCTTCTGTATACGTGCGTGTTTGCATATGCGCCTGCAACTGATAAAACGTTCCCTCTCCTACGTCCTCTACCTGATATTGTGAAGTCATGTAATACTTTATTGATCAGTCTGTTGCCATGACCCATGACACTTCCCCCAGAGTTAACTGCAGCTGTGTCCCCTGAGCTTGCCGTGATTGCTCAGGGTGAAGGCTGGGCACGCTGCATTTCTTTTTTTGAAGCCACAGACAATAAATAATAGTGGACGAGGTGAAAGTGACATCTACCGCTGGTTTCTAAGTGGTCGTTTTAAAGGCATCAGAAGAAAAGTGGAGTGAGTAAATCCAAAGTAGAGCTTAGTTTGGAGGCTTGGAATGATTTATTATTCCATTTATTAGTCAAGGTATCAGATAGTTGTCCAAAATACCAATCTGAGGGACTACAGAGCCCAAGGTCACCTCTTACACCTTATGTAAAGAATTGTGGTGTTATTGAGCAGCCCTGTCACAGAGAAATTACATTCCTAGATAACTAAGTTATTTTCTTAGACACAGTTTTTGTGGCATCGTAATCACTAGCTGGATTTTTTTCACTTTCTCATCTATGGTCACGAGCTCTGGGTAGAGACTGAAAGTAAGAGATTGTGGATACAAGCGGCAGAAATTAGTTTCCTTTAAAGAATGTAGAAAGGAGTTCAGTCATTTGAGAGAGTAGAGCTACTACCCCTCTATTGCATGTCCCACCGGAAGGAGGCCCCGGGGCAGACCCAGGACACGCTGGAGAGATTACATCTCTTGACTGACCTGGGAACGCCTCTGTGTTCCCCTGGATATGATGGAGGAGATGGCTGGGGAGAGGGAAGTCTGGGATTCTCCATGTAGGCTGCAAGCCCTGAATAAATGGAAGATGGATGGATGGATGGATGGATTTCATTGCAATAAATGAAGCTCCATATTTATGACCTGCATCCGCAGGAGGGCGTTGGGGTCAATGATAAGCACAGCTTTAATATATCAGAGACTGGTGTGCCATTCAAACTACAATCTTTGGCTAAGCTTGGAGAAGGATTTCAATTTTATGTAAATAAGTGTTGTGTAACCATACAACTGAATATTGTACAAGACAAAATAATCAAAGTTCTCCAGGGAAGGAAACCGTAAACAACGTGTTTGTTATATGCCAAATACGTTATTAGCAAAAATGCTTTTTCTTTTTAGGATACAGTGTTGTAGAAGCAATGGTGCTATCTACAAATATAAATTTGTCTTATCTTGGAAGAAACTTTACAGATTATTTTATAAAAGTGATTCAGACAATGAAGATGTGTGTTATTAAGTTATTATTACGTTTTTTTCTCAAGGTGTAAAGTATGTAGTCCAAAATCGAAATCATGGGAAGTGAGTGAATCTACACAATATCCTGGAACAGAAATACACAAGAAAAACCACTACAAACATAAGGCAGAGGTCAAAACCCTAGAAGTTCCAGTGGTCTTCCCCATTTCTGCTGAAAAAGAATAATAGTGTCCAAGTTTTCCGTCTCCTTCTATTTCCATGTGGAAATAGAAGGAGACCGGATCAGGGGAATCTTCCCAAGCAGATTCTTTCATTCCCACAGATCTTGCAACCTGATGGTGTGCATGAGATTTACTTTTGGGGCAGTTTGGTGATGTTCCCATTCTGTACTTACTATAGATGTGTGGACATGATGCAAAATCTCTTTCTACACATTATTGTACACCAGGATGTTCTTAGGTTCAAGCTTAACGTCTCATAATTTGGATATAAAGTGTTTTTGTTGCTTATACTTAAGGAAAAAATGTAACAGAGGTGAGTCAGACGGGATTCTCACTGAGTGAAACTGATGAGTTTTAAAAGCAGTGATTAAAACAAAGTTCAGGATCTTTTCAAATCATCTGCACAGATATATTTGTTACTGATCAATTTAAACCTGTAGCACCAAGTGTGTTATATTTGATACATGAGTTTTTGAGATCTCGACATCATCAGTGGGATTTTTTTAACTCGAACTCTCTGATGTTTTGCTGTTGTTGTTTTTGTTTAGGATGAAAAAACAGTAAAAAATATATATATACAAATTTAAACTCATATATGCAAATTGATGTTTTTTCTTAGTAAGGATGTTCATCCATTCTTTTGTGCTTTTTTCTACCCCTCACCCCCAACATCTGCTGGCTGCCCCTTTTTTCTTCCTGTTATAAGAGAGTTTTTCCTTCCCACTGTCACCAAGTGCTTGCTCATAGGGGATCCTCTAATTGCTGGGGTCTGCTCTTTACCTTACAGTACATCAACTCTTGTTGGTGACTTGGTGCTTTATAAATACATTGTACTTAAATAGAATGGGAACTGAATATAACTGATTTAAAATAGAATGAACTGAACTGGCTTTACAGGGCTAAATTCCACCAGAGGTCCAAATGACTGAACTAAATCTACAATGCATTATTAAACTAGAAACTCAAAAACATTCTTTTTTTCATTAAGGATTATTGTATTATTTTTAAATCACCACGCAAGTCCCTTGGCAGTACTGTAGATACAGAGTGCGTATTTGTGTGTGAATGTTATGCCCCTTTTAAAACATTAGTTGTATAAACAGTGAAATCAATTTCTCTCTACAAACAACTGCTGCCTCTAGTGTGATCACACCCTTCATGAACTGCTCAAGGACACTTAAGAAGGGAGGGTGTTTGCCGGAGCGGGGGCTTGACTTTGGGTTCTCAGGATGAATGACTGTCTCTCACATACAAGGCCAACCCTTCCCCTCACACTGAGTGAACATAACAGGGACTACATCACATCTTCAGTATTGGTAAATTTGCCCAAATTGCTTTCTCCCTCCTCCTGAATCGACTGTGCACTGTTTAAACTGGGAGTCACTTTGACGCATGTATTATTCAAACAACATCTGGCACCACTGCACGAACTCTGATGCGTTTTCCCTTAAACAACTCCCACTCAAAGCTCATCTGGCTAAAGTTTGTCCAGCAAATTTGCAAGCGGCCAAGTGGAGACTTTCAGTTTTGTTTGATTTTGTATAAGATTTATGTCCGACTCAAGTAGGTCAGTCACAATTTCTTTGTTTATCAAGGCTTTTGCTCTTTGGGATGATTACTAGTAGGTCAAGTATAGTTTGATTTCTTTTTAGGGATGAAAAGAATGAAAGTAAGATGAGGGTAAGAGGAAGACCAGTCATGTATGCCTGCTGGGTGTGGAATATTAAATCTGATGTGAGCTTGTCAGATTGGCAAGAAATCATTGACAAATGTGTTTACTGGCTTTTTTTCTGTGATTGCTGGGGAAAAGCAATAATCAGGACTATAATGAGCAAGGCCCATAATCCCTGTGCTTGGTGACAGAAACCAGGCCTGCTTAATTAAGGCACTGATTTCCCACAGGGCACCAGGCCTTTTTTTCACCCCCCTTGTCCTCGCCCTGACTTTATAGGCTTCGCTTTATTTGGTATTTTGTGCGGAGATGTCTCCAAGATCTGTCGAAGGAAAAGAGATTGGTTTTGGAATATTTGGGTTTTACTGATCTTTTATGACATGTTTGCTTTTACCTCTAGCAATATTCAAATGATGTTTACTACAAAAACTTTTTAGGAAGTGAACTTCTCACAATCCTACAACCAACAAGGGCTGCTCCATTGAAGTAGAAGTAATGGGCTCTGTTTAAAAACCCTGCTCGAGTCCCTTCGTGCATGCTGTGGAAAAGCAGCCTTGCGTGAGGGTGAAAAAGCAACTCAGTCGAGAAACAGAGGAAAGACATTTTAGACACACTGTCTTTAGTTTAAACCAGAAAGACGGCAGGTTGGCGTTAGCAGGTGTTTTATAGAGAAGGACGACCCTGGAAAAAAAAAAGGTCACATTTAATTGCAATGCTTTCAGCTGCCTGAGTACCCGAGTCTTTCCAAAGATTTTCTCAAAAAGAGAGAACTTTGCTGAAAAGCTGAGCAATAATCTGAGGGTCAGTCTGCACCAACAGACAAGCAAAAAGTCAAACTGGAGATTGGATATCACACATCTCACATATCACCTCCTCTGATGTGTTACTCCACCACAGTAGCTTCACACTCTGAGCGGTTGTATTATTTAGTGTTTGTGGAACGGAAGCCAGCGAGGAGACCAAAACAGTAAATCTGCTGTCGAAGAAGAGGCATCTGAAAATGGAGAGGAGGTGGCAGCTAAAGCAAATTTTCAGCCGCAGTGTGGATTTTGGCCACAGAACAGAGGGAGAAAGAGGCACTCTGTATCAGCCTCTCCATCTCTTCTCCCTCTCTCTTTGGCTCCCTGCACCACCTCCACTTTCATGTCTCATTCCCTTTACTTTTTTCTCCTCCCTCCCCATCCCTCTTTTTTTCCTCTTCTCCATCTGCTTTGGACTTGGGGAACACAGAGACCGCTGGCCGCCCGGCAGCCCAGTGCAGCGGAGGTGTGAACCCTCTAATCGTCTGTCGTTACCCACTGGCACTTCCCACACTAATACTCAACTTAAGGGCGTCATGTCTAGTATGTTAGCATCAATAAATCATTATCACATTAATTCTGACACATTAGGGTAATTCACTTTAACAAATGAGAACACTGGTGCGAAGACTGACATCATTTTTACTCTGCTGTACTTTCCTGCATGATGTGTTTCTTATTTCATAACAAAGAATGCATATTCAATGACACAGAATGGAGCAGATTCAACTTTTTGTTATTTTTGCTTAATTTCATACTTGAGCTTTATGACTTATTATTTTTTCCACATTTTAGAGCAAACACAATTTCCATAGAAGTAGAACAGTAAAGGGATGCAGTAAGGGGGTACAAGGATCAAAGCCACTTGCTACAGATAGCATCATTGAAGTATTAGTTTGGCATCATGGGTAATATACTTAATGACTGTCTTGCTTACTTGACTTTCTACTGTAAGTACAGTGCAGAACTACAATCTGTTGAGAGTTACAGGAGGTACAGAAACTTTGTTTCCTGAGTCATAAGTTCTATCCTGCTCTAACCTCGCAGCTCGCAGTCATGTACCAATAGAGCCTTTCTGACTGACATTAAACTACTTATTAATATTTACTTAATTTTTTTCCCCACCATATACATAAACACTTCAGATCCTGCTCATCAGTAATGCTGATGCTTTCTAGATGGTGGATTAATATATCTGATTGTATGTTTTTGTGTTCGCATGATCTCCAACAGCGCTCGCTAAAAAGCAGCCACGAATTATGACAGAACCTCCACCGTGTTTTAGAGATGGCTGTTGTATCCGGAATTGAATTAAATCCAGAATTGAATTCAAAATTCTGCTCCTCACATACAAGGTCTTAAATAATCAGGCCCCATCTTATCTTAATGACCTTGTAGTACCATATCACCCTATTAGAGCACTTCGCTCCCGCTCTGCAGGCCTACTTGTTGTTCCTAGAGTATTTAAAAGTAGAATGGGAGGCAGAGCCTTCAGTTTTCAGGCCCCTCTTCTGTGGAACCAGCTTCCAGTTTGGATTCGGGAGACAGACACTATCTCTACTTTTAAGATTAGGCTTAAAACTTTCCTTTTTGCTAAAGCATATAGTTAGGGCTGGACCAGGTGACCCTGAATCCTCCCTTAGTTATGCTGCAATAGATGTAGGCTGCCGGGGGATTCCCATGATGCATTGAGTTTTTCCTTTCCAGTCACCCTTCTCGCTCACTATGTATTAACAGACCTCTCTGTATTGAATCATATCTGTTATTAATCTCTGTCTCTCTTCCACAGCATGTCTTTTATCCTGTCTTCCTTCTCTCACCCCAACCGGTCGCAGCAGATGGCCGCCCCTCCCTGAGCCTGGTTCTGCCGGAGGTTTCTTCCTGTTAAAAGGGAGTTTTTCCTTCCCACTGTTGCCAAAGTGCTTGCTCATAGGGGGTCATATGATTGTTGGGTTTTTCTCTGTATCTATGAAGCGCCTTGAGGCGACTTTTGTTGTGATTTGGCGCTATATAAATAAAATTGAATTGAATTGAATTATCTCTCTCCTGCATATTGACAATTTGGATTTCAAATTATTCATCACTCCATAAGTCCTGTTACCTGTGAATTTCAGCCCAGTTCTTGTGTAATTTGGCACTCCCCAGCCTTTTTTCCCTTTTCTCCTTCCTTAAAAAAGGCTTCTTGACAGCCACGCTTCCACTGAGACCATTTCAGTGAACAGTATATGGATCAACTAAAGGGCCAGAAGCAACTGTCAGGTCCTGTGTCAGGTCTTTGCTGGATTTTTTTCCCCATCGAGGACATACCTTTCAGATACTGTTCTGAAAGTCATCTACTCTAGATAGTTTTTTTTCTTTTTTTCAGGACTGCCACTGTTTTTTGTCCTCTACTTGACCAGTTTCCTAATATTTTTGATTTTAGCTCTTTAAGAATCACCTTGTTGGGGCAAAAATATTTGTTTATGCCTGTCAAGCTGTGTTACCTTTGTCATTTTTCATTGATTCAGTTAAACAAAAGGTACCAAATTATACATTTTTGCAGCAGGCTGCTGGTAACAAAGTGCCAAAAGATAACATTTAAAATTGTTTCTTTGACTGTAATATACAGGCACAATACTGGTGCATCACTTGAGTTAGGTGCCTTTTTTATGCTTGAATGATTCATAGGTCAGTATTGAGTGGCTTAACAAAAAAACATTCCTCTGAAAATGATCATGTACAAGGACTGGAATGAAAATGAGTGAAAAGGCCGACAATGTCCAAAGAAAAAATGCTTCAGAAAGCCTGAAGAACTACTGCTCAAGATCACAACCTCCTAAAACCTGAACTCTTTCATGGCATGCATTTTTAATGTCTCTTTGCTCTTTGGACTGATTGGGACCTGATGAATGTAAAAACAAAGATTATTTTAATTTTTTTTAACCTGATTTTGTATTTTCTGAGAACAATGAGATCCACATGAGGACATTTGCTTTAGATTTCGATAGAACAGTGGCAGTATAATGACCTGTAATCAGGCACTTGTAGAGCAAAATTTAGTATTTTGGTCTAGACGACCCAAAATGTGATGTCCACACATGTGGACGCCAGGTCCTAGGAGCTTAAAAAAGTCCGGCTCCTTAGCAGCAAAATCGAAAGAAATGAGGGGTGGCTCAAGACTGCTGCACACTACTGTATATTAAGCTATGGCATCCTGTGCTAATGTGTAAAGCCACCATCTGCCACCTTTGTCCCTGTGTTATCACTATTAGCCTGTTTTTATAACTAAAGGTAGAATAACATCCACTATTTACTTCCATGTTATGCATGTAATGCGCATGTCAAGCTAACTGCACAAAGAATGACTAAAGATAAGTGTTTAGATAATCACATCTCAACTGGTTCATGAAAATACCTGTTACACCTCTGAAAAACTAATATCACAGCAGCTCATACTCAAAAAATGTATCAAAAAACTATAATTAAAACCAGAGCAGCAGAAGCTTACAGTACTTTGTGTGTCTGTGTATACTGTATCACTTTATCAAACCCTCTGTGTCTTATTGTGTCAACACATCAATCCAAAGCTTTGCTATTACACCACTCCCTGTAGATAAAGGCGATATTAAAACTTCTCTTTAAACACTCTGGTTTGCGTCAGTGTGCACAGCAGATGTTTGACATTGCACTCACACAAACTGTATCAACCTGCCTGAATGAACAAATTATTGGCAATTTTCACAGACAAATCTCATGTCATGCACAGTGTCTAACAAATTTATTAAACCCCACCCAGTTTAAGGTTTATGCCACAGCTGTCCTACAGTATTGGTAATTACCAAAATAATGTTTAACCTACTAGTGTGTGCTAGTCTTTTAATCTGAATGACATTTTTAATGCTATCCATGAATTTTCAAATTTACCATTTTGCAAAAAATGTATAAAAAATAGTCGAGTGTGTTATTATTATTTTTTATTATAATGCCAAATTACTTGCCAAAATTAATTGTTTGTGTGAGTCATTTTTAAGTGGCTGAATGTTATGCATGATTCATTTCTGACTTGTTCAAAACTAAAAATAATGGTTTTTATTTTGCAAATAACAAAACCGTATTAATGTTGTTATAACCAAATTTGAGCCGGCCCTCTGGACATGACTGAGTTTTTGACAGATTTCCAAAACATTTGTTTTCTTGTTTTAACGACAGATGTTTACATAAATTTGTTAAGCACTGTATAGGTTTGTGCGTGATTATATTTAGCCTGTCGGCAGTTATGATTGCGATGCTTTGTGAAGTGTTGGCCACGGGTGTGAATATTACTCTAAATTAGAAAAAGGGAACACTGCAGGACACAGATATTTTCTTTTCCTTGTTTTGCCACCAGTCATATACAAACGTATAATAAGGACTTATTATATGGACTCCTTTTCTATTATCTCTTATCTTCTCACCCTTCCTCTTCTTTTTCTCACTTGCTCACTGTGTCTCGCTTACGCACAAGGTGTCCTTTGGCGGTGGTGCGTGACACACTAGGTTGTGGCATTAGTGAGACAGGGCTGTCACTTCCAACTTGTCAACATAAAGCATTACTTATGTGAAGGTGTGTGTTTAAAACCAAACCACAGTCTTTTACAATAAAAACTAATAGTTTTTAGTTTTTTAAACCAGCAGGTGAGAAAAGTGTATAACTTCGCGGGGGAGTGAACCATAGTCCATAGCTGCCCCTTTACCTTCGTCCTATGCCATTACCATCCCTGCAAACTCTAATACAGGGGGCGCTACTTCTTGAACCTCAACATTTGCCATTTAAAAGTTGCAGTAATCCTTTAGGCCAAAACATAGATAAAACGCTCCCACCGGACGAGCCTGGGCATATGAACACATGTTCTGAAATGAACCCCATTCTTCCAGGTGAAAGTCCGCTACTTAACCCACCGCACTACAAAGTCTTTCTTTCTTCATGTTCTTTCCTCGTTATACTAATTTATGCTGAAGGATATATTATGGTTTGTACTGATCTTGTCTAAACAGGCTTGTGATTGGATAAAATATCCTTTCATTGCCTAGATCAGGGGTCTCCAACTCCAGGCCTCAAGGGCCGGTGTCCTGCAGGTTTTAGATCTCACACTAGGTCTACACACCTGAATGAAATGATTAGTTCATTACCAAGCCTCTGGAGAACTTCAAGACATGTTGAGGAGGTAATTTAGCCATTTGAATCAGCTGTGTTGGATCAAGGACACATCTAAAAACTGCAGGACACCGGCCCTCGAGGCCTGGAGTTGGAGACCCCTGGCCTAGATTTTTAAAAGCCTAAAACCAGAGCCTATTGGGTGTGCAGGAGTGTAGTATCCAATATGCAGAAAGGTTATTATTGACTTCAGTTGAAGAGGCTCAAAAAGCATGATGCTTACTCTGTTATCAACACAAACAAAAAAAATTAATTTTGTGATCTCATTTACTCATTTGCCTGCTAAATGTCCAAGAATCTAATGAATGTGACTCATTCTTTGAGAAGTTACTCAATAACACTAATATGGTCATTTATTATTAGAAGATCATTTTCATTGGCATCAGTCCCTTGTCAGGTTGGTCAAACTGTCATGGAAAATTAAATATGATTATATTTTTTTTCCAGATGATTTTCCACTATATTAGGTTTAAGCAGTGCAGAAACCCAATAACTTTAAGATTATTGTGTCTAATGTGACTCTTTTAGGTTTAAGACATAAAAAATTTCAGTTGTCTAATTACTTGTTGCCTTTTTCTAAATCAACCTAAGGACCTAAGAGCGAGGATAGCATGAAAACTGTAGTAAGTGCGTAGAGAAAGTTGGGAATCTGGGTCCTGTAGCTCCTTCTTACTCAGCGTCATATGTAGCTGTTTTTGGGGGTTTTTGCATGTGGGATTAGATTAATCGAGAGGCTGCATTTGTAGCTTCGCTGTGAATGTCAGGCCAGATTACCGTTGCCTACAGCAGCCAGGCCATGTGTGTGTGTGTATGTGTGTGTTTGCCGTGTTCTACTTGCTCATTAGACTCCAGGTCTTTCTTCCTTCAGTCCTGATGACAACCGAGGCGCTTTTCACAGCACTGGAGACGTCTCACCTGCCGATCTAATGTGAAAGGAGAGGGGGAAAGACAAACATGGATCTTCTTTGTGCTAACAGGTTGAAACTGTAGGCTCACACCCCGCAGCAATTCAAATTCAGATCTAGAAAATACCCCGGGCAGAGACAGGAATTTGGCTATACATTACAGCAAGGTTACTTATGCATTTTCATTCCTCTCGAGATGCTCGGATTAGGAGTTTTATATGCGTGGCATGTGTGCAGCATGCTGGTTTGTGCGGCAGACTTCTGTGCGTGTCAGTGCTTTGACTGACACAAGCGGCGCTACGTGTCATGGTGCTGGAAGTACATCAGCGGGATTTTGGGAGAGGGAGCTGCTTTTTGACTTGATACATGATACATGAGCAGCTATCCATAATGAATGCTTCCCTGCTACTTATCGTATTAGCTGAAACCCTGCTCTCCAAGTACTTTCCTTAAATAACATGCGGAAAATTGTGTTTTTTGGCAGATGAAGACGAAAAGCGTCTTCCTGTGAAGATGTCAGACGCATAATGAAGTGTGTCATCCCTATCTGAGGGGCGGCAGCGTCGCCGTTAAGTATTGTTGACCTGTCTGTGCTTGCAGGGAATGCTTTCAAGGCCTTGATATAGTGGATGCAGCAAGACTTGAATTTGCTTATATTTTCCAGCACCAGACAACGTGCGATGAGCTGTTTTCGTGAATCCAACAGAGCTGTTCCTCGAGGAGTTCCTGCTGCGATATGGCAAGGCACTGAGGCATCTGGGTACCTACTGACCACTTAACTGCCTGCGCTTGTCGATAACTCTTTATAAAGATCAATTAGGGCGATCAGTGGTGAGAACGCTGCTGGGGCTGAGGTGCCATATTGAGCTGTTTCTGTGTGATGATGTCACAAGCAGTCCTTTTCCAGAGAAGGAGCCTGAGCCCTCCAGACATTCCACTTCATTAAAGGGGTGTTCTCCCCAAACCGGAGCAGTGAACTCAGCAACGAGCTACTTCTCTCTTCCCCTCTGCTACGTCTGTGCCTCGAGAGTTGGCCGAGCTCTCGCTGTGTCCAGCCGGCCATCTCGTTTAAAGGGGTTCTGACTGAAACACTGAGCCGCAAAAATCAATTTAGGGAGTAGTGGCAGTTTTTTTCATTTATCCTTCATTCACCTTCTTGCCCTTGCGAAATGTTCGTTTACACATTTTACAACCCGAGTGATTACACGCTGCTGTTTTCAGTTCATTGTGCTCTTTTTATCTGCCCTGCCGTGGAGTGCTTCTCAACGTCCCCCACCTCCCTCTTACTCGTTCCACTTGTGTCTGGCGACGTGATAAATGTGGTTGTCATGACACCCGTTGGAGCCAATGAGCTCACTGAAACCAGTGTGTGTGTCATGTCCAGCTGCTGACAGACAGGCTGGTCCAAAGCAAGCTGACCTTCCACCTCCTAACCTTTCTTCCATGCTGATTATTAATCCTACTTACAGCACACTTCCTGTGTCCCTCCATCACAAATTAACCTTTTTCTTCTTCTCTTTCCCCTCTCTCTCCTTCTGTCCTTTTTTCTCTCACGCCCCCCTTCCTCCTCCCCTCCTCCCTCTTGCAGCAAATTTGTTCACGTGAAAATAATTGACGATGAGGAGTATGAGAAAAACAAGAACTTCTTCCTGGAGCTGGCCGAACCTCGCATGGTAGACATGAGTCTGCAGAAAGGTGCAGTACTGACTCTATTTATTTATTTTTAACCACTTCCCTTCTTTCCCTCAGTTTCTTCTTGCTATCTTCTTACATTGTCGTTGTATTATATCTCACTGTTTATAGCCTCCCTGCTTATCTGTCCTCTTCCTTCACCTACTCTTTCATTACACTACTCTATGACATTGGCGCCCTACTCACCTCACGACACCCTCCTTTTATTTTACGCCCATTCTCAGCTATTCTTTCATGCAAAAAAAAAAAAAAAACAGCTGCAAAATCAAACCATCGCTATTGTAATGACAGTCTCCCCAGACAGCATCATCATCTGCATAAAAAGAGAACAGGGAGTCTAGGAGCTGCTTTCATTTACCTTCTCAAAGGAGCAAGTAGCCATTATTATGCAAAGACACGTTTTACTAAATGCAGAGTAGTAGCTATTTTTAACCATATTTTTGCTTGAGTGAAAAATGCAAGCATGCTGTTGTTGGTGAAATTAAATTACCGATTTTTGTTTTGCTGTGAGACAGAATAACTCACATGAATGTTTGAATTTCATAGTTTACATGAAACTATATGAGCCTAAAACATTGTTTTTTATCACAGCATCTTATAATGAGGACATGTGCATCTCTTAGCTTCTTATATTTCTTCTCCTGTATAACAAGCATATCCTTTTTTTTTTTGCAACAAGGTGAATAAGAGAATAAAAGTAAAATAAAAGAATCCAAATCAGAGCAAGTTTTCATCATAAGTTTTGTTTGTTGCCTTGTTGCCGTTTGTTGTTGATAATGTGTGCTGAAAGAAGCCAACAGGCATTTTCTTAAGTTTTGTGCACCGTTATCTAATGCAGTGTTATCTAACCATGCTCAAGGCCAGGCAACGGGAGAAGCTCACAAGCTGGTGCGGAGGGTGCAGAAACTAACACTTGGCTGTTCCCTCCAAACACTACAGCTCATTATGTTTACGTTATTGGGTCTGGCAGCACTGTCTGTGCGCCGGCTTCCCATGTTCTCAGAGTCATGATGAAGAGCAGCTACTACGCAGGTCTCCATGAGTGACGGCCGCGTCACTCTGCCGCTGCTCTGTGATGCTTCTTGTTTTTAAATTCCATTTCTGTGTTGTTGCAGGGTTTTTTTCCCCCATACGCACACATGCAAGCTGCCTGTCAAGCATCTTGTTTTAAATTTGTAAGATTGCCGTTAAGCTTATCCCAATTGAATGTAATAGTAAAAATAAACTATAATTATATGGCTTTTTCTGCTCTATTTGATCAACCAAAGCACTTTTTTTTTTACCACAATCTTCAATCGCTTATGTGCTTTTCTCTGTGCATAAGCACTTTTAATGTAATATTCACAAACTCACATGCAGGAAGGGAGCCAACCACGGACTTTCCAATTGGTAGATGATCTTTGGCCTTGTAAACACACAACAAGGTGTTTGTTTACATGGTCCAAACCACTGCTTACACTCAAGAACAAGAAGGCCAGATTAAACGCTGCCAGAAAGCATCTAAAAGAGTCTGCACAGTTATAAAAAATCTTTGTCAAGATGAAACCAAGAGTAATCAGTATCAAAATGATGGGAAGACCAAAGCATAGAGAACGGGAAGGAACAGCTCATGAGGTGAAGATTATTCAAACATGGTGGAAGCAGTGTTGTGGCATTGTCATGTATGGCTGCCACTAATGTTCATCGATGATGTGACTACTGATAGAAGCAGAAGGGTGAATTTTGAAGTGTACAGGGATATAATCTCTGCTCAGATTCAGTTAAATGCTGCAAAACTAATTGGGCTTCACAGTACAAATGGATAATGACCCAAAGTATATTGTAGTAGTAACCCAAGAGTTTCTCAAGGCAAAAAACGGAAATACTCTTCAATGGCAAAAGGTCATGTTGAAGACAAAATGAAGGCACAGAGACCCACAAACAAACAGGAGCTGAAAGTGGCTGCAGTAAAAGCCTGGCAGAGCATCACAGACGTCAGACAGTCTCTGAATGCAAAGATGATTAAAAAGAGTTCTTATATATAAAATTATGTTAGCTTGTCAAGTTCATTTTAAGACTCTGAAAATAGAGACTCTGTATAAAACAATGTGTAATTCCCAAACAGTTAGTGCAAAATTTTGGTGAAGCATCTGAATCTACTGTATAACGTTTCCTTCACATCCACTCTTAGTTTTTGAATATTCTCTTAACAAAATAAGCTCCAACATGCACACGTAAGCTGTCGATCAAACCTGTGACACATACACTCATTAGTATCAAATCAAATCTGAACAAGATTTCACTAATTAGTCACACAAATTAGCATTTAGTGTATAAAACACCACAAACATATATTTAGTAGTGTATAATATTTCTTCCAACATGAGTAAAATTAAACAGAAAGCCAAAAACTTTAAAGAGATAGGTGCTTAAAAGAAGGTAAAAACGTTTGGAAGCATTTGTATCGACAGGTGAAATAAATATATTTTGATAGATTGCTGTAAATATGATTAGACCTTGCAGTAGGGGCCTCCTGGTGCTTTAATGCAAAAAAAAAAAAAAAATTAAAATCACTTGTGCGTTTGTTTTTTATCGCTTCCAACGGTCGAGGTCTACTGCAGGACTACTGGGTTCACTGCAGTGAACACGAGTGAGGATTGTTAAAGACAGAATAGGTGAAGAGGAAGTGGAGGTAGAGCGAGCTATCTGCTCAGATGGAGGGAGAGATGAAGATGGATAATGACGGCTGGAGCTAAGGAGGACACATGCCAATGGCCAGGTTCAGTCTGAAGAAATCAGAACAGCTGCTTTGTTGGGCCATAGGCTGAAGGGAAAGAAAGTGAAACCTTTTGAGTGGTTTCTGTATGCAGATGATAAAATATTCAATGCATGTTTTTCTTTCAATTTCTTTCTATTAAACATACTCGTGTATACTTATTGCCAGACTGATTAAAGTGTTACTAATTCTGATACTAGAAAGATAAAAACACAATGAAAGTGCAGACTGTGTTGACAGTGAGTAATGTGAGCTCTGTCTACTTACTTTTTTAAATGCACGGGGTAATGAATGTTTGATCAAGGGTAATAAATGTTTGATCTATATGTGATGAGGAGGTAATGAAAAAGCTTTTCTCTATTTATTTCCCGTGCACGATTATCTTTTATGAATGTGCCCGTGCTGATGAAATCTGTTTGATTTGATATTAGAGAAAGCACACACCAGTGTTTTAGAGGTTACATATACACCAGTCTCCTGCTGCCATAGTAGGTGCTGCTGGATCACAGTGATGTGGATGATATGATAATTTCTCCGTTTTCATATATAATGTAGCGATTATATTGTTGTTCATAACCGCTGATGTGGGGCTGATTGGGTTTGTTTTTCTCCTTATTAAAGCTGTAGTGTTGGAGCAGAATTGATGAATATTCTATGAGAGTCTTTGTTTTGTTGCCCTTTTTTTTCATATGCAACAGCCTTGCTCCATTTTCCTCGCAGCCTTTGCATCAAACAACAACAAACTTAGCTCTTAGTTCTTTATTATTTCCTTCCCATGATGATCAAACTAGGAGCACAAAAAAACAACTGTTAGATTTTTGATCTTCACAGTGACATCACTCATTGTTGCAGCCAGGGGCGATTCTAGGATTAGAGCTTTGGGGGTGCTGAGCACCCAGAGAGCTGCCCAGCCAGGCAAGATAAATCATATGATTCTTAAATTCATCAAGTCTCTCTGTCCCTGGGTCCTCGTCTCAAAACATGACGTCACTGTTTTGTACATTTTAACACAATTTAATCCCAGATTTGTGAAAGAAAAGCAAAACACTTTTTTGAAAAGTCTGTAACAAAACCATCAAATCTGATAAAGGTTATTTAAATGCTGCCAAAGAAGAATGGATTGGAATAAAAAAATTACATATCCTAACCTTAATTACTGGGGGAGAATAATGAATGATGCTCATAGTGAGTAAAAAGTAAACCGAGTGCATTTTTTGGACAGAGATTCACTTTTAATGTGTATGTATAATGTAATACAGATACATTAAAAAAAAAAAAAACACTCCCAAAACAGAATAAATTATTACAAATAAAAGTATTTACTGCAGACACTAATTTTACTAATTTAATAATACTAATTTTGTGTTGTAAGATTTATGGGTTTCATTCTTTCATAGTGGTACTTAGGAGAGCTTGACATTTTTATCAGGTGGTACACACTGTAAAAAGTTTGTGAAACACTGATAAGTGTATGTGTGCTTTTGGAAAACATTTAAAGCTGCTGTACAGAATCTCTGAAACAAGCTAGCTTAAAACATTTTTAGAATATAAACAGAGCACTCTGCTTCTCTTTACAGCTCCTCACTCCACCAGGGCACCGTTTGGCACTTTCTGATAGTGCGCAAATGTGGCGCACGTACTGCGGCTGTCAGGGCTCTGTGTGTGGGCAGGTGGAGATGTGGATCCAAGTGCAGGACTCAGAGATGTGTTTTCAATGTAACTGAAAACCTCAGCTTTATTGCTGGCACCAAACAAAACAGAAACCAAACATGAAAACACTAACTGGAACACACAGGCAGGATCTGAGGGTACGACGCGACACTGAGCACAGGAAAACACAGGGCTAATATACACAGGGTGGTAATCAGGGAATGGGCAACAGGAGGGAGACACAGCTGGGAGAAATTGGACTAACGAGACAGGGGAGCAGTAGAACTAAACACACTCACATGAGACAGACCTTCACAATAAAACAGAAAATAAGAAACCACTAAACAAAGATGCAGACAGAATATAACACATGCAACTGAAAGAATACATGCAACAACAAATCCTTAAACACTGATAAACAGAAACATGGAACTAATAATCATCATCATCATCACCACCACAAGCCCTACAAGAGAATAAGAAAACAATCCATAATGCAAAAACACACCAAAATAACTGAAACACAGATTCGTCATAAAACCCAACAAAGCACCAGAGAAACATAAAGAACAATCCATCATTCAAAAATAAAGCAAGACATAAAAAACTCAAAATGCTGGGTCAATCCGACCCAGAACCGTGACAGCGGCAGTCATACAGACAACTGGACGGTCCAAAAGTTGGCCTACCTATTACTGGCTGAGGTTTTAGTAGAGTTGTGGCTGAACCACATAAAAATATATTATTAATTTTAATCTCCGCGATCAATTATAATGTTATGTTGGAATGTTGTTAAAGAGGGTCAAAAATGTTTCAAACCAGTTTGTTTTGCAGATTCTGTATAGCAGCTTTAATATAGGGAGAACACAACTTCCAGATTGTATGAGTAAAATCATTTTTTTTCTCTTTGTCAGTTTAATAGTTTCTGTTTTGCCTGTCACTGTTCCCTGTCTGTTTTCTTACCTGGTTCTTCCTGACCTTGTACTTTCTCCTCACATACACCTCTTTCCCCTCTTCCTCTTTGGACTGACAATCATACACAAATAGATTGCATTCAATTAGATGAAAAATTACATTAATATGAAAAAAATACTATTAAGATCACTAACAAAAAGTCCTCTCTCAGTTTACTTTCAACCAAAAGGAAAATAACCAAACCACATGAACATCTAATAAAAGATATAAATATTGAAACACTGATCCAACATTATTCTTGATTGACGGATCATTTGATTTTACACTTTTACCTGAATGTGGCTCAGGACAATTTTAAGTTTTAGGTTTTAAATAGGCTGTATACATTTCAATGAGAGCAACAGGACGGTCAAATGTCGCTGATTTTACTACAGTGTAGGACAGATTGTAGGGTGTAGGATGTAGCAAACATCGCCGGAAAACAAGTTTCTTTTACACCCAGGTTACCTGGTGTAATGTTTTTCAGCTAAAAAGAAACATGGTCTGACTCCTACCTAACTATATAAAGAGTAACTGAAGGTTAAATGCAGCTTTTGGGAGGGGGGAGGGGGGGGGGGGTGGTATCTATACTTTTGTTGTTAAAATGTTATGTCTCAACAAAGTACTGTATGCTTTTTATATTTTTAGCAGTGTGTCACACAAACAGCAAATATTGTCAAAAAAAGTAAGAAATCTTTGGGGGTGCTTTGATTCACTTTTGGGGGTGCTGAAGCTGGGCGCTGATGCTGGGTCAGACTTTGGACAGTGTTTGAGTAATGAAAGCAATCAAGCCAACAGTCACCCTGACCTGTCAGTCTGGAGTTGTTTACTGCCAGCTCTAGCAATGCCCTTCCCTAACTCACAATGAAGTGGTCAATACAATTAGCACCTTTGGTGAGGTGGCCAGTCCGGCCGGTCCACTTACGCGGCTACAACACAAGCTGCAGAATTAGGACTTGTCACTTCCCAGTCCACTGAGTTTTATTTCAGGCATCTCGATATTCATGTCAGACATGTGTGGAGACGTTAGGCCAGGGCTTCTGTAGAATAATAAAGAATAGATGTTCACCTAAAACACACATATTATAATATGCAACAAAGCTATGTTGTTGTAGTTGATTTGGCACAAAAGTTTTCCTTTTTTTTGGCATATGTTACATTTGATTTAAGTAGTATTAATTTTTAATTCTGCCATTTTTTCATGTACGTAAACCAGATAAATATGCAGCATTAAACTATTATACTCAAGTGAAACTCACTTGAATGTCCCTTGTAACATTCAAAAATGATGGAATCTTATTTAAAATTATATAAAGTAACAAATCTTTGGATTATTGACGTTAATTAAATTAGCAGCAATCCAGACCAAAGCAGTAAAATACATCTGATAGAAAGCAGTAAGTCACGTTTGGAGACATCACTATTGAACCTGGTGCGGTTTCTGTTGTGGAGTTCTGCTTATAATCAGATGTTTTTCAAGTTTACTTCGCAGGAATGAAAGCTTTAGCAGCAAGGTAGAGAGAACAGAAAGGTAGGTTTTATGCAGTCTTGTGAAAATCTGAGTACACCTCAAGAATTCAAGAACTTACAGAACCATCTTTAGCAGCATTCACTTAATATCAGCTTTACAGTAACTTGGCTTATCAGTATCTCACATCATCACCACAGTATTCCAGTCTTTGGGGGTCTGGACTTGTGACTGTGCCATTACACACTTAGATTATTTTATTTTTCACCCACTCTGTTGTAAATTTGCTGTCGTGCTTGGGATCATTGTCCAGTTGCATGACCCAGTTTGCTCCAAATTCTAGGTGTTGGACTGATGGCATCACATTTGACTCCAGAATATTTTAGTATACAGAGAAATTTGTGGTCGACTCAATAACTGAGCGCCCAGGTCCTATGGATGCAAAACAAGCCAAATGATCAGCCCTTTCACCAACGTGCTGACTGTTGGTATGAGGTGTTAGTGCTGATATTCTGTGTTTGGTTTTATTAAATGTGGCATTTTCACCTTGGTCTCATCTTTTCCAGAGGTCTTTGTGTTTGCTCAGATGCAGCTATGCAAACCAAAACCCTGCAGCCAGATGTTTTAGAGGGAAGAGTTTTTTCTTGGCAATACTTGAAAACGAGCCATACCTGTTCAGACTTTTTTGTAATTGCATTGTCATAAACTTTAACACTGAACATGCTAACCGAGGCCTGTAGAATGTGCAATGTAGGTCTTGGGGTTTGTTTGTTTTTTTGCACAGTCTGACTTCAGGGTGAATTTCCAGGCACATCCATTCCTGAGAAGATTCTAGCACCTCTGCTTTTATAGAGATGGTGAGACTAGCTGATAATAAATTAATCAAGAAGCACTTGGCTACTTACCCTCTTAATTCCTGTTTAAGCAGCAAGGGTGCACTTAGTTTTCACAGGACGGCACTTTTACACTGCTGAGACAACAAAGGCTAATTTTCACCTTTAGCCTCTGGTTTGATTATCCAATAATCACTGTTTTACAGATTTAGGAAAAAACTTAATGGATACTGATTACCTGTACTAGTGACTTGTCAATCTCAGGGTACCCATGCACTAATTCGTACCCTGATTAATAGTCTATTTTGCACAAAATAGAAGCTTAATCTGCAAAACGAATAAACCTGCTGTACTAAAATTTGACTAGAAAGTACCAACTGCAACCAGCTGGGAAGGTTTTACTCTTGCATTACATCAAAGTGGCTGTAGAGTCAATTTCTCATAGACTTCTATGCAATCAGACTCATAGCATGTTCCAAAAATGTCAAAGGCAAATGTCAAGTTTGTTCATTCTGACAGTCCAAAAATACAAAGATATATATTTACAACAAAAAAGGTCACATCTTCACATTATATGCATTTTTGCTTTTAAAAGACTAATTAACAAGTCTTTTGAGCGCTAGTTGCAAATAAAATTGGCCAAACGAATTAATCTAGCTTTGTATGGTAAGTAGATGCAAATTAATAATCATACCCAAACAGTCTGCTTCCTGACATCTAAAGCCATCATAAAGTTGGCCAGTTGGAGTCAAGACGTGATAATAATTGATATGTTCAGGAAGAAAGGAAGGACAGAGGAAACAATAAGCTACTTTAATGTTTCAGGAAAAACATCAGTATATGAGCAAAGGGGATGGAGGAGGGGTGGAGCATCCCGGGTACACTTGAAAGTGTGGGACCTTCAAATGACACTGCAAAAAGTGTGCTACAAAGCACTGGCTGGCAGTGTCATCATTCATGTACTGTGGTGTGTTGTGTAGGAGCAAACACTTGAGTGTTTCTTGCATTTGTTTAAAACAGAATCAGGGAGAAAGTATTCCTGGCTTTAGCGTGTTTGTGATGAAAGTATATTATTATCTTCTGCATTTGTTGCATGTGTTAATGCGTTTGTGCGTGCGTGGCTATAGGATTAATTCCCTTCTCCTCCCTGTGGTAATCCATCTCCAACCCTGCCACTTTTCATTCAAATCATGCCCGTCGTTGGGAAATGTGCCACCCGTCAGGCGCCTCGCTCAGAGTGAGCTCTTGTGGCATCTAAGGGCACTTCACATGCTGTTCTTTGAGCTTGGCCGGGTCCTTCTTCCAGATTTCTCTCTCCATCTCACACAGACACACGCACACACATTCATTACCGCCGAATGAGGGGTGAGTCATATTGTGGCGGGACGTTCAGGCCAGATCACCAACGCTAGGACACGTGAAGTTCAAATAGACAATTTAAAATGTTGCTGCAAGTGCCCTCTGAGAATATAAAGACATTTGTGCTGTAGAACATTATCACATTGAATACAAATACATATATAGGAGGTGTTTGATGTGGTATGAGACACTTATGTGTTGCACAAAATTATACTGACATCAGCCTGAGCCAGAAATTAAATGTGATGCTCAACCAAATCTGAAACATCTGCTGTGTGTTTTCTAAATTAATGTCTTGCAAACACAGTTTGCCTTTGGGAGACTAACTAGCAGTAGGAATAGTGTGTGTAGAAAGAAGAAAAAAGTAACATTAGCATTGGCCATGGTTGTAGGCTTTGGTAGCAGTTTTAGCTGTGAGTGGCACTGTAGTTAACAGTGAATATGTAAAAGTTGTAGAGGTAATTTCATATTGTCAATCAATTTGTTGGAAGAAAATCCAACAAGCTAACCTCCTGCTAAGGTCTTACTCTGTTAAACTGTGTAAATCCTCTTTTTCATGGATGCCATGTAGTTAAACTAACATGCGGGACAATAGCCACACTGAACATTTTATTGGAGATGGAAGCATTGGGGTCGTTTTTAACTCTCAGTGATGCCACAGTCTTTGTTTGAGTTTGCACCCAGAAATAGCTAAAGACATCCAACTTAAGAGGTGAGTTACAGCTAGACACCATTTGATTAGAAGCTAATTCAAAACGTTTGGGAACCATTTCAGATTATTTCAGTTGTGACCAGCTTTCCAGCCGTCGACATTTTCCTGTACTTCTCTGGGTTTCTGAAGATACCTGCATCTAAAATGTTTTCCTCACGAGCTTTGTGTGTAAAGGGAAAAAGTTGTCTTCATTAAAGAAGCAAGACTAAGTGTATGTGTGGATGAGGCCTTTACATGTGACCACAATACTGTAATATTAAAGCCAGACTAAATTGTTTAAAATGGCATCTCTTTGAGATTTGCTTTACTTCCATAACCACTAGACTAACCACTAGAGACCACGTGATGCTCCACACAGTCTCCTCCATGTCATCATCCTATGAATAATATCTGCTTTTTCCTACGTGATAGAACCAAGAGCATACCACTTGTGAACTTGACGCTCATTACGTTCCCTTTGCTGAGGTCACGGGCTGCATAAATCTCTACGACTCAATGAATTTCATGTACCTGCTCTTTGTCTTGCATTAAAAGTCAAGCTTATCATCCCTTTGTTAGCAGCCAACCTGTATTTGACCTCAAATGAATCGCCTGCTTTCAGTGTGTCAAGAAAAAGAGTTATTTGCCTCCTCAGAAAAGTGAAATGGAAAGCCAGAGGCAGCGCTGGATTAGCACCATGGGAAATGAAAGGCCACCTCCATCTCTGTAAATAGCACTGTTCTTATGTTGCAAGTATAGGCTCAGTAGGCTCATCCTTTTTTCAGAAGGACACTAAGAGAGCATATTCTCAATCAAGGGCAATGTGCCACTTTGCAGTTTGATCCTGATCTGCACCTAATCTGATCGCACATCAATGGAATTATGGAAATATGTAGATAGATTTACATGAAAAATCCAGGTGTTATAGAACATAGAATGGATAAAAAGATGTTTAAATATTTAGATTTGAGAAAGTGTTAATCTGTAGTGCTCTTTTATCAATAGTTTTATAGTAATTGTGCAGTTTGTAGTAAGCATGTATGATAGGTTGTACTTGTTACAGAGGTGGACAATAGGGACAAAATTGCTGTGTATGCAATTTCAAAACAGGAAATGTCTTGCATTTTTCAAAATCTATGCATTCATCTGTTTTCTGGTCTCCACTCCATTAAGTGTTTGAGTCATAAGGCCAAAGAAGCCCAGACCTCCCTCTCCTGAGCCATTTTTCCCAGCTCATCCAGGGGGGACACCAATAAATTCCCAAGAGTTATTCTCCCCGGGGCCTCCTCCCCTTCACTTAGGAGGCGCCCAAGAGGCATCCTGATCAGATACCTGAACCAACCCAACTGGTTCGTTCAATGTGGAGGAGATAAGATGAATGACCGAACTCCTTCATCCTATCTCGCAGAGCTGAGCCACCCTGCAGAGGAAGCTTGTTTCTGCTGCTTGTAATCATGATCTCTGCCCACAGCTCATGGTAATAGTTAAAGGTAGGAATGTAGATTCACTTGTAAATTAACAGTGCTTTCACACTTTGCTCGCTCTGTACCTCAACAGGCCAGTACAGCAACCGCATCACTGCAGATACTCAAACTCCTCCATTTAGGGGAGCAATTTGTTCCTGACCCGGAGTGGGGCACTCCATCGTTTTACAGCTGAGAACAATGGACTCAGACTTGGAGGCGCTAACTCTCATTCCATCCACTTTACACTTGGCTGGGAACCAATAGCCCACACAAAAATAGACACATTTTGAAGCATATCATGTTTTATATTACTATTAACATTATATTGGTCAATAATTCCAATAAACACCCATAAAAATACTCTAATATCTTAAAAAAATGCTAATTGATCACTGTGAAGTTAAAATGAGACAGTTTTGTCTTCTAATCAATGAAACTAGTCAGAGATTAAAGTGACAGTTAATATTAAGGGTTGAATCTCTCGTCAGATTTACCCATTTCTTCAATCTAGATTATAATCTAACTCCTTTGCAGGGTCAAACACAATCTTTCCCTGGTTGCTCCCCTGCAGGGACCTGATGTCTTTTCAAAGGCTTGAAGTGCTCAATCCTGAGCCTGGAGGAGGTCTAAATGACTGGTATTGAATCAATTAGCTGCCTAATTGGGCTGAGATAAAGACTCACTTTCCTTATCACCAGCCCCACCAGCCATTACGGATGGCACTGGGGATCTCCCAATGGATGTGCCAGTATGTCAGAATGAAGCTGTTAATGTTTTTTGGCAATCTCATAGTAATCCAGGAAATCTGAGGAAAAGGATGTGTACTGTACGCGCACCACAACTATACATTGTATGACTACTTATTATGAACTTATTATGAATTAATATGTATTTTATTAAAGTTTTGAGGAAGTAAAGTAGCACAGCATAACAGATTCTGGATTATGTTGTTCAGCGTAAATTATTTATATTTTACGTCAGTTCAATTTGTCTGGATGACAGGTGGCCTGTGGCGGGTATTTCCATAAAATACCTTCCTGTTCATTTCTCTTTTGTGTTTTTGTGTTAAGCTCTTTTAGATTAAAAAACAAAACAAAACAGGAGACTTATACTGTAGCATGGTTAGGTTTGCATAGGTGCGTGATCTGGATTACTCTGAACAACCATTTATGTGATTGTGCAGTGGAACCTCCCACGGCACCACGAGCATGTAAGGACACATTCCCTTCATGGTATCCTCTGAGAAAGGTGGATTAAATATTCCTACAGTTTAACAGGTGTGCAGAGAACCGACGGCTGCAGTCCGTACAAGAACGCACAGGAAATGGTAATCAGAAAATCCATGGATTAGATGCCATTTACTGATCAAATGACACATTTTATGTGGGTCAGTATAGGCCTGAAATGTAGTTTAATAAGGGCTTATGCTATCATATGCATCATTACACAACATAACCTCCCACAAAGCCTTCCATTATTACCTTAGCTAATGACACACAAGAGCCACTAATCTACTAATACCTGCCATTTTAGCTGTCTCCCGGTGCGTTTGCCATCAGTTTTCCAGAGGCTCATCAAGCTCTGCCCTTGTTTCCACGAATGATGGCAGAAACAGCAAGACCTTGGTGAGTGAGCGATGGGGAACAGCTGTCGCTCCCTGCAGGAGCAGCAACCTCACCACCTGTTGGCAAACAATTCAGGGATGTGACCCTAGGACCTCAGTCTGTTTTCTTAATGAAGCTAAGTTTAGGAAAAAAAGAAAAGTGGGTGCCAGAGATGGATGAACACTGAAAATTACAGTAAGATTTATAACATCAAGCAATGTTCAGGCTTCAAATTGAAGTATTTAAGGTGAGTTTTGCCTCACTACATGATCCTCAACACCTTCTGTTTGCTTTCCTACTGAGAATTTAATTTAAAAGATCAGCTTAGTTCCTGTACATAACGTTTGAAAATGCACAAGGCATATCTCGGGAAAAAAAACCCAAAAAAACCCCGAGTAAACTGGACAAAAGAGAAAAAAAGAAGTTGCAGGCCTAAAAATCTGCAGCTGATAAACATTATGTGAAACTGATGTCCTGAAGAAATAGGAACAAATCTGCCTGGCACAAGACCTGAGAGATGCATCTGGACCTTCAGTTGATCCACCTCCTGTTCACTGGAGCCTCATCAGAAATGCTGTAAGTGGAAGGGGGACTGTCCAGAAGCCATGCTTAATGGAAAAACAGGGAGAAAAGGCTGAGGTTAGACTCAGCCAGGTGTAAATATGGTGGAGGCAGCATTTCAGCCAGTGGTGTAGTGGACTTGGAAAATGTACGCAGAAATGTACCATCAAATTTTGATTCGCCATGAAGTACTGTCTGAAAACTACTTTAGAAGAAGAAAACAAAACAAAAGGTAGCCAACATCTAAAGAAGAGCTTTGAATGTCCTTCAAGAAGCTCGGAGAGCTATTCCTGAAAGCTACTTAAAGAAATGACAGAACTCTTTCCTAAGGGAGTTCAGGCTGTGTTGAAGAATAAGGGTCATCATACCAAACATTCACCTTCAAGTTTTTTAGATTCTACATACTCTGTTTTTCTTTCATATACTCCTTATTTTTGCATACATTTTGATAAATAGCTGCACCTATTTCCAGTTTTACTGAAAAAAATATAAAGAAATGAGGTGTGGGTTTACACAAAGACTAAGGAAACATGTACTGCAACTTACAAAAATAACAGTTTATACCTAATCTGTGTGATAGCTATAGTGCATGAAAAATAATTTGTTATTTTTTATGGACTCTTTAGATTCTTTTTTTAGACTGGGAGCAGGGCTTTCTGCAACATAGTTGCTTTTTGTGTGTGCTAAGCTAATCAGCCAGTGAAAGTGACTTTATATTTATCAAATAAGACTGTGTTGATCAGTGTTTCGCTTTAAGTTACAATGTATTCGACAGCTTTGCAGAAATGGCATTACCACAGAGACCGCTGACACAATAAACAATGCACAAAAACAAAGTGAGACAATAGATTTGACCAGTTTTTTTTGAAATGGAGCTACTAAATAACTCTTTTGTGCCCTGAATTAAAAATAAAGACGGTCTTCATTGAAACACTGCGCAGTGATTAATTAAATAGTATGGGAGCACAGCAGTAGGCTTTGACTATTGATCATTATCTTGGCTTAAACTGTCAGATTTCAGATTTACTATACGAGTTAACACAGCAGTCCTTCAACAAAATGATAATGAGCTGCAATTTGGACTTGATGCTTTGTGTAGTCTGGTGATTTGTGGTGTGACTGATGTTTAATAAGAGTGTAAAAGGTGCATATCAAGCTCGTTCCCAGCTCCATATTTTTATTCTTTGCTAGAGTAATTGTGCAGATTCTATAATAACTAGTCTGTATTTATCTGACAATGGGACTTGGTGCAGCTGCTGAGTTTAACCTCTCCCTTTAAGCTAGTTTTATAATAAATTTTTGCTCTTGAGTTTTAGCTCATAGTTATGACAGAAAATAGGAAAAAAGAAGGATAGGTCCACTTTATTAATAATAATAATAGCCCATGGACTACAGTATATAAAACTGTGCTTTCAGCATTGTGCTGCAGTTCTTTCTCATAATCAGTACCTTGACATTTGAGCAATGAAATCAGCCTCGAGAACACCTCTTATATCTCTGATGTGCTATTTTCTCTTGTCTTAATTGCTGGAGATCTGCTTTGCACATTGCACATCTGTCTTATGAATTGCATCAGTCCTGGTGGGGGTTTAACAGTTTGACCTCCCCCTGTCTAAAATCATTTAAATCCCTTCTCTGTTGTCAGCAAAGTCTCTTGGTTTGTTCTCAGCTCATTTTCAAAGCATGCAAGGCTCTCTTTGAATACACATGACAAATTAATATTGAAATCTGGGAGGGATTACTTTAGTATGTCGAGAGACTTCTGAAATTAGAATCGTGTGACACTGATACTAATTCCCATGCAAGAAATGGATTTAAGTAAAGATTATTATGTAATCATAAAATACGCCCTAGAGACTGTGTGTCACAGGTGCACTGCAGGAAGTGAATCTGGATGCTCCTTTGTTGGTGTATGTGGAAGAATAACAGTGTTTGCTTGTAAGAAATGTGTTTCTGCTTTTCTTTCAAATAGACACATGTAGACATGTCTGCTAAAACACCTGGTCACAAACCTATTACACTGTGATTTCCTTTCCCCTTATCTTTCGCATTCCAGGCAAAGCCTATGTATTGCAATGGGTTTGGAATTTGTGGTCAGGGATATAGGCAGATGGGTGTTCACCTCCCAGCCTGCTCCACCAGCCATGGCACAAATGTCACGACTCAGAGGGCCTTCGGTTTCCTCAGTACCACAGAGAAATCACACTGGCATGGATGAATAGATTTAATTCAAATGGGAGTCCAGTGCTATTCATGCATTCGCAGACCCTGACTTCATTAAAGCTCCACTTCTTTCTCGGGTCACTGAGGGGATTGTCAGAGGAAGGGTGTGACATGATAATGAAGGTTATGTAGAGTTAATGTACTGTCTATATAACTGGGATACCTTCGACACAGAAAATTGTCAATTAAAAGCTGAAAACTGGAGCTATCAAAGTTTTGATCAATAAAGATTCATAAAAAAAACACATCTGCTTTGGCAGACGTAAACAGATATTTAGTTGGTTCATCTGTTTATAGTGCAGCCAAGCAAACTCAAGTTTTGTAAAGAAAGTTAATAATAAGCATTTCACTTGAGTTCTTGGCTCTTCAGACGCTTCACAAGGTGCCTTGTTTCCTAATGTGTGCATAAAATGCCCACAAAATCATCATTACCATAAAATGTATGTACGTGTCCACCAGCTTGGTTTGTTCTGACCTCCATTCTAAACTGACAGGTCTTTGATTGCTATCTACAATTTGCATAGTGCCACGAAGACAGCCGTGAAGTTGTTAAGAGAGAAACTGGCTGCTAATGCCAAAAATAAAGAAAAAAAGCAAGAATTTCGGCATCCAAAATAACTTAAATTGAGCTGGTACATGTTGGAGCTTAGTGAGAAGAATAAGAAGGAAGCTGCTGGAAGACAACGACCACCTTGCAGCTCACCGTTGCTAGAAAAGTGGTGAAAAGGCCACCTATTAAAATATGTTTTTTAAAAAGGGCACAATAGCAAGCTAAACCTTTAGCGTACGCCGCTTTTGTCAAACCTTTGTGCTCTTTGTCTTTGGACCAGAGCACTTGCAAAAAATGCAGATTCAGAGGCCCCAGCAGACTCGCAGGTACCAACCCAGAACCTTCATGCTCTGCGGTGACACTGATAACCACCACACCAGAGTCCCACCTCTCCGTTTTCTGTGTTTGGATTTGAGGCCTGTTTATTCTAAATCCAGCACAGTAACAGCTAAATCCACCAGTAACAGCAGAGGAGGTATTACAGAATGACGGAATGACTATTGCAGAGAATAAAGATTTCAAAACAGTGTCAGAATTTGCATCGAGTCCACAAAAAGTTTTTCAGACAGCTTTAATGGTATGATGGCAGCAATCATTTTCCAAGAACAGTCGCCACTTATTTTAAAAGGCAGATGTCTTCTTTTACAGTTTCCTTCCATTACAGTGAAGAAATGCATGATTATTTTCCCCTTCTGCTAGCGCCAAGCTAACTGTCACAGCAGCATTGATTGTATCAACATGTAATTAAATGGTAATTCATTGATGCAGTGTTATTGTGGGAAGCACTGCATGAGCAGTCCCTTTAATTATCTCTGATTGTGATTATAACCTTGCATATTTTCACTGCGAATCTTTATCTTTATGTACATTGTTTGCCCAACTTTGCATGAATCAAGACAATAGTGGAAGTGCAGTGTATGCTTACAGCACCGCCTTCCAAGTGGAAAGGTCAGAGCTGAGTTTCTCTGCTGTGATTACTGTGGTTTTGTACAGTAGTTAGTGTAGGATGTGAGATGCTGTGTTGGTGATTTAGCGTGTCTTTACTCTTTCTTCAAGGACGGAGGCTTGGAGCAGGTTTACCTCAGCCATCACTGCTGCTCAATTCCTACCCATGTTTACTCAGCGTCATGCTCGGCAGATAGGAGGGCTACAGGGGCAGCCATGCACAGGGAATGACAATAGAAGGATGCCATATTGCTATCAAATTAGATTCATCCTTCTGCTTTGAATTGTCATGCTTTTAAACAAATATGTTTCATTCCGTCAGCACGATATGATTTATGATGTGATCTTTTCCCCTTCCACATTGGGGTTGCGGTTGAAGGACGGGACCTGTCACTTAGCAAATGACACAGGCATTTACGTCAAAATGCCCCACATGCCTTCAGTGCATCTCCCTGCCAGCGGTGGCCTCGCTGCAGAGTCACAGCGAGAATGTTGTCTAGTAACGGTTACCATGGATGCCACACTCTGTCAGGGGCTTGGGTGTAATGGATTTAAATTGAACTGTTGAGTTTGGAGCTGGGAGAGGCAAAGGGGGAAAGGCGGAGGAGGAGGGGGATAGAAGCAGAGGGAGGAGGAAGCAGACAGAAATAGTCTAAGCATAAATAAAAAAAGACAGAGAGGTGGAGAGAGACAGACACAGTCAACCAAAGATACAATGAGACGCGGAGGCAAGACGGCGAGGGGCGGGGGTCGCTCTGAAAGCCCTCGCCATCTGTGATGAGGAGCTGGAAGAGCGGTAATTGTTCCTGAGAGGTGTGTGGAGGGGCTGTTCTCAGCACATAGATATGGATGAGCTGCACTGCTACCTGCCATGCCAGTGGCACACTACAGTGTCAGGCCTGTCTTAACACACGGGGGGACCGGCAAGGGCACCGGCTTCAGTGTGGGCCCTCATTAAAGTCTGTGTCGCTGATGACCTTCTTATGTTGCCCCTACCCTCCCGAAAACCAAGCTCACCCCTCACTGACACACCTAACAGGAGGTGCAGCTCATGTGCTTTTTCTTGCATTAGTGAAGGTCCCTCCCTTTAATGCTAGATGGCTCCCAGTAGTCACTTGACTTCTGATTTGATTTATTTTGACTAAACCAGTTTATTTTGGGGCATGTCAGCAGTCACCTCGGAGGTGTGAGGAGCACGTGTGTGGTTGTGTGTCCATGCTGCTATGTATAGTACCCTCCCTAAAAAAGAAAGAATGATTTCTTTTTCCTTGACCAAATTCAGCTGAGGAAAGCGCTTAAACCAGATTTCACTGTTGCAGCTACACTGTAGCTTTCATTTTCATTTCAACCCAAATACTGTTACAAAATTGTATCATCAAACCAGCCATAAATTTACAGGAATGTAAACAATAGAAAATTTGATCCCTATTGGTCTAAAAGTGAGTAAAGTGAGTGAAATGTAGGTCTACATGTATGCAGAAGCTGTTAGGCTAACTATTTGAAATCTTTACAGGTGACTTAGATTACCATTTAATAGTTATTTAATAGGCAGTGAGAGCTGCTGTGATGTGTGGTTTGAAGATGGTGGCACTGACAAAAACACAGGACGCAGAGCTGGAGGTGGCGAAGTTGAACATATGAAGCTTTTCATTGGGAGTGACCAGGATGGACATCAGGTTATAAAGTCTGGTGACAAGGTCGAGATGGTTCGGACATGTGAAGAGGAGAGACCGTGGATTGACTGGACAAATGATGTTGAAAATGAAGTTACTATCTGGGAGGAGAAAAGTAAGACCACAGAGGAGGTTTATGTTTGAAGGAGGACATGCAGCTTGTTGGTGTGACAGAAGAGGATGAAAGCAAATGATCCACTGTAGCAATCAGGCACAGGAAGTTAAAGAAGAGGAGTGTGTCATCCGTGTCATCTAGAGATTTTTCACTTGTTCCACTGTAAGATTTTGAGTTTTTGCAGTGTACCATAAATGCATAAAATGATGCAGAAATTAGGAGTTTTTTTCTCTTGACAAGATTACTTGCCTGTAAAAATTCAGTATTTCTAGATTCAATCTCAGTTGTCTAAGAAACTGTTCTTTTTTGTGTCAACAAATGAGTAACATTGTTGAATCATTTGTTTTAATTGTGTGGTGCCAGCTATTCTGAAAGATGTCTCATTTAGGGACAAAATACACATGTTGAAATATTCATATGCAGGCTGTCTTATATCCAGAGGGTAAAACAACCAAAAAAAAAGTTACTTCCAGTTTAGTGCTTAGTAGAAAAGGCATAATAATGGTGCAGATAATAATGTTGTATATGATAAGTGGATATTGAGGGCTTTAGAAGGACCCCTTGGGCTTTAAAAAGCCGATGAGACGACTTAGTGGCGGCTGCAGCTTTGCCTGTGCGATTGCAAAGGCCAAGCAAGGCAGTTAATCAGCTCTCAGGGTAACATCAGTAAGCACAGTGGCCACAATAGATTAAATCGAGACCCCTCGATTCCCGATGAACTCAGCACATCTCCAACACACAGTCTCCAGAGAGAGAATCCTCAGGTGGATTGCAAACCAATGCATAGTCCTCGCTAAACAGATAAGAACACAATGCAGATGTTTTTGCCAGACTGCAAAAGGTTAAAATCCAGTGTGGACATCGCTAAAACATGATTCATGATTACAAGCTTCTCTGCAACATAGCAGTTGCATCTCAGTTTAACAAAACTTCTCTGTCTCTGTGACTTAGTCATCGGAGTGTGACAGCAACACAGTTTGAACACCCAGTAGCCTGATCTTATCTTAACTACACAGTATTGCTTTGGTGCAATGGTGGAAGACATTCTCAAACCAGTAGCAAAACTACAATTTTAAATAACTCGGTTTAAAGTAAAAATGCTGCTAAACCTGAAGTAAAACTGTTATCAGCAAACATAGAGTATAAAACTATTACAGAAAAGGACTTTGTCAGCGTTCTATTATTTACTATCCTGTTTGACTGTATGATAAATGATTCCTCTTGTATACCATTAATAATATATTTTAGCTGTAATGTAACTACTGCTCTCAGATAGACACAGTAGTGGACATTTTCCCCGAACTATAGTGAAGTTAAAGTAGAAAGAAGCATAAAATAATTTTTGAATTGTACTTCAGCAAACGTCCATTGCAACACTGGCTATAAAGGCAATCGATTTAAGTGATGATTTGTAGAAACGATATCCATCCAGGGTTGCTGGAGCTTGGGCATGGGTGCACCCTCAACAGATCACCAGTCGCAGGGCTAACAATGAGAGACAGACAAGCACACACTCTCACATCAACAGCTACCACCAATTTAAAATAATGAACTAACTTGCATGTCCTTGGGCTTTGGTAGAAAGCTGCAGTAGACCCAGGAAAATACTCAGCCAGGTGGCAGGATTGAACCAGGAACCTGTGAACTGTTAGTTTTAAACTACTGTGTTATTCTATGTAATTACTCAATTTATTATAAATGATCACATACAGCTGTCAGTTACAATGTAGCGGGATAAACTTTCTTTCCACCCGTGCGGAACGCTTGTTTACTTGCAGGTGTAAGTTTGTGCTTATCCTCTGCATGTTGGTGAACTTCAGTGTTTAGTTGTTTGCATGCATATGTGTGTATTCACTGCGCGCGTTTGTGTCGAAGCCTTGGTCTGATGACATTATCAGAGCTGGTAATCTGCTCTGTAATTGCCTGCTGCTGACACGGTAGAGAGGCTGATATGGCTGCAGAATAAACAGAGTGTTAACAAGTAGAGGGAGCTCGTCTCCACTTGATCTGCGTAGCTCAGCGTGAAATTTGGACCGGACAAATCGGGGAGAGAGAAAAACAGAGGCGAGGAATAAGAGATGCATAAAATATGGAGGCAGGATGGAGAAAGGCGAGGAGGATGTGTAGGGAATGAACATAGACAAGAGGTGGTGCTGTTGTAACAGTGGCATTATTTGGCAAAATATAGCCTGTTTTTTAAAATAGTGAATTATACTATCTCTACAAGCAATGGGCAGGTAGTCCTCAAAGCCAGGTCAGAATCAAATAACGTCTGGTGTAAACAAATACAGAATACAGAGTAAAATTGGAGGCCAAGAATGTGTACAGTAGTAGTAACGTTCTGGAGTCAGCTGCAGAATACAAAATCAGCTGAAAGGTGTCGATTGAGATAATAGTTTTTTTCTCCTTGCAAGCAAATAAAGTTTGCTTAGAGTGTTAGTGTTCCACATGGAAATGCACTGTGCATCTTTGAGGTTTAACTAACATGTTTCCTCTGTGTTCATTTCATTTGCTTCACCAGAACATCTTTTCAAAGTTGATTTTTAAACCCACATTAATTACATCCTCTCCTGCTTGTTTAGCGCAATCAGTCAGAGGGATCATGTGAAACCACTGCAGCACAGCAAGTCACACGTCGCGCGTGGGTAGAGACCTCCACACATCGATCAATCCACAGAAGCTCAGAATGGTGCCTTTACAGAGGCAGAAACTGCTACTCTGATATTTCCTGTCAAATTGTTAGCCGCCGCACGATATTAAAAACTATTTTAAGAACGCTCAAGAGTCGTGAAAACCGAAGCAGTCAAAATTATATCAGCGATCCAGGACTCTGTGAGATATCTTTGATGCCAAATATCAGTAAAGCTGGCCAGTAGCTGATCCAGAACCAGAACTCCTTTCTAATAAGTCTTAGAAATTGTTTTCATACATAAAATCAGGAAATTAGTGTACTGGTTCAAACATTTGCCTAACAAATGAAAGATTCATTTCAATCCCGGGAGGAGACATATATCCCTTTGAGGTTGCGTCAGGAAGGGGTTGTGCAAAACACGCAGAGCTATCTGCTATGGTGACCCCCTTTGAATAAGGGAAGAGCTGAATGTAGCTTATGTAAAATCATGAAATTTCTTTTTTACTTACAACAGGAAGATCCAACCTGCATTGAGTTTTACGTAGCCTAGTTTTAATTTAAAAGGAAGTGAAAAAGACAGAAAGACTGTAAAGCCCGGTGACCCTATTTTTTCAGTTAGTTTTACCCTTATAAAAATATAAATGATAGATAAAAAATGACAGTGAAGATGCGTTAAAATCACTAACTTACCTACCAAGTTAATATAGCTAAAGAAAACAAGAAAATAAAGACAGAGGTAGATGTACAAATGAGGCACAGAAAGAAGATGTTAAAGGAAACATTCGAAGGATTGAAGGCAAAGATCCAGAGACAGACAGGAAAAGGCCACAAAGTGATGATAAGGCAGTAATAGCGAGAGGAACAAGACTCTTGTTAATATAAAAAAAACGTCCCAAGCGAAATGCGCCATATGTGCCGATTAGGAGCATCTCTGGTGTGTCCCGAGGCAGACTGTCTGGGGCTTTTTGGGCTTTCCCAAGCAGCCGTTATCTAGAGATGCAGATTAAACCAAATATGAAACCTAGCAACTGATCAGTTCCTCCTACAAATGTTTAAAGAAACAGTTAGGCTTTTTGGGGAAATCCCCATAATTAGTGTTTTCTACCAAGTGAGTACCACTTTAATCATTACTGTACCTATATTAGCAGAAAGAGTGGAATCAGAGAGGAGAAGCTGGCTTTGTTGTATTCACGGTTAACAGAACTCACCTACCAGCATCTCTAATCGTCATATTACATGCTGTGATATGATATAAGATGGATTACACGCAATAAATAGGAAGATGGGAGAACACAAAACTCTTCCTCATTTGTCGTAAACCAGACCACCATCAGCTGCCTGCTGCATGTTATTTAAGCACAGTGTTGTGTGTGGTAGGGTGTGCCAATCTTCTTGCCAATGATTGTATTTGTTTACAGTAATCACTATAATATCTCAAAATTAATGTGCCGACGATTTGTTTATGTCAAAATGTTACTCATAGCGGCATTAATTAGCGCAGCAAGATTAAAAACATGACTTTTCATCCATGAAAGACCTCTATCAGGATGCTCAAGTGAAATCATCCAGCATTCAGTTAAATTATCAGTTCATTCATTCTAGCAGCGTTGCCTGAGAAGATGAAGCATGGTGTGTGCTCAGCATTTTGACTCCCTCCGATTCCACACCGTCAGAAACATGGATACAGCATAACAAGATGATGGACGCGTTACACAGCCTGCATATTGAAACATAATAAAGGCAGCTGAAGCATCCGTCTTTGTCATCTTGTTTCTCTCGCAGGCTGACAATTGTGTGCGTGTGTTTGGTGCAAGCTGAGTAGCGGTGCAGACCGGAGACGGCGGCCACTCAGCTGCAATCCTGAACCATTATTATTTAACGAATCACTCTGAGCTGCAGGAAACACTCAGATTGTCTGCTGAGATTCCTGTGCACCACGTTTTCTCTCACAGTCGCACAGTGTGTGTGTGGAAGTGATGTGCAGTACGGGTGTCGATATCTTCACAAATGCAAATGTGTGCCTTATGAAGACTGATGACTTGTGCTCAGTACAGTAGATAATGTCTCTTCATGATTGGACGATTGCAGGAAACAGATGAACATCACTCAACCCTCCTTTCTTCCCTCTATGTCCACATCTTCAGCCTTCCACTTATCCTTTTTGTCCTATCTGATCGCATTTCTGTGTATGTGTGTGTGTTGAACTGATTTTGCCAATACAGTGATATCAGAGCTCTGTCATAGTCGCATGCAGTCGCAAACGTTTCACATTAAATCACATAAAAGTTAAGTTTGAAGGTGATTGGCCACTTTACACCCTTGTGTCATATTCGTTCTAGCCCTCTATTTAAGATATCTGTTCCTGTTTCTGATATTTTCAACTGCAGGTGTAGTCTGAGGTTTTATTGCCTGAGCATGTCGCTGTATGGTCTCTAGCTTACATCCTGCAGATTGTCTTTATTTATCTGTTTGAACAGTGTGGTTGATGAGACCTAATAATTTTCCTGATCTCCAGTGGCACCATGAGACTGAAGAAATTGGTGAAGTTTTTGCAACAACGATAACATGGATTGCAGATATCCTCCTTAAGATGACTCGTAATAGCTTAGTTCTCTAAAGGAGCTCTGAATTGTCTGAAAATACCCGTGAAGTCCAAGCAAAGTCGTAGAAAAAACTTGAAAAAGTGCAACGCAAACTGGTGACTGAGATTGCCTACCTTCAAAGTAAAAGTCAGCCGACACATTTTAAAAGACGCAACCTTTTGCATTAGGAACAAGCGGCCTCTGTTTCTGGTTTGTCGCACTTTTTCCAGTTTCGCTACCACTCAGAGAGCAGCTGGCGAGTATTTGTAGACAAGTCGGCATGAGTCATGCAAGCTACAGGTGACCACAGCAATCTTAAGCCGGTTTTGTGCCTCACAGTTTGGGAATACACATTTTTCCATGGCAACCAGTGGTTGCCAGGTGGTCGCTGTGTGTTTGGGGCTTTAGCAACCGATTTTCCAGCAACTGCTATGAAACACATTTTTCCCTTCACGACATGTTGTTTGTTAACCTGTGTGAATGGAGCCTTATTCACTTGAACCATGACTGTCACACATGCGAAATGCAGACAAGTTAACATCACATCCAACTGTATGCTTTAGCTTTTCCTTTAAGCTGTGATCTCTTTCTTATTAAGAATCTACAATCCCTTCTTTGCTCCGTAGCCTGTTCTTGCAATCTCTTTCTCCATTTCCATCCATCTTTCTGTATATAGATCAATAGTGCTCATTCTGTACCTCTTCTATCCATCAGAGAACTCATGCATCACTCATCCTAGCTCTGTTAGTACCTTTATCCATCCTTTCAATCCCCGCAAGCATCCATCTGTCCTCCTGTCCATTAGTTCATTCGCTGAGATTTCCATTTTTTCTTTCATATTCCTTATATTAGTTGTCCTTGTTTTGGCTGTGGCCTACGTATTCTTTCCTCCACTCCTTCTCCTTTTTTCAACCTCACATCTTTGGTTGCTCTGTAAATTCTTGCCCTCCCATTTCTGCCAATCCCTCCATTAAACTACTCACTAAATTATTCTTCTTCCTTGCATCCAACAGATTGTTCATCTTTGATCCCATCTTTTTATCCATCCACCCACTCCTTTCATTCCACTCAATAATCCCTGTCTTTCTTTCTTTTTTATCATATCTACTACTCCCTTCATCTGTCTATCCGCATGTAGCAGTTCCTGCCAGTGTTCATCCATCCATCGCTTCAGATTCTGTCCTTTAATACCCCTTGCTTCCTCAATTTCTTTCTCCATCCTTGCTTCCACTGCTACTCTCCTTTTTCCACCAATCGCTCATTTCTATTCTTTTGTTATTGCCTCATAAATCTATTTAGCCATCTCCCATACTTTGCTTGTGCACGCACAAAATTCTCCTTCATTTTGTATCTCTTTCCCCAATCCATACGTACATACATCCACTCCTTCATGTATTCACATACAACACTCCCAGCACAGCCACTTTGTCCTTGGCAACCAGAGTAGCCCCAGTAAGTCAAATGATGATTCTTCCGTAATGAGCTAAAGAGAGAAAAGGCGCCCCATTAGTGTCGTATTGATGCCGGTCTCTGAGTCCAGATGTGTGCAACATCAAGGGGAGGACTCACTGTTTTGTAGCCGGACAGATCTGATGAGGCAGAGCACACAAAAGAGCATGCTGATGATGGCAATTAAACAGAGACACAGATACCCTAGCCCTCCACTTACACATTCACTGTCTACACACACACACAAGCACACTCCTCCACCTCTACAATTACATCTCTTAGGTTAATCTTCCCTATCGCAGTTGTATTCCTGGCAAAATGACAGCACTCTGGCCTGTGAGTGCAGTCAGTACTGCCAGCCCACTGCCTTTAAAACACTCCTGTTTATGTGTCTGATAATAGATTTGTGAGCTTGTTTGCTCCCTTTTTGGCATGACTGTGGGTGCACACGCTGATGGTTGTGCTGAAAATGGCTCAGAAATTATCCACCAAAAGTGAAAAATGATACAGGATGGAGGCTTCCTACACATGTTGACATTCTGGGCATTTTGTTCTTAAAGTAATTGAGCATTTGCACAAATAAACAGCATTTTTTTTTTTTCTTGCATCAGAGTCCAGTATTTTGTCAATCTGTCTAAACCCCCGAGCTCATACTTCATGAGGGCTTCATGGCCTGAGAACATGCATGTCACTATAGCCTTTCATTCACTGGAGGCCCTAGTTATGACTACATGCACATAGCTCATTTTATGTATTTTTATAAACAACTAATAAAAAGAGACCAACTAGCAATGATCTCTGTGTGCATGTTAGACAAAAATGAGCAGTGGCCCTTGCAATCAAAACATGGCTCTTCTGGATTAATAAAACATAAATTTATGTCATGAAAATTGGAACATTTAGATGCAACTAACTTCCTGGTACCATTCCAGATTGCATTATCAGCATCATTATGAACAAAATAATGAGCAAAAACACTTCTTTCCTACCTGGAAATATTTATTTATTTATTATGGGGTCTTTATCTTATAATATAAAACACCTTGAGGCATCTTCATTTGGCATTAGAAGTAAATTGAATTGAATTTTTGTTCACCAAAGACAACATTTGTACTTTCTAGATATCATTCTGGTGTTCAGAACAGTTATTGATGAATTAATACATGCTAGATTTTGAGAAATCCACTTTAACAATGTGTAGTTGTTTTAGTGTATTTTCTCCACCTGAATGTGTGAATGCTAGACGCTCCCTTCTCAGTTTTTTTTTAAATGTCGTCCTATTATTACTTAGTGTGGTGTGGACACCCCACCACATTTGGCTTAAGATCAACACAGCTCGGCGACCACTAATGATAACGAAGCAAGTCACCCATAGCAATTAATGCACTTAGCTTCTAATCATGATTAACTGTGGACTGTATTTGATTTAGGGAGTTGATAAGGTGCCTCTGAACACAAACAGGTCAATTAGTATCATGTCTCAGTGAAAAAGGTTTCCGTAAGCAGCCGGTCCATTCATGTTGGATGTAGACAGCTTAGTTTCTTCCTGCTCGTCGTCCTATTCCTTTTTTAAAGTCTTGTGAAATCTTTGGTTTGTAAATTTAAGGAGAATTTGACCGTGAAGACGTCAAAAGGTAGAGCTGTCACCGTGAACCTCTAGAGGCTGAAAGCCATAGGGACTCTTTTCTCCTTGCTTTTCATTCACTAATGGCATAATTTGTCATGCAATTATATTTCTTGCCAAATTACTTTACAAACCCCCAGTTTTTTTCTTTATGATTTCATTTTTGTTATGGTTTAAACTTTCCCGAGGGCATCTGAGCGTGTCAGTGATCCGCAGCTACGACATGGAGATAAACAACCAGGCAAAGTCAAATCAAAACGTGGGGAAAGGGGAGTGATGTTTCTGAGCAGCTGCGAGAGACATTTTCATCATCGTGTTACAGAATACCACATCTGACTAAGAATATTTCAGCAAGTGCACAAGTGCCTGCTTGTTTATTCTAGGTGAACATATACTGCAGAAGTGTTTTTTTTTTTTTTATCACAGCCTCGTTGTCCTGTGACATTTTTGGATCGGCCCAAAAAGAGATTTAAATACAGATCATAGCTCATAGTTTCAAGTATGTTATTACGAAAATACCCAATAACACTGTGGGCAGTTGAATATAATTGGCTCTGTGTTTTGGATTATGATTAGCTTGTTCACAAAGGTGAAAATTTAGCAGCTGAAAAACCACCTAGTGTTCTCAGCAGTGCGTGGTGACCACAAACAACTAGGTAGAAATGATTGCTGATACTGACGCAGACATGTGCATTACACTTGTATTACCAAGCACCAATTAATGCAGGTTTAAACTGAAAATGACTAAAATGACTAAAATCTTTAAATTCAGGGAATTTTCATGAACTGCTTGTGTTTAGTTTTGAATCTCTGCAGAATCTAAAAGCAGCGTGCAGGCTTTCGTGACACACTCTTTAAAACACTCATTGGGTTTTTAGGCTGGCTGGCAGCTATTCACGACAGGTTGATGCAGGTTTTGTTGTTGTTGTTTCACGGCCCACACCCCCTAACCGAAGCTGCCAAATAAATTCTCGTCATCCTCCCCTCCACCATATTGACAGTAGTGAATCTAGCTTTTACATAATACAGTATTTATAGAAGTGTTACATTTCACGAGTTGCAGATGTCCACAGCAAATGCACTTTTGCAATTGATGCATATATTAACTTGTTTCAGGGGTTAGTATTTACCGTACTATTTCTGTTTATTAAAGGGCTTGTAGAGGAGGAGAGGTCATTAGTAGTTTAGGAGATGAGTGTTCTTGTTAAATATGTGTTCATGTGAAACTGTCATCTCTTTACTCTCAGTTATCTGACCAAAGCTGAGAGTAAAAAACATGAAAGGGGGGGGGGGAGGAGGAAAACTTTCAACAGCTTTGTTGATTTCTAACAGTCGTCGTCCCCCCCCCATGAACATAATAAATGCTTGTAAAAAGCTACAAAGTGCCGTAATCCTTCCTCCTCATCAGCCAATCGAACGTTCGGTTGCACCTCGGGGTCAGTACAAAGTAATTCTCCGAGGCCATCACATTTCTCTCCTTCTTATTAACCATTTTTCTTTCTTGTTTGTTTCTTTGTTGCATTTCCATTGCTCATTGCATTTTCTGTTTTCTCCATGCCTTCCTCCCTCCCCTCTTCCTCCTCCTCTTCCCTCTCTCCTCTCCATCAACAGCCCTGTTGTTAGCGGATGGTAAGTTGTCCATTCCTTCTCTATAAGAATCTCCACTAACATCACCTCTTGTGCGTGCTGTGGTCTTAACATGAGGCCTTAATGATCTGAAATCCAAATCACAACAATTTTTTGTCACCATCAAAGACGTTGAGTCTGAAATGATACCTGAGAGGTTTGGTATAAATAAACTGCATGCCCACGCTCGTGTCCTCTTCTCTTGTCATTGTTACACACAATACATGGCTCCTTTGAAGCGCTCTTCTTCACTTAATGATGGTTTTGCATGCTAATCAGAGGATTATTAATCACAAATCCATAAATTATGTTCTCTAGTCAAGAGCAAGGTACAAACAGTTGATAACAATCAAGATAAAAACCTACAGTCCTGAAATTAGAAATTTAATTACCTCTTTGTGGTTCTGTTATTATTATATTTCCCATCCTTGTCAAGCAAATTGCGTCATGTAGTGGTGCAACACCGTGCCAAGGAATGACTGGATAATGAAATTTTAAACATGAGCAAAAGAAATGCTGTCAGGAGTTGAGGGTACACACTGTCTTGGATGTGTAATTGATTTAGCTTAAAAGTGTGTGTGTGTGTGTGTGTGTGTGTGTGTGTGTGTGTGTGTGTGTGTGTGTGTGTGTGTGTGTGTGCAGGCACTCATGCACTGGTATATTATGCATGCCCGTGTGTGTGCACTTGCAAAAGCGCCCTCCTATCAAGGGGACTTGCCTGTGATCGTTAATGGCAATGTTAATATTTAATGGTAAGCATGTTGTCAGCAAAGAGCAGCAGGGCTAACTCTGGAGTCGTATAAAAGATGACAGGGTCTCTGCACGAGGTGGCTCAGTGGGGGTGTCATACGCAGAGTAGGATGAGAGGCCTCTGGATGCACAAGGGCTCCTTCCTGATAGAGCTGAACAGCACAGGACTGATGTTATGGGGCTTGATGGAATGTACTTAGGAGCTCAGTAAAGCATTGCTGCTTCTTTGCAAAGCAAAGGCACGCAGGCACACATGGACTGGACGCAAATTCATCAGAGCTTCCACATTATAGTTGAATGGGACCTGTCATGCTCATTTCCATCTCCATGTTTATTGCTCTTTCAGCTTTACTTGCAAAACGTTTCATTTATCTTACACTGGGACCTGGTGGAGCCCCTCAGTTTATCCTCTGCTTCAATCAAGCTCTCTTAGCTGCGGATTCTTTAAACCAACTGTCCCTCAAAAACTGGAAAGTGAAATCATGTGAAGGTTTTCGAAAAACTCCATGCACTCCTGTGAAAAACAATTAAGTACATCCCCATGATTGATTATAACTCAGAACCACCTTTAGCATCAGTAACTGCAAGTAATGGTTTCTGGCATAACTTCACTTCAATATCAGTCGCTCATGTTGTGAAGGAATTTTGGCCCATTCTTCTTTACAAGATTCCTTCAGTTCATTGAGGTTTCCCAGCATTCATTTAGGTGCAGCTCTATTAAGGTCTCACTACAGCACTTCGGCCAGATTTAGGTCTGGACTGGGCCCTTGCAGCATCTTGATTCATTTCTTTTTGAGCCATTCTGTTTGTGCTTGGGATCTTTGTCCTGTTGCATGACCTACTTTCAGCCCAGCTTTAGCTGTCAGACAGACTGCCTCATATCTGTTTTGTTTTTAATGTACTCTTAATTTGATCTATTATTGTATATTTTACACATGTTGGTATGGAATATTGTATTTGTTTTAAATGTTATATACCTATGTGGTATGTGACTTTTGTTGCCATGATGCCAGGTCTCTCTTGGAAATGAGATTTTTAACCTCAATGAGATTTTTTACCTGGATAAATAAAGGATTAATAATATCTGACTCTGGAATACCTCAGTATACAGAGGAGTTCATGGTTGATTCAGGTTGATTCAGTGACTGTAAGGTGTTCAGGAGCTGCGGCTGAAAGGCAAGCCCAGACACTCACCCAACCACCACCATGCCTTAGTAGGAGGTGTTTGTGCTGATAAGCTGTGTTTGGTTTTCATCAAACGTGCTCTGCATATTGTCCAAAAACCACATTGGTTTTGTCATACGCAGCTTTGCCATGGTCTTCTTTGGAGGTGTCCTCCTTCCAAATAAGCCATACTTGTTCAGCCTTTTCCTGATTGTAGTTTCATGAACTAAGTGAGACTTGTAGAATCTGTATTCTACTATATTAAGCATATCCACTATCACTGTCATCACACAGAGACAGGAGTAGAAAAACAATGTGTCAGATAAAGTTTAGTTTTTAGCTTTTATATCTCAATTACTTGCACTTCTGTGGAATTTCAGCCATGTTTGTAGCATCCACCAGTGGAACAGTGTGTGGATAACAGAAAATACAGCAAGGAATAAGAATAGCTACTTCTAAAAGCGTCCTACTGGACTTTGTTGTTAGAGCGCTGTAGCTTGAGCTGTCAAATCCTTAAAAGTTCATTATTCCTCCTAAGGTTGATAAAATAATTCTAACTTAAGACTCACTCATTTTCGTGAACTTTCTTCGATATCAAGCTGTCTCCGTCGGTGTATGGATCTACTCTGTTGTCATTGAGATGAATCTGCTGACCTTTTCCCAACTGTAAAAATCATATCAGCCACTGAATTTGCAGACCAACAACATCCATCTCACTGACAACGGAACAAGCTCTACTCTGCCATGTAAAGATCATGTAATATCATTTAAAGCCAGTATGTGGACACTGAGCAGGGAATGCCCTTTCTCACCCGTCATATCATGTAGCTACATGCAGAGTTATGCTGTATCAGGTTTATTATGCTGAGCTTTTGAGACTTGTGTCTCTGAAATACAAGAAATACTGAGTGCTAAAGCCTGGAATAAACCAAATAGGTCTATAAAGCAGTCAGCTTAAGTGAGACTGAAAGCTCACCAAAAGCTACAATGTTTTTGGAGATGGAGGAATTTACAGTAAATACCTATAAGACTAACAAGAACGCATGACAGATTTCCTGATGAAGTGCTGACTTATGGTATGAAATTTGCTGTAAAGTCCAGCACATGTGGATAAAAACAGAATCATTGAAAGCAAAATGGAAAATGTTTACACCCAATATTTGCCTGGGTTGAGTTTTTGCTGTGATCGATAAAGAATGCGTTTGTCTAACCTTTACACAACTAAGTTGGCTCACCACCAAATGCAATGCAGAGAGACTTTTCATGCTATGCCACAATGACTGTTTTAGTTTTTCACAGAAGTAACTTGAACACCGCACATAACAAGTGTTTTCTGAGCATGATATGAAAGTTCTAAATAAAGCAACCTTCTGATCTTTTGTTTGTGCGCTCCAAAGTGCAACACCACACGATGCTCAGCTGTGCGTCTGCTTGTTCTGATTGTCATCTTTCTCACTTTGATTCCTTTGTCTTTTGCTCCCTCCTGCACCGCCTGCTCAGATGTACCAGACAGGAAACTGACTTCTGACGAGGAGGAAGCCAAGCGCATCGCGGAGATGGGGAAGCCGGTGCTGGGAGAACACTCCAAGCTAGAAGTCATTATTGAGGAATCGTATGAATTTAAGGTGGGAAAGGTTACTCTTCAAACAAGGTGAAGATAGCTTCGCGTACATGGTTGTTGTAGTAAGACGGAGATCATAATAACTAATCCAGCTGCGACCTTGCATAAAAGAACAGCTACATATTTCTAATTTCAGCTTCTCTTCCGAGGCTTCCCATCCCACATAGATTTATTTCTGGAGGTGATTTGCTTTTAATGCATCCTCTGCCCTCCAAATATACCCTCCATGTTTGTTTCTGGTGTGTGTGTGTGTGTGTTTTTATCATGCTTTAAATGGGTTTTTGTCATCAGGGATTGGAAAGCACTGCCATCATGTGGTGAAGCTCGAGTATTTTTCTTCAGGAGGCTCCATGGATGCAGAGTAAAAACTCTGGGGCTAAATAATGGATGGATTTGATTTGTGTTTTGGTGTCGTGTCATGCAGAGCACAGTGGATAAGCTTATCAAGAAGACCAACCTGGCTCTGGTGGTGGGAACAAACTCCTGGAGAGAGCAGTTCATGGAGGCCATTACAGTCAGTGCAGGTAATGTAATCCGCTCTGAGCGGGCTGTAAAACCCAAACTTTACTTCAGTATGAGATGTTATATGTGACTATGTATGACAATAAAGGCAAAATGTATGTTTTCCAAAATGCAAAGCCAAGCCATTTATCTTTTATGTGTTTTTCTGTGTAATTATTTAACATAAAGAAAGAGTCTAATCAGGCGAAGACTCTGGCAGCACTGTTTGCTTTGCCGCAGTCTTCAGTCTAAAAATATAGACGCCACTATTCGTTTGCAAAAACTCATATCGGTGAAAGCAAAGCTCTTGAATAATGTCTTGTACATAACACATACCTCATCTATCACGTCAAGCCACAACACTGAGCGCCATGAAGGCCTTGGTTTGTCACTTTGCTGCTGAAATATTAAATCCTGCAATGCTCTTTATTTTTTCATGATCCACCACTGGCTGAAAAATGCATGCAGTTCACGTAGTCTGACACTTTGAGTCCTGACAGTGTCCCTGCCTTTCTGCTAAGTTGCCTTTGAGGCGCTGGGACACACAGAGTACCCTGTTCCTTCACCTGAGGAGGGTATCCACGGACATTTTCAGCTGCTGAGATGAAACTTTTATCCGAATGCGCTCGTAAGGAGCATTCTCTGGCCACTTGGCCATCCTGCAAATCAAAAGGGCTGCGTTCATCCCCTGAAAATCCCTCTTATGTTACCCCAGAGTTTCTGCAAGGGCAGCTGATTTACAGTACTATGTGCACTGCTTTTTTAATATGCTAGAGTTTACATCCATGTCACTGTTAACTGGGTAACACTTCTGACACGCTCACTAAACAAGGGAAAACATCAAATCTAATTGCCCAAAACACAGTGGGATTGAAACATGTCATTCAAACCAGAACGTAATTACATTTCGAGTGTAAATCTGAAACCTTGTTAAAACCTGCCCAGAATTACTTCGTAGTTTGGTTTAGGGAGGGTTCATGAGAGTTTTCTAATATCTAATGTAGTTTTTATTTATTTTTTAACGTTATTGTTGCAATAGGTTTTTGTTTTAATCTGTAATCATCAGTTCTCATCCATCCTTCTGAAATTTGTTCCCTTCCCACCAGTTTTCTGCACTACCTGTGTTAGTAGTCTGCATTTCCTTGACCTCCGTTATTACCCTGGAATATTAAAATTTGTATTTGTATTTGCTCCTGTTGTCCTTTCGTCCTTTTCAGCTTCAGCAGGTTGTCTTTATGTCTAAGTGTCCAAATGTATTAAGTTTCTTCCATGTGATTAGTTATGTAAACAACTGTGCAGCCAGACAGACAAACAGATAGATGGTTCTCTCTGTCGCACACTGAGAAATAAGTTGAGATGTCATTTTAAGTAAATGTTGTTCTCTTCTTTCCCCTCTGTCATCCCTTATCTACTTACTTTATGGATCCTTTATCTCACCCCTTTTTTCCAACTCTTGGTTCTTTATCCTCTTTGCTCTCTCAACTTCCTGCTTCATTATCTGTCATCCTTCTTTCTGTGTCATACTCCCCTTTGCTTCTTCATCTTCTGTCTCTCTCTTCTTCATTGCTCCCTGTCTCCTCGCTTAATATTTACCTCTCCTGCTTCGCGGCTGTCTCTTTATCTTTGTCCATATGCTGCTATTTTTCCATCCTCTCCTCTTCCCTCCGCTCCTTCCTGTCATCCTATTTTCCGCCTCCGTCTCCCCCCGCTCGGCCCCACTTCTGCCCAGGAGATGAGGACGAGGATGACACAGGGGAAGAAAGGCTTCCTTCCTGTTTTGACTACGTCATGCACTTCCTGACCGTCTTCTGGAAGGTCCTGTTTGCTTGTGTTCCTCCCACGGACTACATGAATGGCTGGGCGTGTTTCACCATCTCTATCATTATAATCGGCCTGCTCACGGCCGTCATCGGCGACCTGGCATCTCACTTCGGCTGCACTATTGGCCTAAAGGACTCAGTCACTGCTGTGGTTTTTGTGGCACTCGGCACCTCAGTCCCAGGTGAGTTCAAGAGAAGCAGAAGGAACTTTTTTTGAAAAGCACGTGTCATTTTCAATACACAAATTTTTATTACATACAAATCTGGGCTCTGAAATTGTGCTCATTATTTGTTATGTCGCTTGATGGATATGTGGTTCATATTTTTGTTATGAAAATTGTGACTTCATGGGCTCCAACAGTAAACATGCTTTGTCATCAAGATTGTTGATCGTATTTACTCCAAAATGACATTTTCCACCCTGACAGGAACAATATGTCACCAAAAACTCTGACTGCATCAGCATTTTCTGCTATTAAAGGTCCTACATGTGGCACTAATAAGATATATACAGTGTTGGGGAGTAACGGAATACATGTACCGCCGTTACGTATTTAAAATACAAAATATGAGTAACTGTATTCCGTTACAGTTACCGTTTAAAAAGGTGGTATTTAGAATACAGTTACTTTGTTGAAATAAATGGATTACACGGCGGTACTTCCCTGTTTCATATTGTGGCGGGTCAGGACTGTTTGGGTTTTGTTTGACAGCTACGTTCTGTTGTTCCAGGCGGCAGCGTTACGGTTGCCATGGTTACAGGGTGCTCTCTCTCTCTGCGTGTTTCCTGGGTGAGAGAGCGCCTGTTGTTGTTGTTGTGCTAAGCTAATAGGCAGAATGCTACCGGTATAGCTCTAAAGAATGTAGCATCATAGGCAGTGTAGTCCGTGCTGCAGGGAGAATGGACTGCCATACCCGTTATGTGTCTGTGAGCGAGGGAGGGAGAAAAAGGAAAAGTACGAGCTGTCATCGAGCAAAAACTGGAGCTGGAAGCATGTAAATATAATAATAACCACTGCAGCCAAGAAGAGAGCCTGACGAGCCCAGTTGTAAGTAAACTATTAAGACTCGACTGTACAACGTGTTCGTGTTTTCCTCCAAAAAAGTTCTGTTGCAGCAGCCTTTCAACGCCTCTCTCTGTCTCTCGCTAGCAAAGTTGACCCAGACAACAAAGTAAAGCTAGTTTTCGGCTACGAGCCCGACACAGAACCCACCGTATTAGCCAGAGGTCCCTTTACTACGGTTCGGAGCCGCGGACCTTCAGTAACAGTAATAAATCACAGCAATAGTACATTCATGTAGTTGTAAACAGCATGATAATATATTAAGTAATCCAAAGTATTCAGAATACGTTACTCTCATTGAGTAACGTAACGGAATACGTTACAGAATACATTTTGGGGCATGTATTCTGTATTCTGTAATGGAATACATTTTAAAAGTAACCTTCCCAACACTGGATATATATATATATAATTTTTCTAAAACAACCAAGAAGCCTGGCTCACAGAAGAACCTTTCACGATTTGTGGGAAACATAGTTTCTATTTTTGAAAATATCAACTGCTATTCTACAAGAATCTAGATGACAGTTAAACAAGGCTCAGAAATCTTCATCAAAATCAGATGCTTTGATTTGTTACATGAAGTTATTAACAAGGTTTACTTTGTCCTTTTTGCCTTTTTTTGCAGAGTTACAAAGTCTGCTTTAAGAGGTTGAAAGAGTTGCGGTGGAGTAAGTCAGAACTTTGTCAGACAGGACTTAAGGTTTAGGAAAAGATCATGGTTTGGCTTTAAATACACTCTTTTGCAGCCTTAACTCTGCAAACTGAAAAGTAACACTTACCGACTGTGTCATTACCCACAGCGTCAGGAAATTTACTCCAGCGGACACCTTATGTATAATCAGGAAACCCCAGCAGCTTTGAGAGGGTGTTTCTTTTGTGTGTTTTGCTGTTGTTGTCATTATTTTTGGGTCTTCGGTTTATGCTTGGATTTGCTTAAAAAGCTGACTTCATGTAGTTCTGTCCATCAAACCTGATTTAGCAGCATTTCAATCAAAATCTAATGTTACCAGTACTGAGTCAAAGCAATTAAGATTAGCTTTGTTAAGACTCTTTTAACTCTTTTATCCTCATATATGTACTGCTCTAGAAAATGTATAAATTAAATGCCATAAAATGTTTTTATTTTTTCTGCGCTTATTTGAAGCTGTTGCTGTGATCAACACTGTAGCCTCGCACTGTGGAGTTTGCATGTTCTCCTTGTTACTGTGTGGATTTGCCACAGCTTCCTCCCACAGTCCAAAATAAAGAGCGTACATCTCGGGTTAATTAGTAATTCAAAATGCAAATAGATAAAATTCTTAAGTCCACAGAAAATGTGCTGTATGAATTTATATGTGAAAGGGATCAAATTTGTAGAGCTTTGTATCGCGCTTCAAAAGGTTTGTAAGATTAGAAAAGGGCTATGAAAATGCCTTCCCATTACCATAAATGAATGAGGAGAGAGCATTAACTCTAAAGCCTATTCATTGTCCTGTGCTCATTCTCATTTCTTTATTTATCTTACACTGAGCCTTAGTGCGGCCCCTCAGTTCAACTTCTGTCTAGACCAGGGGTGGGCAATCTCAGTCCACAAAGGCCGGTGTCCCTGCAGGTTTTAGATGTGTCCTCGAACCAACACAGCTGATTTAAATGGCTAAATTAGCTCCTCAACATGTCCTGAAGTTCTCCAGAGGCCTGGTAACGAACTAATCATGTGATTAAGGTGTGTTGACCCAAGGTGAGATCTAAAACCTGCAGGGACACTGGCCCTCGTGGACTGAGATTGCCCACCCCTGGTCTAGAATAAGCAGTTTTAGCTCCCTTCTCCTTCCCATTAAGGCAGCCTTCTTCTGATTGGCTACCCCTCCAAAACCTCTGAAAGACTAAACAACATGTGGATGACTCATAGCCAGAGCTGTGGGGATATTGCACTGATTGGTATCATATGGAGCAGAAATAACTTGGTCTACAGTGTACTTACCTTCCTCTTTACTTCACTAATCTGCTGCCCACCACACAGGAACCTTTATCAGCACAATTAGCTCGTCTTTAAATTCAGCTGCTTTCACCATCACAGCTTTTGTGATTTATCCACAACATTTAAAATAATTAAATCAAATTAAAATATTCATGACAGATGGTTTCTCTCTACAGACACCTTTGCCAGTAAAGTAGCAGCAGTCCAGGACACCTACGCAGACGCCTCCATTGGGAATGTGACTGGCAGCAACGCAGTCAATGTCTTCCTGGGAATCGGCATGGCCTGGTCAGTGGCGGCCATTTACTGGCACATGAAAGGGAAGCCGTTTGTGGTGGAGGCCGGCTCGCTGGCCTTTTCTGTCACTCTCTTCACCATCTTCGCCTTCCTGGCCATCTCGGTGCTGCTTTACCGGCGCCGGGCCCACATCGGAGGAGAACTGGGCGGGCCCCGGGGACACAGACTGGCCACGTCAGCCTTCCTTTTCAGCCTCTGGTTTCTTTACATTCTCTTCTCCAGTCTGGAGGCCTACTGTCATATAGAGGGCTTCTAAACAAACAAAAAAAGACTCCAGTGTGACACAATACAAACATACAGGGGTTTAAAGTACAACTTTAGAGGTAAAAGAGTGAATTCTCACTGTGGAATTTAGGTCAATCTTGTATGGAAAGGACAGGAGAGGGTTTTCCTTTACACCTCCCTACTCCTCTCCCTCTCTCAACCCCTTCTGTAAGGATGCTTGGAGGTGTGTATCCTGCCCTCTAGTGCCGACAGGCCTGGCTGATAAAGGAGCGACCCTGAGCCTGTGTGAGTGTGCTTACAGTTGGGATTGGGATACCACCGAGTACAGGAGATGGCGATGCCAATAGGTGGTCCTGCATTCCACTGGAAGAGACTGCAGTCTTATATCCGGAGAGGGTTGAGTTAATCAGAGGTCTATATTTTTCTCAACATCTGACGAGAATGACTTTTTTTAAAAAACAAAAAAGTATTTTGGGGATAAAAATGCAAAAAATAAACGAAACAAAAAACGAACACACAAGGACACAAAGAGGAATCAAAGAACTATTTTCAGATCTATGGAGTAACAAATGATTATAGTGAAAATGGGAATATGTTGTTGAGTGACAGTGGGATGGAGTCATAGTATTTATTTTTATTTGCATAGTTTCCTAAGGAGCACGGCAGAGTTGTCAGAAATTACACGAAGAGGAAAATCAGCAGCGACAGCGGCCGTTCATACTGGCAGACGAGTCACCATTCAAACAGGAGGGGAAGAGGTGGACGCCGTGAACATGGTCAAACTGCCCTGAACATTACTTCCGTACTCTAAACGTATCTATATATAATATATTTCCATATTTTCTGTATATTTTGAATATTTGTTTAAATGTGGTCACCTTCTGCTCTAACAACAGAGGATAGCTGTGGCTAAGTGGGAGGGGAGGGTGGGGGATAAACTATATAATGGAACGATGTCTTCACATTTCTAAGAGTTATGTATCTTGCCTAGGTAAAAGTATGACATTGTATTTTATTTATTTACTGATATCTTGGTCTCACTCAAGTTTTCACCTTTTCAATCAGAAATCTGAAAATAGGAAAAAAAAAACGTGTTGCTGCAGAGATCAATTCAGAGGTATTTTTGTACTTTTCCTTCCATGCACTTTGCTGTATAGTTCGACTTCTGGAGAATTCTACTTGTACATGTGCAAAAGGCCAATAAAAAGGTGTCGTTATGGACTGAACAGAGTGCCTGTGGAGGGAAAGGCGTTTGCTGCAGCTGCCCACAACCACCAGCTCTTTGCTCTGCTGAAGAACACGAGCGTTTCCTTCTTATATGGTGCATGAACTTTTATTTATTTATCTATTTTTTTAAAAGCTGCATTAATTGATTGGAATCATGGATTTAAGGGCTTTCCAGGAGCACATACCCACTGAATTTGGCTAAGATCTCTCTTTCAGGTATCTGTACAATCACAAAAAGCTTTCTCCTATGGATTGGTTGTGCGCTTAGCTTTTTAGCTATACTAGATGCCCTTCATTCACCATCACATGGTTACATTAAAAAAGGTCCTTCAAAGGTAATAGGTTTTGTGGGGTTTCACTGATTTTTTTTCTGTGACATTTTGGTTAAAGCAGACATTTTTAAAGTTTAAGTTTAGAAAAGACTATTATTAGGGTTATAATCCATCCATGTCAACCGTGTCATTTAGAGCAGAGGTGTCAAACTAAAGCCTGGAGGTCAGAATGGGCTATGTTTGGCCTATGATGTAAAATGAGTTTGACATCCCTGCTTTAGTTCCTTCAAGCATTCAAACTACATATATTTACAGAGGTCTACAGACACCCTGGAAATTACCTTAACCAATAAAAAACAAAGTCTAATATTTAGAGTGGAACATTTAGGTACCTATTCTGCAACCAGCCACCAGGTTGTGAGTGCAATGTCGCCCATCGTCGACTGTTAATGATAGGCATATCCATCCTCACATCATCCATTGGTTGGTCTCGTTATGATGACATGAGCTGGGCATTATTGCTGTTGTCTTCTCTGTGTCTCAAACCAGGAGATGATGTGCAAACATCTGACAGCAAACTCCTGATATCTTGGATAATCCCCCATCGATAACTCAGAGAATAAACGTATATTTTATTATCTAAAACTAGCGATCAGCCCATGAATTCATCATTAAGTGTTTACTGGGGTTACAGAGTGAGGATTTCAGGGTTATTTTTTCTTCTTGCTCATTATACATCCACAGAAGTCACCCCCTGCTGGCCAGTTCATGCATGGACTTGACCATCTTTTATAGTCGACTTGAGCTTGAAGGCTGAAATAATAAAGTATGTGATAGCTTTAGAGTTTTCACTTTCTTTGAATTATCACTGAATATTTAAAGGAAAATTTTGTTTACCTGACGTGTGCAGAAGGCTAGCTTCATTTCCGATTAATTGCAGGCATTTAGCACAAATTTTTAGTTACTAAAACTGCTAAAATACTTCATTCATTTCAATACACTTTCCATAAATTGATTTCATAGTTAAGAAATGGTCATTAGTGCAGCTTTGAAGTAATTAAACGTTTCTTTGCCAAAGTCTACAAATGTATCCTTCCTTACAGTTATTATTAGTGTATTAGTTTTGTATGTGTTGCATAATTTTGGCCTCCTTTTGCTGTAGTCACTATGTAAAGAGCAAGTGTCAGCGGTTCTCCGTTTGGAGTGAAACTGCTCAGCATCGAGAGCTGTTGGTGTGGGCGTGAGAGCAGCAGGTAGCTCCAGGTTGAATTTGAAAGTAGCCCGATATTAATAATGAACTACGTTTAACACATGACTGGTGCTTTGTTTTTAAAACAAGAGTTAAAAAAAACTACAGAAACTCCCAGAGTGTCAGAAAACATGTTTATTGAATAATTTGAAAGTGTATGTGGGAATTGATTCTTGGCTAATTTTAAAATCACCCAAGAGATTACCAAAGAGGAGGTGGGATGCAACATCTGTTTTAAAGTATATAAATAAAAAATATATTGGGGGGAAAAAAATGTTTTTTTAGAGTAGGCGACAGTAAATGGCAGTGACACTGTATTTCCACAAGGGGGATGTCAATCTCCAGTCCCTGTGGTTGTTCCTTCTTTAATTTCTCAGCACTCTTTCCTCCTCCTCCTCTTCCTCAGTGTTCTTCCTTTGTGGTGAGCAGTGTTGTAAATACGTCTCGTGGCTGAATCGGATGCTCTTTTCCTGGCCCTGGACCACACATGCTCACCTCACGCTATCTCTCTTTCTCTCACACTATCTCTCTCTTACATATAAACACACACACACACATATATTCAATGAAGAGCGATGGGTCCACTGCTGCACAATAGGGAGGACAGTTGGAGGGGCTTGCTGTCCCAATTCAGATGCAACACAAAACAGATTATGTACATAACTTTCAGTGTATGTTTACATAGACACAGTTTAGGTGTCCTGGGGGGTAAAAAGCATGACAATACAACTCTCACATCTCATCTACAGGTTATCTGCAGTCGCTTCGTCTGAGCCAGTGGAAGTGTGAAGTTTTTATTTCTTTTTTCTTTTCTTTCTTTCTTTTTTTTTTTTTGCAAGTCACAGGGGGTCACTTTGTTATCTGTCCCTTTGTAAAAATCCTGCAACAGGAAATATTTTGGTCCTCAGTTGAACAAGTATTCATGAACAAAAGGAAGTGCCAGTGTTCTTCATTTTATCCCTGCCGTTAGTGGCTGTTTATATTGTTCATTTGGTTGTGTTTTTGGTTTTATCTGCCAGGACTTATTGAGTTGAAACGTTGGCCAGTGTGTGTTTGTGTGCTGTGCATGTTGCCGTGCCGAAGCCAGGCTGCGCATCCTCTTCACACCCGTGTACACAGATGATGTGCACGCTGATGATGATGCTGTTGTCGTCACGGGGACGCAACTCAAAATTGGTTCTGTCATTTTGTCGTATTAATACATGTCTTAATTCTGTAAAATAATTATTTTTAAAAAAACATAATCATACAAATCACTTCTGAAGGCACCAGACTTTTTTTTCTTCTCTGTCTATAGGATGGCATTGAAATATCACCGTGCAGTAACTGGACTAGTGGTTGATGATGTTGTAAGACACTGTGGAAGGTTTCATTGATGAGGTGAATACTGTTCTTTTAACTTTGTTTTTGTGTAACAGAAAAGGGGCACGTTTTAATGGATGGGTATGTTTTCCTGGCCTGCAATGAGATGTCAAAAATAAAAAAGCAAATTTCCAAAGTGTTTTGAGATTAAACAGTTTTGTTCTTTTTTTCTGTGAAATAAAAAAAATGCTTTCTGGTTCATATGCAAACATTGGTTTCACTCATTTAAAGCAACACTGACCGTTTTAAATATAAATTTGCATCACCAGGAATCCAGCAACAAACCAAATGATTTCATTAGAATTCTGATAAGATTTCAAGGCTCTTGTGTTAAGTTGGGTTTGACAACACAAGAAATCTCAGTACATATCATGTAACTGCAGCTTTAAAGCATATTTGGAGTATTAGGTTGTTTAGCCACACCTCAAATTGCCTGCTGTTTATGGTTTAATGTTTATCCTGATACTGTTAAAGAAACCAAGAGCCGGCAGTAGAGGAACTGCTTTGTTAGCATTTTTCTAAACCTCAAAATCTTCCGAATTTATATTTGACACTTCTTAAAGTCAGCACTGAGGAAACACAACCATAAGCAGATAAGAAGCAACTTCTAACAAGGATTATTGTCAATGTCTGTATATTACTCTTTTTGGAAAACATTAAATCAAAGCTTCCTTGAGAATCTAAAACTCTTTTTTCCCCTTTCTTTTCTTTGTATCATTCTTAGTTCAATAAATCCATCATTTTCTTTCCCACTCACAAAATAAATGAAGTCTTTGTTTGCTGCTTAATAAAAATAAGCCTGTTAGAAAGAGCAATTGTCTAATAAGCTTGCGTAATATTTTTTTCAACTATATCAAAATATGGAAGCTCTTTTGTGCCAAAGGAGGAAAAAGGGATGCAGATGATTTTTTTTTAACAATATTTAGGCCATAATTTTTTATTCTTTAATCTTTCCAGCTATTAACTCATATTGTTTATTTAGTGAGGTCAGATTTTAAGTTTTAGCCTCATGCTTGTGACTTTATCATTCTTACAGGTTATTTTAAACTGCTTTTGACATGTTAAGTAAAAAAATATCGAAACTTAATAATGCTGTTTATATTTTCCATGTCTTTTCTTATGTTTGGGTGTTGGGCTTCCATCATGTCAGTCATCTTGTTTTCACATTATTTATTTAAATCCATGTTGCATCCATGCAAATACAGGGTACAAACTAAAACTGCAAGCAGCTTCTTATAAAACGTGTCAGGAAGTGGACTGAAGCAATAGAGGACTCTTGTTCACTTTATTTTCTTTTGTTCACTTGTGGTTTCCATTCAGGCTGAGAAAACAAGTAGATCACTTTTGTTGCATTTCCACTATGGAGACTTTCTAAAATATAACATTTAAGGATAGTTATACTTTTTGCAAATAGGCTGGAATTAATTAAATCAATATAAAAGTGGGTTGCAGAATGCCAGCTGATTGGATTTCAGCTATCTATATACACTCATTCTTTAATCACATTACTAAAATAGTGAGGGTTGTTATGTTGTCTGTTTTCTTTTTGTTTTGTTTTGTTTGGGGTTGTTGTTTGTTTGTTTGTTTGTTTGTTTGTTTGTTTGTTTGTTTTGTATTTCAGGAAATTGCGCATGGAATTTAACCCTAACTTGAGTATTTTGTTCTGGTTTGCTTGGTTTTCTGAAGGCAAACGACTAAATAAAAGGACACTGTCTTGGGACAAGGGTGGGAAATAAAGTGTTATTGACGTGTCTGTGCACCAATAGGATGCCGGGGATGATTCCCACGCTGGCACAATTGGCTTAGAATAAAGACCACTGCGTCCGAGAAGTTGCAGCGATGATTGGGTGTAGGATTGTGCATTGAAAATAACCAGGCGCTGCATGTTTGATAGCAGCCAGCTGAGACTGAGGGGCGTGCGATGCAGCAGGATGGTGGTTTCCTGCAGTGTTTGTGTGCCGGATTAGCCGCTACTTAGCTCCGTGTGTGTGTGTTGTAGAAGCAGGGCGCACCGAGCCTCCAGCCAGCCGCGCCAGGTGGATGCGCCTGCAGTGATCCAGGTAGTCCCTATGGATCGCGTCCATGGATGTCTTCAAACCCGCTTTGGACAGTAGTAGTCCTAAGGCGTGCGTTTCTTCAACGGAAGAAGCAGAGGAAGATGTCTTTCGCTGGCCCACACCGGCAAATGGCATCAGCGCCGCGCCGGATACGGGACCAGCCGCGCCGGGCTTCTGGACGGCCGTGTTCGACTATGAAGCGACTGCGGACGACGAGCTCAGCCTTCGGAAGGGGGATCTGGTGGAAGTCCTGTCCAAGGACTCCCTGGTGTCAGGAGATGAGGGATGGTGGACCGGTATGATAGCAGACCGGGTAGGCATCTTCCCGTCTAATTATGTCAGCAAAGGCACCGGCATTCCGGAGGAAATACGGGCCACTTCAGAACAGCAGTACCCCGTGCCTCCTTTGCACCGTGAGTATCCCACTGTGCTTCATACTTCTGCTAATGAAATCAATGTGCTATCACTCAAAAGGAGCACAAGGCTGCAGTCTTTTCTCCTATCTTTTGTCAGAGGGGGAAAACCACGTAGAGTGCTGTGTCATGGTAGGCGCAGTGCATTCTGTTGGCCTAGAAACAGGCTGCCCCAAGCATCCTTACAGCTTCAGGACCACTATTCATCACACGGCCTTTCAAACAAACAGTGATGCACCCCACCTCAGTTCTCAAATTACAACGCACAAAGTGTGCAGGATACAAGGCAGGAAGCCTGTCACAGAACTGGAATCCTGTAGATATTCTTAGATGAAATTTGAACGATGTTATGAGCTTCAGAAAGGATTTTTTTTAAGTTTCCAGGTGCAAGAGAGAAAGAAATGTAAAATTCTTCTCTTAGGGAAAAATAAAAGTAACTTCTGGAGGGAAATGTAGGGCCAAGGCCTCAGAAAGATGCACTGAGCATAATTACAAGTAGCTATGTGTACTAAACTGTGAAGCCCTAAATGAAAATACTCTTCCTTCTTATTGGCCTTTAAGCAATAAAGATGCTCCAAACACAGGTACAAAGCCACTGTTTTTTGACTGACAACTACAAATCTGCATGTGAGCATATGCAGGTGTTTTAAGGTAATAAAACACAAACTATCACATGCTATTTGGGCAGACCAAACCACCTCAGCTGTCTTTGTTAGCAGCTGTCTCAGTCTTGTTGGCTTTTATGTCTTCATACTGAGGCAGCTGGCCTACTTTCACACACCTGAAATATTCATCAAGGTCAGTCTGCATACTGTTAGGAGTCTACAACATGAGCACATACAGCCTCAAACACTGAGTCTGTTCACATCAGCACATAAATCTTCTTTTCTATATAACCTGCATTTATTCCTTCTCCAGACATTCTAGCCAGATTTTAGGACAGATGCTTATCCTTGTGTAACAGCAAGAGGGATAGTTTCTGAATTTGGGGCAGCAGGGTGGCTTAGAGCTCTAAGAAGGCCTCCTTCAACTCAATGACCTGTTTTTATGATCCTTGCTAGCAAGCATGTACCTTGTTGAAAAGCAAAATGGGGAAATCCTAAAGGCTGCAGACAGGTTGACCCTGACTTCTAATGTCACTGGATGGCTGTAAGTACAAATACACTTAGCTGATGTTTATGTTTGTCTCATATGTGTCTTCTTTGTTTCTCAGTTCTTGAGATTGATTTCTCAGAGCTCACCTTGGAAGAAATTATCGGGGTTGGTGGTTTTGGAAAAGTCTACCGTGCAATGTGGCGGGGTGCAGAGGTGGCGGTGAAGGCAGCACGACGGGACCCCGATGAAGATTTGGAGCAGACAATGGAGAGCGTTCGCCAGGAGGCCAAGCTCTTTGCCATGCTCAACCATCCCAACATTATGGGTTTGCTGGGAGTGTGTCTGCAGGAGCCTAACCTGTGCCTGATAATGGAGTATGCCCGAGGAGGCCCTCTCAACCGGGCTCTAGCTGGGAAACGCATCCCTCCATGTACTCTGGTTGACTGGGCTGTGCAGATTGCCCGAGGCATGCACTACCTCCACTGCCAGGCTATCGTCCCCATTATTCACCGGGATCTCAAGTCCAGCAACAGTAAGAGTCACCTCACTTTGCTTTTTATTACCAAGTTTAAGAACCAATGCTGAAAAATGGTGAAAAAGGCCAATTTTCATATTGTTTGTCTGATCTGAAAAACAGGTTTCCTGAAGAGAAAATGTTATAAAAATAAAAAAAAAGAGTATCTGGCTTTGTTCTTAGAGACATGGCTTACTATTTTATTTTGAAATATATTCAATTAATTGAACAACTGTCTGTGCCTTTGATGTCTTTCATGCATAAGTTATAGCATTCAAAGCAATAAAGGTCTTTGATCCATCATATGTCTTGCCATATGTGTGGGGAAAATGTGAAATATGCTGAAATGGACTTTTATTTAAGTCGACAACATTGGTTTTCAGTATTTACATACAATAAGGAATGTAATTGCCAAACAAAATACAGGCCAAGAAGGTTATTATCTACACCCAGCAATGCCACGATTGCAAAGACTGACATGACTTTGTCGCTGATACTAATCACTGGTGCTTAACACCTCCAAACAGCCCTCACCCAAAGATATATCATATTACAGTCTTTCTGGGACAATAATAGCTCTGCTGATGCACTATTCAAGTACCACATGAAATGAATTTTGAAAGTAATGCTCATTCTGTGACCTGCACTGCTTGCATTCACTTCAGGAATGAGAGTAGAGAGGAAAAGGAGTTTTCGTGTGTGTTTATGGAGCAGTTGTAATCTTGCATTTTACTCAACTGGATCCCCTAAATCCCAAGCCTATTAGTGAGGATTTGCCCAATGCTCTGTCCCAGACTGCCTATTGGAGGCTCTGACAATACATAGCCCAAGCCTCTTCCCTGCCATTGGCTTGTTCTGCAGTGATCAGCTCAGACGCCGCACTTCAATAGGGTGCTTTAAAGCGTTAAAGTCAGTCTAACTGGTTACCATCCTGGGAAATTAGGGGAAACCCCATGTCCTCATCACGGTACAGGAGCGCTGCAGGACGCAGCAGTTGTCATTTAGCTATTTCAGAGTTATGCCAGTGATTGTTTTTTCCCCCCTCCTTTGTTTCTTGTGACTCAAAATTTAGTTTACCTAGCGAAGACATACATAACATGAAAGAATATCTATCTGTTTTTCTTTAGAGACTGCAAAATCCTTCCAGAAAGTTAAGATACTGACTAAAATGTAAATAAAACAATTTCAAGCCCTATATTTAAGTTTAAACTACTACAAAAACAACACATGAAGTCATTGACCTTGATACTAGGACTGCTACAGGACTGAATTTAAACACCAGAACAACATCTCACAGATTCTACATTTTTTATTAGTAGTAAAGGGGGGGGGGGGCATCAGTCTGCAAAAGACAGAATGGTCATATAGTTTGAAAGTGAAAGAATAATATTTATTTTGTAAAAAAAAAAAAAGATTCAGGGGAGTTCATTATCTATAGAACATGGAGGACTTCAGAATTTGAAGAACTCTCTAGATGCACAGGAGAACTCTGAAAAATAATTGATTAGCAGCAGTCTTCTGGCTCCCAGGTAAAAATTCTGTAATTAATTCACTGCTGACTCATATCACTGTTGGCATGAATTGTAAAAACCTTGCCGATTCCTTAATCTGATTCTTTAATTCTTAATTTGATTCTTAACAATCAAACTGTGCGCCTTTCAGTGCTGTGGTTTCTGAGTGAATGCCTAAAGGCCTATACTATAATGCTCAGTTATATTTTGTATAAATTCTACACTGTTTCTACACAAACAGCTGCTCTGGACCTGCGCTCATTTAAGATGTACTGAGCTGAATGGAAAATTGTCCTTTTGTCTAACAAATCAAAATTTGAGCTTGCTATCAGAAACCTACAGTCATTTAAAAATAAAGTACACCCTCTGGCATTTCCAAGCTTTCACATATCGGGACAAAACAAAAATATCTGGTCTTTAGCAGGTCTTAAAATGAAGTAAATATAACTTCAGATGCACATCATATATGTCAACATATTACATTATTTATTTAACAAAAACTAAGCCAAAAATGCAGATGCAGTGTGTTTAAACTAAGTATGCTCCATGAGTCAAAAGCTTGTAGAAACACCTTCAGTAATATTAGCATAAAGTAATCACTTTCCATTTGACTTTATCATTATCTCACATTTTTGGGGAGAAATTGTGGTCTACTCGTTTTTTTAGAACAATGCTTCAGTTTATTGAGGTTTGCAAACCTTCATTTATGCACAGCACTCTGGTGGTCCTAGCACAGCATTTTAGTCCAGTTGAGGTCTTTTTCAGCCATTCTGTTGTAAATTTGCTCCTGTGCTTGTCAGGTTACATGACCCACTTTCAGCCAAGCTTCAGCCTCACATTTGACTCTCAAATACTTCGGTAAACAGAGGTGTTCATGACCGACTCAATGACTTCAAGGTGCTCAGGTCCTGTGGCAGGAAAAAACAACCTGTCACAGTGCTCTGCAGTTGGTATGAGGTGCTTGTGCCAATGCTGTGCCTGTTTTTTCCCAAACTGGCGCCATAAATGATGGCCAAAGATCTCCACTTTGGTCTCGTTTGTCCAAAGGACATTATTCCATTGCAGCACAGCTTACTGTAGCTATAATACAATGCTAATGATAGCCACGTTCTTTTTAGAGACAAGAGCTTTCTGCAGGAAAAACTTAAAGCCAAACTTCATTCATTCTTTTTCTGTTTGCCTTACCATGAACTTTACAAGCTTGGTTAGCATGTTAAATGCTAGAGTCTGACACTGGATTCTCTGAGCATGGCACTGTCTGACCTTGGGCTGAATTTCCTGGGACATTAATTCCTGGGAACACTGGCAAATCTCTTGAATGTTTTTCAGTTGTGACTCTTTCTCACTGCAGAACGATGAATCTCAAATTGTTTGCAAATGGTCTTATTAGCCTTCACAGACTAATGGGCAGCAACAATTGCTTCTTTAAGGTCATTCCCAGTATCTCTCCTCCTTGGAATTGCATTGACATATACTTGAATGCTGCCAAAACTTCTGCTTTTATAGGGGAGATCACACATGCTAATGATCAATTAATCAAGTCGTGTATTTGATTAGCATAACTACTTACTTACTTACTGGATACTTACTGGAAGCAGTAAGGGTGTACTGAGTTTTTCACAATCTGCATTTTGGCTTAGTAAAGCTGCTAAGAACCAAATATTGTCCTTTTGAAAAACCACTATGTAACATTCAAAAATAATAAGCGGTAAATAAATATGTGTAACTGTAGAAGTTAATGTGGGTGTACTTTCTTTATGCAATGACTGTATGCTGCCATCAAGATGACATCTCCAGGCGAGGCCTTTGCTTATTTCAGGAAGACAATGCAAAAACATATTCTGCACATTTTGGGAGATCATGGCTCCAGGTGCAAGGCTAACTGGTTTACAGCCCACACCTGTGCATCACTGAAAAGAAAAGGGACACCTTATTAAACAAAAAATACAACAAAGGGGCTCCTAAGCTGTTGAAATAATTAAAAAATGCTTTCTGGTTCATATGCAAACTTTCTTCAGGATTAAGTATGATACAATTCTCAATACAGTAAAGATGCTCATCATCAACATTATTTCTATTAGATTCAGAGTGAACACTTACTTAAAATAAAGACAGTTATTCTCAGTTTCAACATTAGATATGTTGTCTGTAGAACTTTTTTATGCATAGTAAATTAAATAGAAATTAGGGCACATTTAGGTACATGTATCTGAGTTTAGTTTAGGAAATTCCCCAATGAAATATTCCCCATTTTATTCTATAAAGTAGGTCTCTTTAACATCCAAAGAAATTAATTATAGTGATTAGAGAAGTGAGACACTGCCTAGTCACACGCTGCTGTGGTAATGAAGGGTTTGAAGGCAGCATCATGCATCTAATCCCCCAAAAAGGCAGAAAAGTTAAGATTTCTTTTTGTAAAACAGGAACTGATCTATGTGGAAGTCTAATTTTCAGTTATACTTGCAGTGTTGGCCAGATAACTGTCTGGTTTAGAGCTGCATAACTCTGTTTACAAAGAAAGTTGGGAGTTCCTTGAACTATTGCACATTCTTGTTCTCCAGAGACTTAGTGTTTTTGGCCATCCTCAAGCTTCTCTTCTAGCGTGAAGTGTACTTGGTATGACTGTTTTTACAAAACATGGTCAAAACTTGACCCATATTTTAAAAAACAGTTTTATTAATCCACCACATCCTATTTTAATTGTATATTCCATCGTTTGCTGACCTGAAACTCTAAATTTTACAACCAGCTTAACTGCAACTCTTGCTTTAATGACACATAGCTTTGCTTTTCATTCTATCCCACTCGGCAATATGCCATTTTTATATCTGTTCAGTTTCCACTGCCTCTCTGGCCTCTCTGGCCTCTCCTTCATAGCCATTTGGTAGATGCTCTTATCTAAAGCACTGCACATTACAGTGAGAGGAGCATTTTTGGCCTCAAGGGGAATCAGCTGAGTTTGTTTCATGTTGTAGTTCCCTATCAGGAGTTACTTTAACCATGTGTTTGGTTTCAGTTTCTTCGAAAACTGCCCATCTAGCATTAGAGCCACATGAGCACCAGATGAAGGGGGTTCTTGATGTGCACCACAGCCTGCAGACACACCCTCCACTGGGCACGGCCACAGCAGATGGTCTGGCAGTGCAGAGCTGAATGGGGGAGAAGCAGCATGTGGTTAGGAGGAGTCCTGTTTGGCTTGTGCATGTTGGGATTGGGTTCTTTTTTAATGCCTAATGGTGAAAATGGGTGTGTCGCAGCAGGGTATAGTTTAAGCATATTATCAGTGTTTATTTGAGGTTTGTGCTGTTAAAATACACAATGAGAGGATTGTCACTGATCAAGGGTGGTGGTTTTCATCTCTGCTTTACTGGAGTAGCTCACCATTTCTTGGTTTCTCTGTTTGTTCTCTCCTTTTCTCTTCTCCACTTTTATCCTTCCAATCCTTTCATCATGGCCTCCCACCAACCGCACCCTGTTTTGTTCAATCATTACATGTCCAATTTTTTGCGTTTCCACATGCATTGTGTTTTATCACGGTACTCCTGCTGCTGCCTTCCCCAACATTTAAACATTTCTGATGGCGATTACTGAAACCTTTTATTTTTACGTCAATCCTCCCACCAATCTGCACGTATACCTCCCCTTCCCACATCCTCCAACCTCTTCCCCATCATGCAATGAAAAATTCCCTCATCACTTCCCCCTCCTACATTGCCACCCTGTCCAGTCCTTATCCTTGAGAGGGTTGAGATGGAAGATCTCAGCAACAAGACTCTGAAGATCACAGACTTTGGACTGGCTCGAGAGTGGCACCGCACAACCAAGATGAGCGCTGCCGGCACCTACGCCTGGATGGCTCCTGAAGTCATCCGCTCATCTACATTCTCCAAGGGTAGCGACGTTTGGAGGTGGGCAGGGGAGGGTGTTTTTGCAGGGGAAAAAAAACAAAAGCATCATGTTGTGGAACTGGTCTGAAACGGTTAAAACACCACGCACTAGAAAAAAGTTCAGCCCGGGCAGCAGTTGCCATAGTGACAAAGCACAGACTGACACATGGGAACAAGAACATTATGTTGAGTTTTATGAGAAGGGTACACAAATGCAGTGCATGTAACCGTAGCTTTATGCACTGTGATATTTTATGCAAGCTGACATACCAACGGATAATCATGAAGCAAAAAAGATCAATATTTTAAATATTTTTGTAATCACATATCCGATTTACAGAAATGTGTACAGAGAAACACCTGCAACCTTCACACCCATAACCGCTAAGATATACTGCACATACTTAGCTCATGTGTTTTCATTTCCATATTTAATGTGAGAGCAGAGATCTCATACATTCATTTCAGTGTTATTTGTTATGCTAAAAGTTGAAAAGGCCTGTCATCTAGTTGATTGATTTACTTTGCAGTCATGTTTTAAGCAAGACTGTCAAGCATGTGGTGGTTTTAGCTTCTAATATATGATCATTTGTCTCCAGTGGTGTATCACTGGGTGTCTGGATCATTGTTCATACTAAATTAGCAATCTGAAGATGTGAGTGGAAGCTCTGATCAACTGGAAGGAGTATTTGTCTGGAAATAATCAGAAGAATATTTAATAAAATACATAACAATGCCCTGTTTATTTGGAGGATTTAGATATCATGATTTCGCCTTATATCCTCATTTCCATCTCCATGCTTTTATCCTTAAACTGTGCTCGAGTAACTGTGCATGATTTACAGGTCAAAGTAATTTAAATTTACCTTTTGTGCTGTCCTTTGGTGAATCCTCTCAGTTCATGCATCTGAAATAGGCCTTTTTAGCTTCCTTCACAAACCCTTTAAACCAGCTTTCTTCTGATTGGCTGCCCTTCATTAACAGAAGGGTTACACAGTGGGTGGGTGGGTAGTCTGTGCTGTCAGACAGAGCTGTACTCCTGAAGTGACAGTAAAGAGGATATCCCCACTCTGAGATATCATACAGAGCCAAGAGCAGTCTGAAGCCAAGTCACACCAACTCAAGCATCAGTGTATGTAAATGAGATGACAATTGTTCCACTTTGAATGTCTAATTTAGGCATGTCATTTCAGTGTGGGAAGCATATTGGTGGTGGGTTTAGCACAGTCAGCTTTGAGCCTGCTGGTCACCTGGGGCGTTTCTGTGTTGATTTTGCTTGATCTCCTTATGGATGCACGCGTTTTCTCTGGGTGTTCTAGCTTCCTCCCACACAAACATGTCAGGATAAAAAGTTATTTTTAAATTATGTGTAGGGGTGAAGTGTCTGTCTGTCTGTGTTAGACCTGTGATGTACTGTCCAGGCTGTCTCCCACCTCTCACCTAATGAAAACTGGGATAGACTCAACCCTTCTGTCACCCTGGTTGGAAAACCAGTTAAAGGAATGAATGAATAAATACACTTTAAAAACAGTTAATTTTCAAAGTTCCCTGACGTTATTGGATTAATAACTTGTTTGCGTTATCACATATAGTGTGAGAATTGTGGGAGCCAAGACCAAGAAGTATGCATTATAAAAGTAACTCTTTTCTCAAGAGTGCTGACAAGAAAGGGGAATTATTTCTTCTTCCTAATCAATGTTCCACCCTGATGTAGCATAAACACAGATCGAATACAGTAATTCCTAAGAACAGTGGTTTGTTTTGACCTGTTTAATTGCTATATAGGTGAATAAACTGTGTAGACAGTCAGGTCATAGCTTGTGTCATTACTTCCAAGTCCTTCTGATTTAAATCTGTAAAGACTAACCTGTCATACACTGATCTTCACGCATTCCTGATTTATTTGATTTCTTGGTTATTTAGCTCCAGCATTAGTCACATGGATCTGTGAGCTTCTTTTCTGTCCTGTTGACATTTTCTCATTTTGACCTTTTTATATCTCACCTTGGTATTTACATGAGTGGTGCACAAATGCAGTGCCACACTAATCTTTTTTGACATTTATTCAAATAACATGGAGTTTGGTGAACACTCACAGTCTCTTTCAGCAAGCATCGTACTTAACATTCATATATTCATACACACTTTTAGCTTTAGAGGCACACTGACAGATATTGTGCAAGTACTTCTGCATGTACATCAAGCTCCTTTCTCCTGAGAGCACAGAAGCTGATGATGTTTTTTTTTGTTGTTGTTGTTGTTGTTGTTTTTTCAGTTATATATCCAAATTGAATTCATGAATCTTTTAGTTTCGGGGTTTTTTTTCAGCAACTGTTTTTTATGTTTTCCTTTTTTAAAAAATCTAAAAGTTATGGTGTGCTGTTGTGGGAGCTGCTGACTGGAGAAGTCCCATTTCGTGGTATCGATGGTCTGGCAGTAGCTTATGGAGTGGCGATGAACAAAATGGCCTTGCCAATCCCGTCTACCTGTCCTGAGCCCTTTGCACGTCTTATGGAGGGTAAGAAAAGAACATAATTCAATGTTCATGTGAAGTGTTGCCCTTCAGCTTAGATGGAAGGAATCACATATTTGAGATTCAGAAGCAAATATGTTAACCAGATGGTAGTTTGTTTTCCCAAACATACCACAGATTTTCTTTCTTTTTTTTTTTTTTTCTTTTTTTTTTATCAAAAATGAGATGGTTAACTACAAGATTCCTTTGTGTTCAGATCCTGTGAACCATAACTTACAAGCATCAAACTTGCACAGAATATTTTATTACTTTCTGGAAACAGTTAAAGAGCGAATTTGCTTGGATTGTGTTTCATCTGGTGCCACAGACTGCTGGAGCCCAGACCCTCACTCTCGGCCACAGTTCACAGCTATCCTAGACCAGCTGACGGCCATTGAGGAGTCAGGCTTTTTTGAAATGCCAGCAGAATCCTTCCACTCTCTCCAAGATGACTGGAAACTGGAGATCCAGGACATGTTTGATCAGCTGAGGACCAAGGAAAAGGTAAAGATAAGAGGTCTTTGATGCAGGTAGTTTGGAAAATTGCTGGTCATTTGAGGGGGGAAAAAAGTGCATTTGTAAGGTCAGACACTGATGTTGGGTGAGAGGGCCTGGCTCACAGTCTCCCCTCTAATTCATCCAAAAGTGTTCTGTCAGGTTGAGGTCAGGGCCATCTCCAAACTGTTGCCACAAAGTTGGAAGCATGAAATTGTCCAAAATGTTTTGTTATGCTGATGCATTAAGAGTTATTTTCACTGGCACTAAGGGGCCGAGCCAAACTCCTGAAAAACAACCCCATTTTTGGGATGTCCTGAGCTTTTCTTTTTCCCATTCACTGTAAATACAGCTTTGTTTTTACTGTACGTTTTAGTGTTGTTGTTTTTTTAAATTCACCTCTTGTATTTGGATTTCCCAGGAGCTGAGATCGTGGGAGGAGGAGCTGACCCGAGCGGCACTGCAGCAGAAGTATCAGGAGGAGGCGTTGAGGAGGCGGGAGCAGGAACTAGCTGAACGTGAGATCCATATCCTGGAGCGAGAGCTCAATATCATCATTCACCAGCTCTACCAGGAAAAGCCTCACGTGGAGAGCAGGCAGGGCAAGTTCCGCCGCAACCGCCTTAAACTTAAGGATGGAAACAGGATCAGCTTGCCTTCAGGTAATGCAAACAAAATATGGTACTTAAAGAAAAATCATAGTTGCACTATACAATATTTCACCCTTGGTTGATTATAGCAAGCTGAAATGAATTTATAGACTCCGCCTGTATGTTTTGTCCATTGTTTATGCAAATAGTTGTAATTATTACCAATTATATTTTTGTTTGTTCATAAAAACTCATTCCCATCAGCATGACAAGCACAGTGTCACATGATCAATAAAGAAAATCATACTGACAAGATCTTTAACAAATGTGTGGTTTTTGCTGCTTTTATTGCTCTTAGTTGGAATTTTTCTCATAAAAAGCTTTTTATATGGCCTTGTGATGACACTGAGACATTGCTTCGAGCTGTCTTCAACTTTGTCACTTGAGTCAACATAGCTGGGGTGTGGCGTCACACTCAGATGACAGATAATAGCAATAGTTTCCTCATGGGTAATCACAGACTATGTATAAAAGATAGGTGTCACTTCCAAGCCCTACAAGTGAAGGCAGTATGTCCCAGTAAGTCCCTTTCTTCATATTAACAGAAATTCTTACATTTTTCCCTGAAATGGAGTAAGTTGCAGGAACTTCTCTCACTGAACTGAACATAAAAACATGCTGCAAATAATTAAAAGAAAATGGGTTGGGGTATACCTACCTTTACTTGACATATATTATCTTGAAAACAAAAGCAGTTCTGACAGATTTGTATAAAAAAATAATAAATGACAGGGACTTTGTTCACTTTCTTGTATGTTTTTAATTTCACCAAACAGCAGGACATCAATCCTTTTCACTTCTTTACTTGTCTTTTCATTGCTCATACCGAGGCTCATACCAAGGCTACTGACGTGTGGCTGGCTCTGAGCTCTCTGAGCTCTGGATAGCTTGAAATTTAGCCACTTTTCCTTTGTTAGTGTCTCTGAAATGTTTATGCTCAGCTGGCTGGCGGTGATTTAGGTTTGTTGGTATGAATATTTTCATGGTGGTCCCCCTACAACAGGGATGTGAAATGCATTTTATATTGTGGGCCACATACTACTGACTGTGATCATTAGTGGGATGGACCAGTGAAACTACTTGATTGCAGTATGGATGGCAAATTGGGGGGGAGGGTGTATTTATTAATAGAAAATCTGTAAAACTGTAAATCTGTGTACGCCTTCATAATTTCAAATGCCATCCAGTGTGCCGGATTGGAGTCTTTGATAGGTCAATTCTGCCCCTGGGCTTCATCATCATCATTATCATCTTTATTTAAAAAATAACCACAGCTGACGCAAAGTGCTGTACATTGGAACTAAATAACAAAATTACAATAAGTATAATAAAAGCCAAATAAAAGAAAAATATTTAATTAGTTAGTTAATAACTAATTTCATTACAAGAGAAACTAAATCTCACTGAGGTCAAAGGCCAAAGAATAAAAATAGGTTTTAAAACATGTTTTAAAAGTGGACTCATATTTAACAACCTGCTCTACAGCCCTATTTTAACGAACTGTGTCTTCTTCACTCACAATCAAGAACTCACTAATGGTCATAGCCACACGCTAACATGTTGTTAGAGAGTGAATGTGCATGTGCATGAAACAGACTGGCTTGTAATCAGACAATCGGGACCTCTAAAAATCACTCAAATCAGTGAATGTGTAAAATGTGTGATGTCCATCTTTTATACAGTATCTGTGCATAATGCTGTACAACTCGTGATGATGATTTTAATAACATACACACTCAATTATCAGTCCAGACACTGTAGAAATAAAGATTAATCAAAATTGTTCTCCATTACTGCTGCCAGCTATTCATGTAATATAATTCATATTACTTTTTTTGTCTTGGATTTGCATTTACTAAGGTACCGCATACACAATTAGAAAAACTAATGCAAGTCTGATTAAATATTTTAGATTTTCAGCACAAAATCACTGTGCAGGCATCTCCTTCCCATGATCGACGGAGGAGTTTGCTTAGCAGCGGTTCCAGCCCTCCCACTAGTCCACCGATGTTGCCTCGCCTGAGAGCCATCCAGCGTAAGCATAATACAGTTTTTTATTATTAAATTCCATAACTTAACTTTCCATCAAACTTGTTATTGGCTCGTGTAGTTTCCTTTTTTTATTTGTTACTATTCTTTAAAGCCCATTTTGCATTTTCCTTCTAAAGATTTAGCAATATGTTATTTTGCAGTCACGCCGGGGGAAGGTTGTACAGGTTGGGGTCGCAACACTTGTTTTCAACCTGATGAGGAAGAAAGTGAGAGGAAGGGGTCAAGAAAGAAGGGCAGAACACGTGGATGTGGCCCCTACAGGGAGCATAGCGCTGATGCAAGGTGAGAAGACTGTAGTTTTGCTGAGGTTTTGTGGAGTAAGGCTTATACTTTTTTGTTGCATTCCAATATTGGAATTGCTTCCAAAGTTAAAAGGCATGATTTGGAATACAAAACCCTTTCTTGCTCACAGTGTGAAGCCTCCCCATGAGGGCAGCCGACAACGGTCCTGCAGTGCCCCAAACCTCCGCAGATCCCCTAGACACAGCCCAGCAGTGCCTGGAGTGCCAAGCCTTGTGGAGATGGGTGAGCAGGAAGAGCGTAGTAGATCTGTTTTTGTCTGACATATGCACACTCCACATTATATTAGAGGGAACAGCTGTAGCTTAAAGGTGGCAGGCTGGCTGGAAGTGAGCTATTTCACTCCCACACGGTTCTTAGTGGTTGGCCTGGCAGACTCACAGATGTGCATGTTTGCAGCTGTATGAAGATTATGCACTTTCAGCAAACTGAATTTAGAAAGATGGAATTGAAATACTAATAGACTTCAGGTTTCCACTATTAAACATACACTATTGTTTCTGTCAATATATCAAGAAAGAAACTAGTTTTATGTTTATGTTGTTTAACCGATTAAATAAGTTTTATAGTTCAAACATGGTACTTTTTTTTTCCAGAAAATGAAGACTGCTGCTTCACTACTGAACCAGGAGCAGCTCCTGGTCAGTCCTACCTCTGCATTCCCTTCCATAAGGAGACCCACACTGCTGCTGCCGCTGCTGCTGATGGTGATGGAGATGAATACTGCCTCAGCAGTCAGGTGCCAGGAACACCACCATGCAGGAAGAGCCCAGGTGGAAGCAGACGCTCTGAACTGGTTTTGCTGGGCTGCGGGGCTCTGCTTGCAGCCGTCGGGCTGGGCTACAACTTGCTAACGTTGGCCCAACCGGAAGAGCATATCAAACCACGCTGGGAGGGCTTTTTCCACAGAACGGGGAGCCAGAGGCGAAGCACAAGCCCCCCGACGCGCAGACTATTCCGGCGGGAAAGCCCGCTCAAACCGTCGGCACCTTCACTACCAAATCGAGGCTTACCCTCCTCATACACACTGCTGTCTTTATCATCAGTGTCTGACTGCAACTCCACTCGCTCGCTGTTGCGCTCTGACAGCGAGGAGCTGTTGGTCTGCCGCCCTGCCTCACCGCCCACACAGCCTCCTCTTCCCTCTCATGTCTCACAGCATCAGGCCATCCAAACTCCAATCAACCCACTGGTCAACACACACCTTGAGAGCTTCAAGAGCAACCCACGCCAGTCGCTCACACCCACACATGTTCCCTGCACCACAAGTTCCTCACGCAGCCTCCGTCGAACACCATCAGACGGAGCCATCAAGAAGAGCTGCCCACCTAATAATCTGGAGCCATTACCGGAAAAAACAACATTAGAAAACGCAGGTAAAGTGTTGACTGTGTTGCCATGTTGTGATTGTGAGTATGAATGGTCTGTGCAGGTTCTCAGTCATCTAGGTCTTAGTAGTCTAAGGAGCTTGAAAAGAAAAGCGACTGGACTTCTTTAAGATTCTTGAAGATGTTTCTCCTCTCGTCTGAGAAACTTCTTCAGTTCTGAAGCATGAATGGTTGTCGGTCTCTTTATGTTAACCCTGTGTCAGACTGGCGACCTATCCAGGGTGTAACCCACCTTTCGCCCTATGGTAACTGGGTTAAGTTCCAAGCCTCCCCCAAGTCTGAACTACATAGATAAAAGAAAATGGATGGATGATGTTTTGTGGACTAATTGGATTTGTTTTTCTGGTTCCCATGATGTCTAACATAAATGTAAGGAAGACAGAAGCCTGGGAATCAGGATTAACAGTGTTAATTAAGCATCAACACCAGCATGTTGCTATTGTTATGTTGTGATCACTGCATTAGCCATTACCTGAAAAAAAAAACGTAAATTCTGTGTGGAAAAGACAACATTTAAACAATCATATTTATTTTAATTAAATGTTTTCTGAGTAGGTAAAACCAAAGACAAATGTGGATGTGGCTTACAAATCTGCAAAGAGATGCTAGATTGCAGCTATATACTGCCTGCATTCTGAAAAATGTGTGGCTGCTAAAAGATTTTCTGTTGCAAAGTCTAAAAACCTGCGCCATTGCTCTATTACCTCAGTAAAAACTTTTCCTGTGATTAAGTGAATTCACAGTCGGACCTCATAATGTCTTGTTCAAGCTAAGTTAATGAGTGAGTCACAGCATTTCTGCTATGTCCATCATTTATATCCAGTCTGTAGGTAAAGCATCCTTAACCGGATGATGTTGTTTAGAATCATTTCCCAATAGCTGATATTTAATAATAATATCCAAATTTTTTGCCAACCAATTAGCCAACTTTTATTCTGCTACAACAGGTGGCTTCAGAATTTTAAAAGAAGACTGTTCAGAGGTCCCTCGGCTGCCCAATCCAAATGTTGTCTTCCCACCAACACCCCGCCGTCGCTGTCCTCCTGAACGCCCCAAAACCTTGGACTTTGTGGCACGACCTCGGCCTTCACCACGAGCGCGCTCCGATGTGTTTTGGGCAGAAGCGAGGCCCAGGGGAAACGGACAGACCCTAGGTAACGGCGACTCCCCTGCCCACACCTCAAGCACAGAGACTCCACCCACCGTAGAGTTCGGGAGAGACTCAACAGTGCTACCCACACCCATGGAGGCCCCAACACCGTACTCCCCACGCCGGAATGAAAATTTGTTGGATCAGCTGGATGAGGGACAGCATCGGGATGGAACAATCCCGCTCTGCAGACCGGAGACGAGTCTTCCTAAAGACTCACCTTACCGCTACAAACCAGGATTCTGGTCATAACCCAGCCTGACCCTCACTGGTCCAACACAACATGGAGACTCTACCTGCTGTTAGCTTTTGGATGACCACAAATCTGGGTCAGTTAGCAATCTGGAACTTATTCACCTTTCTCCATCTACACAGTGGTCGTAAATGCTAGGAAGATATTTACTGTGAAAACACTCCCTTTCTGGCATTTGTTGCAGTAAATCTTTAAATCTTGCATCCAAAACTGCTCAAACAAAAAAATAAAAGAATTTGAAAATATAATCTGACCCAAGCCTGCTCGATTGTTCATTAAAGGAAAAAGATTTCATGTGTCATTTATTTTTTTTCTTTCAGACTAAAGTCATTAATGGCTTTCACCTACATAAAGCTTTGCATACTTGTGTTGATTTTAAGATTGAGTTAAAGATTGTGCATTTAATAAAGTGCACTTTTGAAAAGCATCATGAATGTAAAGCATCAGGTTTTCCCACTGTCAAAAACCTCTGGCTCTGCTTGTCTGTAAAAGCATTGTGTTATGTGAAATCCTCTGTACATGTATATCACCCACTCCTGTTCTCATGGCAGATGGATTCCTGTTTTGTACTGACCACCTGTTGTCACCAGTCACTTCCACTATCCCAGTGATGGGGGATGTTCTAGTATAATATGTGCACTTCTTTGTATTAGCAACCTACAGTCTAGAAACGGTCTCCGTTAACTAATGTCTGACGTCGTCTCGAGCTCTGTATGGTGACCATAAAGAAGAATGTCAGTACCGCTTGGGTTCAAAATAGAGACCATTCCCTCTCCTGTCTACTATTTGGTGTAACCCTGCAAGAGCAGCCAGAAGAGAAACATTTCTCCAAACTAAAAAGGGAACTTTGTGTTTGTAACTATGTAAATTGTCTGCCTCATAAATTGTTGATTAGGAAGATGATGTAATAAGGGATACAAAGTGGCTTTTAGGTTATGTGAGCCTCAGTGATGAAAGACTTCACTTTCAATCAGGCCCTGGTGGCATGTGGAAGTTTAGCCTCGGTTATTTTTATATTTGCGTTTATTTCATTGCATTTATTAATTAATTTATCTGATGATTTATTTTTATATAATTTGTTTTATTTGCCTTCTGACACTTATTAATGATTTCCATAAATGTTTTTAGGGTTTTCAGTATCTGTGCAAATAAACACTCGGTCTGTTCTGATGTTGCACTATTCAACAGATTTCATGACCACAGCTACATATCAAAATTAATTTGATGACAATTTTTAGTCATTTTATTAAATGAAAAATAACAAGGTAGCAGCTTTGAAATAAATAGGTGCTTAATGCATTTAAACTGGGATTTTCCTCACAGATTCTACTTGTTTTCATTTCCTGGACAGGGCAGTTTATAACAAAATAAAAGATATTTAGGGAATGATTTACTGTGCTTCTGCCAGAAGATAATCCTGTTAATTAACTGTAAATCCACCACATTAAAATAGAGCAACACTTATGTGGAAAAAAATGAACAGAAATATTCTCTGACTTCAGTCTCAATGCCTGATTCTCTCATTTTATTTCCAAATGTTAAGTGGCCTCTTATATTTCAGCTCTCTTTATTCTAAGTGTGACCCGATGTACTTGTGTATGTGAATGCTTTTTCAGAATGTGCTCATGCTCAATGTAGAAACACGGTATTTCAACTATGGGCAGTAGTTGAAACAAACTTAAGGTGTCATGTCTGAAACGTTACCACGAATAAGCTGAACTGTTGCTCATGCTGGGAACAATACTGTTAATGACTGATTTGTATTGCACTGGAACACACTTGAGTAAAATCATAGTAAACTATTTAACTGGATCAGTATTTCTTTGTTAAGGCTCTACATTTGTTTATGTGACTATGGGCCATGATGATGATAACACAAGCGTGTATTCACTAGGCCAGTCAGTAGGGTTTGAGTAGCTCAAGAGTAAATTGTGTTGCTTATCCCAGTGAACTATTTTGCATGTAAAAAATATGTAGATTTTATGTGAAATGTTCAATATATACCCAAAACATACCAAACCAACAACAGAGCAGCACATACACGCTGATGCTACTTATGATGACACACCCAATGTGCTGTAATACTCTCTGCAGCTTCCTTTGTGCATGCCTCACAATGTTCATCCAGTTTCTTAATCACTTTTCCCTCTAGGGCAGGAATGGGTGATTAATTTTCCCAAGGGGCCACATGAGAAACTGGGACTGTTGTGGAGGGCTGCGCCGATAAGATAAAAATAATACTGAGTAGGATTGAGTTCAGCTTATTGGTGTTGCCCTCTACAACTGTCCCAGTTTCTCATTTGGCCCATTGGGGAAATTAATTGCCCACCTCTGATATAGGTTCTTGGTAGGGCTGGAGCTTTTTACGGGATATGCAGGATACACCCTGAACAGATCATCAGTTAATCACAGGGCAAATAGAGAGATAGACGGTTTTTTGTTTGTTGCAAGCACACCTACAGACAATTTAGAATCACCATTTAAGCTTTCATGCATATGTTCAGATTGCAGATGAAAACCAATGCACTCTGATAATCCCCAACCATGTGGCCACTGGCGCTTTTGTCCCACAAACCTGGCAGCCCAAGCTTTTGGGTCTCCTCAGCTTCGTGTCAGCTTAAACTAATTATTTTCTACCAGTAACTTTAGTGTTCTAAAAATCTAAGAAAATAGTGGGAACTATTAAAAAAGATATACTATAAACCATAATTCTTCTCAGATGCAAGCAACAGACAAAGTTAAGTACAAGCCGCTGAAAAATTACTGAGCAGCAGTTTGTTTTATGTATATTAGCATTAGCATTAAATTACAACTTAAGAAAAATGTAACTTAATATCCAATAATGTTCAAAACATGATTCTGCAATCCACTAAGGGTCTAAATTGACCAAAAATATCTATAAAACCTCAATTTAAAACTTTGAAAAAGAAGAAAGAAAATTGAGTTTTCAACTCTTTGTTACCCATCTGCTAGCAAGTGACCAATTAGCCACCAACTTGAAATGTATTTAAAGAATCTTTGTATGTGGAGTGTTGGACTGAATATTTCTCCTAAGCGATTATGCAAACATTTTCAGTACAGTTTCTGTAGTTTTGCAAACCCTTTTTTTAAAACAGGAAAGCTATCATTGTCCCTTGTTGCAGCTAATGCTACAGGATGGGCTATTGCTGCTATCCCTTTGCCAAACATATATTAAAATGGTTTGATTCACATGTAACTAATGTTGATACAGGCACAAGACAGAAATCCAGCATCTAAGATCAGATAGAATAAGTTGGTAGCTAGCAAGCACATGAATTTTATTTTCCATAAAAGAGAGTAAATGTTAGTTTTATACTTTATTGTATTGTTAAAACAATCTGTGTGAATGATAATACTCTTAATATATAAAGATTTAAAAGCTGGGGCTAAGAAATAAGCCATATCAACTAAAATGGTGGAAATGAAAAGCGTTGATTAACTCTTAAATAACTGCCAGTGTCAGGATTTCTGCATCCTGATACCATCCCTCTAGAAAATTAACATTATGCTTTACAATGTCAACTACCAAGACAAAAACGTCAACTCTTTCCACCCAGCATTGTTTCATTTATTGATTTACAAGTGTGCTTTCATCATGTTTTCTCTATTCATTTAGTTAAGCTCATTAGGAAAATAAAAAAGGAAAACTAAAGAGAAATCCAATGCTGCAGCACCACAAAAAATAATGCAATCAATAGACACACATTACAACCATACCTTTACAGTAAACACAGTATTTGAAGATACAGTAAATGCTGTGAGTGAAGTGCTTCATTTTGGCATTAATAAACACAAAAAGCTCACCTCTTCAGGATATCTTCTTGTGATTTTATAAAGTAGCCTATTTACATTTTGTGATATGTCTCATACCGCAGTTAGCAACCATGTGCTCTTGATGTCCTTGCCCAAGCATTTTGAGTTTTAAACCTACTTACGACTAGCACCTTTACTTCAGGTATAATTGGGAGTATAAAAAAGTGAGTTTTGTAGTGCTTTCAAAATCAAAGTATGGTGACAGAAGTGTAGGTGGTTGTTACTCATTTACTCCAAGGCATTTAAAAGACATCTTGTGCGAGGGCAGGTGCTAATTTACAGTTATACTCGCCTGCAGACATGCTGGATTCACCTTTATTGCTCCTGTCTCCATCACAAGTTATGGCCTGTATGTGCGATGTTTGGACTGGCAGTGCATCAGATTGGAATGGGTAAAACATACTCAGGATAAATTCATACTAGATATGATTGGAGGTTCGAAACACAATACCTTGTACAATTAAAAAAAATAAATAAATAAACATTTCAAGCACACAACAGTGAAATTCAATCACGTAACTGGCAACCAGATGCTGTGCAAGGCAAAAGCGAGCAAACATCATTTTACACCAAAACCTCCAAGCCGTGGTGTTTAAGGTCTGGGTGGCACACAGTAGGGCTGAAATTTATGACGAGAGAGAAGTCATCGGACAGCGAATGCTTATGTGGCCTCTTTCTTCTCCCTTTGGGCATTTCTCCGAATCTTCATCTCTGTCAGCTGAATATAGCGGATGACATTGGTGTCTGGAAAACAAAGGCAGGAAAAGGCTGAATTATTTCCTGCTCAGACAGGAAACTGTACATCAATATGGTCGTAAATCTTCCATTTAAACACAACTCTGTAGTACATGGAATTAAAGTAAAGCAGCTAGAAGTCATTTATACCACAGCTTTTTGGAAGTGCAAAAACAAAACAAGCTCCATATGAAGATCTTGTGTATCTGCAGTGTTTTTTTTGTAAATGATCATACTAGCTTAGTACATAAATAAACAAACATACACATAACAAATAGATATTAACCACGTGAAGGAGGCTGTTTGCAGACTCCTCTTCATCTACAGTTTCCCCACCTGCCATTCAAGCAACAAATAACACTCTAAAGTTGTCATATTACCTAACTTGCCTAGTTTTCCTGTGTTATTTTCTGTAGCTCTGATTAATGTTGGGTGACATGAATGAAGCACCGACATTGAAAAGGCCAAGGTTGTGCTAGAAAATCTGATTCACTGTGCGTATCTTAGGCACCAGATTTCTGCCCAATTATTTAAATAACATCTAGGGACAGAATCACAAATAGGCCAAAAGCCCACAGTGATAATTTTACTCTCCAGATACAAAAGAAAAATCTTGTAAATTTCATATTATTAATCAAATACCTGGTTCACCCTGTCAGCTTTTAGATGTGAAACATCTTCAGGAACTCAATAGAAGTCCAGCTACCTCTGTTTCAAGCACTCTGTACTATGTTAAACATGTCACTCAGTGGTTTCACTGTCATATCTGCAATGCACTTGATATTTTTGCATGAAGTCAGTTTAGTGCCAGTCAACAGCCCGCTATTCCATTTCTATACCACAACGGTCACCTGTTTTATTTTTATTTATTTATTGAAGTCCACAAATATCTCTGCAGTGCACCTGTTCATGTTCCTGTGAAACACTTTTACATGATACACAAGTTACTGTCAGCTACACCCTTGTTCACAGGGGTCACCACAGCAGGTAGCTCCGCATGTTTTTTGTTTTTGTTCTTTTTTACACCAGATGCCCTTCCTGATACAACCCCAAAGGGATTTATGTCCTCCAGGGATCTTTTGTTTTTTGGGCAAATGTATAAACCACTACACTAATGAGCCACTATAACACTAATGCCGTCTTTTTACCTTGTCCCAGAACTCAGTTTCTTTAAATGCTCAGAGCAACTAATTTAGATATCTTCTATTTGGTCCAGACTGAAATACTGAATCTCACCCACATTTTGAATTGCAATGAAGCATAATGAAGGATGACTCCTACTTGTTTTTATTTTATTTTCTCTACTAGTCATCTCATCACCCTTAAATGTTTTTCACAGTCAGCAAGCTGCATAAATAATGTATCGTGTATTTCAGATATTATTCCGGGGTGTAATGTTCCTTACCATGAACCAGCAATCCTTACCTGAAGGTTCCTGCTTGTGTGACTCCTTCAGGTAGTACAGGGCTTTCTGGAAGTCTCCTAGGTGGTAATAGGCCACTCCAGATCGGTACAAAGCTTTGAAGTTTTTTCCTTCCTTGTTAAGCACTTTCAGGCAATATTCCTTTACTCGTTCATAGTTCACCAGCTCCATTTGCAAAAGGCAAGCTAGAAAGAGATTAAAAGAGGGGAGAGAGGGTGAAACTCCTGATCACACTGCAAGACCCAATGTTAGACTTGTATTATTTTACTGAAGTACTAATATGTCCCGTCAGGGACTAAAACACAGCTGATTCTTTGGTTAAATTTTAAACATATAGCAAATATTATAAGTTTGCCAAGGGGTGAATAAATATACCATTTAAGCAAAGTGATAATTAAAAAGAAAGTGAGGCGGATTGTGGGGTAAGCCTGAGAATGACTCATACTGGCAGTGAATCATTCATGAGCTCTGGAGTATTCCCAGAATTTCCCTCTGCTGAAAAGACAGCTGATAAGTGGAATCTGTGTCCATCTGTGGGAAATGTATGCGAGAAACGTCTCTTACCGGCCAGGCTGTTGTAACACTCCAGCTCTGCGTTCTCCATTGCCCCCTTCTGCTCATCCGTCAGCGTGGTGGACTTGCTGATGGTCGGCAGCAGGGAGGAGGGTGACTTGGAGCTTGTGTCCGGATCCCCCAGAACCCTGCACAGCCCTTTAATCTCGAGCAGAGCCCGGTGATACTTGCCGATTGCCTCTCGGTACTTCTTATCCTTGTAGCACTGGGTGCCTTGGCTCTTAAAGTCCAGCGCCCGTCTCACGACGTCCGCTGGTTCGTTGTAGGATGGTTGTTTCAGCATCGACCCACCATGATGCTTCTGCTGCTGGAGCTGCTGCTGATATCTGGCATCTTTGGTCCGGCTGCTGCTGCTGTTAGGGGGATGAGCGCACTGCTGGAGCCGTGGGGATCCGCAGGCGTTGTCAGTGTGGCTGCCTTTGCCACTATCCACCCTGCCGTCGTGCGCAGCCTGGATCACACTCATCTTCGACGTTATTTCTATTATAGCTGCCCTGCCCGGCTGTAAATTAGCTGGGAAATTGAGGCTTTTCACTGCATCCTCTCGGCTGTATCGCGCCTTCGCCTCACCAGTGTCGCAACTACGTCTGTGTGCGCACCCCTACGCGATGCGCGCTCCTCTGTTGTAGCCTGCTCTCGTATGTTTCTCTTCAAACGCGCCGATTGGTCGATACACAGAGAACCAGTGGTCCCATGGGGGTCCCACACCAGGAAGAAGAGGTTTAATATCATTATCAATTTATCTGAAGATAATTTTATTATCAGTTCGTTTGCAACCTGTGAGAAATGAGAGAGAAGTTACAGTCCTGTATTTGAATTAACATTTTTTTAAAAAGAAGAAGTTATTCTATTTCCCCTTCAGACGCCAGTGGTAATTTGTGGCCCAATCGGGGATTTCTTGTGTTGTATTTCTAAATAAGCCAAATGACCGTGTAATAAATTGCCGTATTTCATCCTTCCTAAGCCATCTCACCCCAGAGGAAAAACTTGATCGGAGTGAATATAATTTGACTTCTTCTTTTCATGTCTTTTTTGGTGTCACGCTTGTCTTAAAGTGGAGGAATGTAGTCATCTCTACTCAGATGAATCAGATAAAGCTCATCCAGCTCATTTTATCTCTACAGAGCAGCTTTGCCAGAGCAGCTACTCTTGACAGACTACAGACTCCTAATTACAGACTATGATGTCATTCGGATGGATTTTTTTCAGGATGATAGTGTGATTAGTCTCTGTTATGAAGACGGAGGGGCATGTGTAGGAGCATTTTCGGGCATTCGGTTTCATTTTGACTGGCCATTTTCTCGGCAGCACTGAGCGTGTGTCATGTTGTTTGTTCACCGTGTCTCTCCTGTGACTGTCACTGGGGCAATGAAGTCAGCTGTCTGTCTGGGTGTGTCTCTGGAATTTCAGCGTTGAACAAATGCTGCTGATCAGAAATAAAGACCATGTAACCCATGAAATCGTTATCACGCGCCTGGGATCTACAGCATGCTGCTGTCAACAAGTGCGAACACGTGTAAAAATGTCTCTGCAGTTCTTAGCCTTACTATAAGAGTTTGTATGCACTGAAAGTGAGGGTAGAATTTTACCAAATTAAGAATGACCACATCATTTATGACATTGTGTGTGTGTGTGTGTGTGCGTGTGTGTGTGTGTGTGTGTGTGTGCGTGCGTGCGTGTGTGTGTGTGTTTTAAGTCAATACTAAATACTAAAAGAGATCAGTTAGATCTACACTCCGAAAATATGCAACATTATTGCATGTTTGTAATAACTCAAAGATTTTAAATATATATATATATATATATATATATATATATATCGTGTTATATTTTAAGTGTAATATGATTGGTGCTTAATAGTAACATAAATATGATAAAAATGGCTTGTTACCTGACAATTTTTTTCTTTTAAAAACTAGTTGACAATCTTACCAAACTAACTAAACATATTACCTTATTATGATACCTCCAGAAGTCTGTGCACAGGTCCACAATGGAGTATAACTGGGGGTATAAGGAAAGGGAATTAGGCCTAAAAAGAAAAATGACAGGCATCAAAAAACATTTCAATACATCTACTGGCAAAATGTTGCCCTCTGGTGGCGAAAGCTTTAGTTAAAATTAGCATGGGGTAATTACAAAACGTACATTTACAATAAGATATTCCACCAAGCATAATTTTAATTTAAAAAAAAATCTTATAATAAGTTTTTGTATGAACTTTTTTATAAAGTCTATACAATGGGAACCTAATGGAAAATACAGTCTGCCCATCACACTCCCATTACACTCCACTTCATGCATGCACTTTTTAAATACATGATGAATAAACATTCATTATTCTGCATTATTTCTGAACACTCAGGTGAAATACATCTCTTAACCCTCTGAAGTCTGCATAAACACAAAATCTGGGAGTGGATGGTGCAATCATCTGCATACTGTATACAGCTTATTTCACTCTAGATAGCAATGACTGGTGGTGGGGATGATCATATTTATATTATTATTATTTATATTGATTGATTGATTGATTGATTGATTGAAATTCTTATTGAGAGAAAAGCTACAGGAAATGTCAGTAAACATGCTCACATCCCATGGATTACTGAGTACGGACAAAAACGTGTGAGACTGGGCAGTGTTTCTGACTGATCTGGTGATGACCAGCAAAAGAGTTCCACTGAGACTCTGCTGCCTCCAGTCCTGCTCATGCTTTACACTTAAGAATTTCAGTACACCTCTGGGCTGTGCCAATTACAGAATGTATTAGTGATGGGCTGGAGGAGGACTACTGAGCACCACTGGATATTTTTTGATGAGTGGTCTGGGAGGAGTTCTGCTTGTGAATAATAAGACTAGAGGTGGAGATAGGCTTCAGAAGGAAGAGGAATACCAAATGAACTGTGTCTATCCTGGGACAGGAAATACCTAGGTGTCTATATCCACAAGCTAAACTATTTTCCAAAAAAGCTGAGATCCTTAGAGCTGGTCACACCCACAGACTGAATAAACTATTGATAAAGGCTAGCTCTGTGACTGGCTGTAAATTGGAGACCAGTAAAGCTGTGGTGAAGAGAAGGTCACTGAATAAATTGTAAATAAATTATTGAAAAGGCATCTCTTCTGACAGACTGATTCAGCTCTGCTGCCACAAAAACAGAGAAAGTCTTTCATACCACATGCCATCACCCTCTTTAACATTATATATCTGTCATATCTGTCATATCATTATTATTAGTATTATTAGTATTGTTATTCGTATTACTATCATTATTATTATTAGTAGTAGTAGTAGTAGTAACAGAAGTATTTCAGCTGCTGTAGCAAAAGCATTTCTCATCTTAATCACATTCTCAGCCGAAAAGTACAATGACGTAATCAAAGTACGACCTAAAGCGCCAGAGACGTAATCTTTAGGAGACCATTTGTTTATATCATGGCGTCGGTGGATTTCAGAGGTAGCTAAATCCATTATATTCTTTTTTTAGATGTGCAGTTTAATTAGTATAAAAATCTCATGTTATTTATAACTTCGAAACATCGCCTTGATTGTTTTTTTTCTGCAGCTTCAAGCTTATTCGTCTGTGCTGCAAGCAAATCTGTTAACGAGTAGCGTCTCCTTCGCTTTTCATTAGCATATTGGCTAGCATAGCTTATGCTGTCTGCCAGAGCCTTAGAATGACTTTTGGTGGTGGTTACAACAGAAAACAACTTCAAGTCATTGTAGCCTTCAGTTTTACAGTATAGTGGGTTATTCATCTTTGGTAAAGTGATGTCTGCATTATTGATAATATGGACGCTGCTCACTGGTCCGTTTAGCTGTTCCGAGTTATATTTATTCATTATCTTTATTCATGTATCCTAACATCTGATAAATATACTGGCAATAGAGAAGCATATAAAAGATGAAGCTATATTATGTAGTTTGATTTTATTTGATATAAAATCAAGAAATACAAATAGCTGCTCTGTTTGAGCATTATTTCGGATCTGCTGAGGAACTCAGCTCTCACAAAACGCAGGTTTCACAGTGAGATAAGTCATTTGTTATTAGTGTCTTGTTATTACCTGAAATAAAACCTTTTATTATGAAAAGCCTAATCATGTTAATCAGGAAACCAGAATTGCCGTCATGTTTCCTTCATAAACATTTGACCCATTTTCGTTATCAGGTTGTGTTAATACAGACTCAGTTCCTCAATTATATTCATACCCCCCCCCCCCCCCCCCCCACACACACACACAGAAACACACACATGCACACAAAAAGAAGGCATCTATATAGTTGTTTAACAAGACATTTTCATCAATAAAATGCTATCAGTATTGACAATATCCATGTCGAGCTGAGATGTGATTTCATCCCTAACATATAAATGCACTCACAGTTATTTCTCAGGCAGCATCAGTTAATAATATAATTTCGTAAATTGAATGCTTGTTTAATTTCCAGATAACCTTCTCGGGATATCCTGGGTGGACAGCAATTGGGTACCAGGTCTTAATCCTGGAAATGTGCTGGAGTACTTTTCTGACAGAAGCAACCCTTTTTATGACCGTACCTGCAATAATGAGGTAGTGAAGATGCAGCGGCTTACCGTGGATCATCTGACGTAAGTTTGTTTTATAGATGGAAATTTGATACAGAGCAGTGAAAAGGTTTTTAAGAATATTACATTAAGTGTTATGAAGTGAGACATTCTGATCAAAATCATATTGCCAAGTAGAGCCCAAACACATACATACAGACAAGTAATACTATTATAATATTGCTACATCTGCCGATTTGTGAAAACATTGCTTCTGTCTCATTTACAGTCAGATGGTGGGAGTTGAATACATCCTTCTTCATGCTCAGGAGCCAATTCTTTATATAATCCGTAAACAACAGAGGCAGTCACCGACACAAGGTGAGTTCCAAACACTCAAGCCGTTATTTGTTAGATTTGTAAAGTCTTCATTTCACATCAGTTGAATTTCTGCTTCTCTGTTCATACTACAGTGGTTCCCTTGGCTGATTACTACATCATAGCAGGAGTCGTGTATCAGGCTCCAGACCTGGGAACAGTTATCAGCTCTAGAGTGGTAAAAATATTCATTGTAATTCTGTAAAAGATAGGTTTGTGTAACATTGATTTAAAAAAAAATCAGTGTTATTTATATTAATCATATCTGTTTTTAGCTTTCCGCTGTACATGGAATCCAGTCTGCTTTCGATGAGGCCATGTCATATTGTCGCTATCACCCATCCAAGGGATACTGGTGGCACTTCAAGGACCATGAGGAGAGAGGTAAGCGGTTTGGAAGTTTACAATTTAGATGTTAAAGTTCTGATTATCAGTTATGTGATGTGATCACAAACACTAGCAACAAAGAAGGAGCCAGAACCTGTTTTCCTTGTTTATTTAAAATAATGACTTTGACAGAAAGTGATTAACATGAATCTCTTATACAGAAAAAGCCAAACCAAAGACTAAGAAGAAAGAGGAGCCTAGCTCTCTGTTTCAGAGGCATCGCGTTGACACACTCCTTTTGGACCTGAGGTCAAAATTTCCACCAACTTTCTATCAGGTACTGTCAGCTATTGTCCAGCTTGTTCATTTGAATTTTGAGTCTAAGAGGAGTCAATCGTATTGATTTTGTTCTGTTTTGCTTTTCTCTGAACTTTTAGCCTAAGCCTGGTGAGAAGCCCATTCCAGGTATGATATTTAAAACAGTTTTTTGTTTATAGATCATTATGATATATAATAAGAGTCTATCAGAGTCTGTCTGGAAGTGCTTAACACTCTGCAGATTACATTGCTTTTACTTTCAGAATTGAATTCATGTTGTTTGATTAAACTAAAAGAAAATCAATTAGTTTTTCTGCTGAATATTTCAATTTTAAAATCAGTTAAGTTTAGTTTTTAATGTCTGTCCTTCAAGGCCAAATTCTTGAGTTTACTTTCAACTACAGGCTTTTGTTTTGCAGTTGAGGTGAAAAAGGAACCTGAACCTCCCGCAGAAACAGTGAAGCAAGAGGAGAGGGAGCAGGCAACCAAGTCCTCTGCCCCGGCTCCACCTAACAAACCACCTCCTGAGAAAAGAGCAAGACTGCAGTGACAGCCATATTTGTCAGACACTGGGAAGGTTGCGCACAGCTCTGCAAAGTCCTACATCACTCACTGGGAAAATGACTTGAGACATTTGTGTTACCTCCCCAATTCTCTGCTTATTTGATCAATTTTTAGAATACTGAAAATAAAAGGAGTCAGTTGTTTATGTCAGTGTTGGGACTCCTTTTACGCTGCAGCATTAGTCCTGTGCCCTTGATAGGCTTCAAGCAGCTGTAGCACAAACAAGCAATTTGAAGTGGGGGAGGATTTTTTTTTTTGATGATGATAAGCTGACATCAGCATCGGTGTCAGCTTACTGTCAACATCATCTTAATGTTTCTGTTGTAGTGACTTCAGAGGATCATTTAATTCGCTGTCTGCTTTACAAACAAGATGTGTCATCTCATCTGCCAAGCAAATGGCCTCTAGACCCGAACATGGCTTGTTCATTTCAGACACTTTCATCTCCTTCGGAAGAAATGCCCTGCTTTTGTATGTTTTTTTTAATATACATTAAATGGTATTGATTAATGTGTTCTGATCTGTTTAATTCTTAACATTTAACAGGCTTCACATTTATTTGATCCGTTTTTCTTCTGTTTTATTTCAACCTGTAATTACGATTCGCTGCACTGTAGCGTTTTTCCTGTCCTGCGTCAACCCTGATTTCTTTATATCATGCTACTTTGGATGATGGCTGCCTTTTGTTCTGTTCCCTGTCAAGATTATCTCACACTGCATCATCTGGTTTCTGGGGCTTTTGTTGTGTGTTTTGTGTGACACTTTACACTTTTACTTATTGGAAACAAAATGTAAAGAAATGAGGGGTGGAATTTTGCACATTACTGTATCTGTGCCTGATTCTTATTAATCTCATGATCTGGGTTCATGGGTGGTTGTAGGTTTATTCATTCGTCCCATTTTGTACCTGATTACACTAATTTTGAAGGATTTGTGATAACTGGCAATGAGTCCTTCACATTTCTGTGGAGGACTTTTTGAACCACTCTTCATTGAACAACACAATCACCTCAACTTGCTGGTGTGTTTCAGGTCATTGTCTTACTGTATTAGTCAAGTATGCTTGAGCTTTGGTGCACAAACTGGCTGGACATTCTCCTTCAGGATTTTCCGGTAGAGCGCGGTGTTCATGGTTCGATCAATTACAGGAAGCAGTTCTTTAGATATGCTGCGTTCTTTTGTGACCCGGATGAGTCATTGAACCCTTAAAGTAATTTTGGTACCTTGGCTACTCCTGGGAAGGTCCACCGATGTTCCAAGTTTTTTCCATTTGTGAATAATGGCTCTCACTGTGGTTGGCTGGAGTTTCTAAGCCTTTGAAATATCTTTGTAATCCTTTCCAGGCTGACAGATATCGGTGACCTTGTTTCTCAGTTGTTCCTTTAGATCATGACATGATATGTTGCTTTTTAAGATCTTTTAACCTACTTCAGTTTGTCAAATAGGTTTTATTTTGGTGATTTCTAAATTCGTCCGGTCTGGCTGTAATCAGACCTGGGTATAAGTAGTGAAATTGAACTAAAAATGTGCAGTTAATTCATGGTTTAACAAAAGGCTTCTTACTTTTTTACAACACCATATATATTAAAAGTGGTTGGAGGTCACCCCACCTTGACTAGTTACCACAGAAAAACAGACATGCCATATTTCACCATGTGGGACCAGGATTTTTGTTAGTTGGAGAGAATTCGCGTACCATTTTGCATTCATAATGTAGCAGGTATTTTTTTAACCGACAGGTGTCGCCATTTAGTCATATTTAGTATAAAGCTCCATATATGTGGCTGATTTTAAAAATTTTATTTCATACGTTTATGCTCTCTGCCATCACCCTGTTGAGTCACAATCAAATAAACATGCCTACTCACTGAAAAATATAATTTTCCAATAAGGAGAGCGGGTGAAAACCAGAGGGGTGAAGACACAAAGCTTATACGTCTTATATTTAATGTAAACAGTACCGATGCCACGAAGAAGAACTTCCTCGCAGGGCGTGGTGGGATAGCAGTCTTCCTCAGTGGAGGACTGAACAGTGCCCCAGCTGGCTGGCTAGCTGCAGAGAGAAGATGGCTGCAGAGGGGATTTTCAGGCCAGTGTCTGAAAACAGAGCGCCGTTTGTCATGTTGAACGACGACTAGCCCCAGCGTGTCACCCCGGTTGTTGTGTCGGTCGGTTCCGCCTGGATTCGTCGGAGGGGATAAAACAACATGGGGTCGCAGACTTTGCAGATCCTGAGGCAGGGGGTCTGGGCTTCAATCACAGGCGGATGGTACTACGACCCAGATCAGAATACGTTCGTCAACGCTTTACATCTCTACATCTGGCTCTTTCTGCTATGTTTCCCCTTCACGCTGTACATGGTGAGCCGCTTTGTCTCCTTTTTATTTTATTTTATTTATTTTTACCTCATAGACTGGTATTTCTTTATGTATTTGTCATGACTGTTGACAGCTTAAGTTAACCAAACCAACTGTCCGTTAGGTTAGCAGCCACAGCTCACTAACGGTCGGTCTCGGTCTATTATCTGGAGCGGAGACAACGTACACTCATATTAAACTAAGGAAACGCAGTGGGATATTTGAAGTATAGTGGGATTATCCAAATTATCCATTAAGCAAAAGCATTTCTTAGCAAATAAACCTTATTCTGGTGGAGACGTTAACAAAAGAGCCTTTAACTCCTTCAGGTTTCAGTCTACTGTCCATCAACTAGATCGTACCTAAACGCTCTTTTGTTCATATTCTGTGTTTCGGTTAAGGTCCACTTGGATATTTACACTGTGTGAGGCTGTAATCAGTGAATTTATTTTCCCTTCCCCCATCTTTATCTATTTGTTGTCCTCCGGTCGGCAGTGATTTTCGGTATCACCAGTTTTCAGAAGCTACCAGCTGTGACTGTAGGAGCACAGTTCACAAGGATGTTAGCAGTGATCTTCCCCGTGTAAAAGCCCAGGAATCAGAATCATATAGCTAAGAGCCGCTTGTTCAGTTTTTTTTTTATCTCAAAATGTCTTTGTTTGCGGGTTTCCTAAACGGCTTTACTTTCTGAAGGTGCTCTTTTCTGTTGCACGTCAATAAAAGGTTGCTTGCCAAACTTTATGTCCTGCACACATAAAATGCACATTTATAACTGCTGACATGATTATGAATGTCTGTGTGCTCACTTCTATATAAAGAAACTGGGGTGTTTGAAATAGGTTTGTGGTTTCCTTTCTATTCCTGGAGTGGAAATGCTTTGGTCAGCTCTGTGGTTTATATTGAGCCGCAAGTTTGAGTTGCGCCGCTGCTGTTTGTGAGAGCTACAAGCAGATGCAGGAGGATATCTCAAGGACAAGAGAGAGCCTAGAGCCCATCTAGTCACCTCTTTCTGTAATAGCCTCCTTGTCAGCTGCACTAAGCAGACATAAAATTCATAATCAAATCTTAAGACACTGCAGATGCGTCATAAATAATTGGGACAATAGGTGCAATAATGTAATTATCTTTTTTAGCTGCATTTAGCAGAGCTCATTTTCTCTGTGGCAGTGCTTGGTTCCAGTTCACGGGTTTATAAATGATGTGTCATCGTGTCTGAATGTCCAAATTTAATCAACATCACTCCTGGGCTGCTGAGATAAACACAGGAAAGAAAATGGATATAAAATGCTGTAACATGGGTAAAAACGAAACCGTAAGAGGGTTGTCTATATAACCTTTTTCCCTACTTCTTCCTCTACTTCCAGGCCCTACCGCCAACCATGGTGATAGTGGGAATCTACTGTGGTGTGATTGCTGCCATGTTCCTGCTGCTGAAGACGGTGAATTACCGCCTCCACTATGCCTTGGATGAGGGGGAGGTGGTGGAGCATCAGGCTAAGGAGAATCAGGGGAGCAGAGGTGGCACAGAGGGGGCAATTGATGGAGGCGTGACCCGAAGGGAGGACAGCAATGGCCCAGGGTAAGTTCACGTTATAGTCTGTTGGCGGATTTAATATCTGGAGATGGAGCACTGTAGTGCACAACTGATAAAATATTCTGTAGAGGATGTGCCAGATCATTAAGCAGAAATAAATTGCACTGTAAGAGGAGCAGTGTTGGGACTAACGCGTTATAAAGTAACGCGTTACAGTAACTACATTATTATTGTGGTAACAAGAACGGTAACTAGTTATTATGCCAAAATCAGGAACACGTTAGTCATTACTGGGATTTAGATAGGGTCGTTACTTCGTGTGGTGGCTATCGCGGAGCTTCCACATATTCAGTAACATTAGCAAGTGGTGGAGGCCAGCAGGTGGATGAGAGAAAGGGGAGGCAAGAGGAGAGACCCGAGGTGGCCGCCGGTCCGAGTGTGAACTGAACTTCAGGTAAGAAGTTATGACCTGCAGTCTATCTGGGTCAGATATAAACCAAGTGTAGGTGGAGCTTATTTTCGTTATTCTGACTTTTTCCGTACTGGGTACTAGCTAGCATGATGGAGTTTCTATACAGCTGGGTGGGTGCCATGATGTTACTGATGTTAAACTTTATTTTGTTCATAAGGTTAATTATTAGAGTTGCCAACCATCCCGTAAAAAACAGAATCGTCTCGTATTCAGAGAAAATATCACGCGCTTCGTATTGAGGTGAAAAGGAACACAGTTTGTCCCGTACTTCAGCTACAATAAAAAAGACACAAAGCTGGAGCTGCACAGCTGCCTCTTCTTCTCTCATCCTCTCACCCTCCTTCTCCTGTTTCTACTTCAATCATGAAAACTGATCAATGATCAGCTGATCGGCTTTTCTCTCGTTTGTTTATCGCCCACTTTGCGCCAGAAAGAGGAAACCAGCGGAGGTCGCGTTAAACAACAGCAGCACGTTTAAGCTTGATCAGCTTCTGTTAGAATTTATTCAATATTAATTTCTAGTATCAGCTGATGTTTGCTGGAGCCACAGCTGTAAAAGCTGGTGGCCATGTTATCAGTTTGGTTATCTGGTGAGAGGGAAACATGAAGATGAAACCAGGAGATGTCCTTACTGAATCATCAGAGCTGAACAGGTGATGGAGAAACAGGTTTACCCTTTAGGTGACATGAATGAGTTGAAGGGAAGTTATCAACTGTTTCTGGGAGACAAACAACACCAGGAGCCTTTTCTTACAGTTGACAGCTGGTAACTGTGCAGGGGCGGCTCTAGCAAAGTTTTGCCAGGGGGCAGGTAGGGCATTAACAGGGAGAGGTGGGCACAAAGAAGTACTTTTCTTTCTTATTCTCATTTAAAATGTCTAGCTTTTAAAAAATAATTATCTGAATCTTACAACAAATGATTGATAGATTGATACATATATACCATCAGAACAGTGTACATCACTGTCACAGCAGCGTTTGTTTTCATTCAAAGGCTTTATGATTTTTCCTATAATGGCCGGCTGGTCTCTTCAATCATGAAAACTGATCAATGATCAGCTGATCGGCTTTTCAAAATGCCCGGGCCAATTTTTTGTCCCAAACCAGCCCTGTATGCAGCTCATCTGCAGTCTGGTGTTACCTACATTTTCCTATTCGGAAGGCAGAATTTCCGAGTTCTGAGTACAATCGAAAGCACCACGACTGCAGTTTTTGTGTTGGATGTAAAAAGTGCACGTGTCGCTGTGACGTAGACTAGAATCATGGCAGCAGTCAATGACGGTCCAGGCGTGGAATTTCTCTCGTGGAAATATGCACATTATTTTTTTCTTTCTATTGGTAGATGGCACAGTGCACTTGTGGCAAGTAAGCAAGCTAGAAGACTGGCAAAGTTATGGAAGCAACACATTAACAAGAGAATTCTGAGTAAAACCAAAGTTACTTTCCCTAGTTACTCGTTACTTTGAAAGTAACGAGTAACTTGAAGTAACTGAGTTACGTTTGATACAAGTAACTAGTAATGTAACTAAGTTACTAATTTAAAGTAACTTACCCAACACTGAAGATGAGTGATCAGAACGTGTGACTGACTTTAAGTGATCAGTCACTTAAAGATCATGTGATCTGTCATTGTCTAATGGAGCTGAGGAAGGAAGTCTAGAGTAGGGATGATTCTGGAAAACACACAAGTTACTCAAAGGTTAGCTGGGTAGCTGCTTTAGGTTGACTTCACTTCAAATTATTAAACCATACATGCTGACACCACTTCAGGAAGTAGCTTTTAAACAAACCGTTTAGTGACATTTAATTTCTCCTCAGCTAAAACATCTGTTATGTGGCGCTGTTCTAAAAACCATTGCAGAGTTTTCTATCCGTCTCAATAATATTGCCAACATTTAAGTTTAGATTCATCCAGAACTATTGTGTTTTTCTTTAAAGCTTAACAAATGTGTTGGATGCATTTTCTGGGCCATACATTTCTATGAAGCTGATTTTTTTTATTTTATTTTATTTTTTTAATTCTGTCTGTAAAACTAGTGTTACTTACATTAGCGGTCTGTTTCATCCCCTCCATTTTCTGGTTCATTTGTGTGTTGGTTTTGTTTTGGCACGCTACCAGCACTTGTAGGCCAGTGAAGTGGCGTGAAAGTGTTGGCAGGAAGATTCATCATGTCTCCCACATGTTTGCTTTAAAGTACAAACCAAACGAGGGAGTACTCCTTAAAGGGAAAAAGAAAAACCTCCAGAGGGCTACCAGTTGACAAAAAATAGAGGTTTTACAGTTATTGCCATGTGCTTTACACAGCATGCACTGGGTTTTATTACTTCTTTTCCTCCCAATTTATTGGATCTGTCATATTGGCAAAGCTCTGGAAGCAAGCGTCATTATTCAGCAGCCATCTTGAAATGCTTTCAGGCACTTATTTGGTTAGTTATTTTGAAGCATTATCTTATTTAAATGTAATTTCAGTGTTCACAGTGACATAAACTAAAAAAATGTTAAGATTATTTCTCATTGGCCGCATAAATCTACACTTATCTTCAACAGTACAGGTGTATATGTGCTTTCAATTAATCCCCACCTTTGTGGGGATACGTTTCATCAGTGTTAATATTAAGAAACAGTAGTACATTGTAGGAGTATATTTACTGACCACTTTGTTACTAGTTAAAAATGCCTTGTTGGTGGCAGAGTTAAGAGGAGATAAAGAAAAATCAACATGAACTACTAACATAACCACTAATTGAAACCAAGGTATGCAGAAGAGCATCTCTGTACACACAACACTTTGAGTCTTGAAACTGATGGGCTACAGCAGCAGAAGACCACACCAAGGTCCAATCCGGTTGGCTGTGAACAGGAAACTGAGGCTAGAATTTACACAAGCCCACCAAAATTGGAGAACAGAAGATTGAAAAACTTGACCTAGTCTGATTAGTCTCAATTTCTCCTGTGAGATTCAGCAGATGGGGTCAGAATTTGGTGTAAAAACCACTGATACATCCTAACTTGTATAAGTGGTTTTTGGCTTGTGGTGATGGTGTAATGGTGTGGGGGATATTTTTCGCGCTCCTTAGTAGCAGTTGAGCATTATTTAGCTGCCGCATGCCAGGTTTCTAACATTAGGTTTAGCTCTCATTCAGAGTGAACAAAAGCCACTGAGGTTTCAGCCTTTTACTGCAAATGACTTGAAGAAGTGACTCATACTCACATTCCAGAAGCAGTGCTTAGCAGGATGCTGGGACAGGGGAGAGGCAAAAAAAAAAGAAAGAGAGAATGAGACCTCTCAACCAGTCATAGCTTTGCCCACACATCTGGAACAGCATTCCAGGTTGTTTGAGTTTGCAGTGAAGCCGACAAGCTCAGATGACATTCATTAAGGTGTTTTTTCTTCTCCTTCTTCTTCTTTATTTCCTCTTCCACCTTCTACATGTTGTGGTTGATTTCTTTCAGTGTTGTTTTGTGGTCTGACCTGCTATGATGCAGTTTTGGCATATGGAAATGATTTATATCCCTGGCAAGTTGTTTGTTTCTACATACCATCTGGTTAAATAAGCACGTCTGGGCTAAATATAGACCCAGAAAAAAAAATCATGGATGCTTTCATCTGTTTTCTCTCTGTGGAATTTCAAAGCCTGTGCAAAATATTTAAAATAAAGGCCTGTTTAAGAAGTTCACATGGTGTGTTTTCCCTAAATTGAAGCTGCTGCTATCTTCTTTCTGTTTGAATGAAGGAGATAAATGGCATGTAACAGGGCTGAACAATCTTGGTGAACTCAGTAGTTTCTATCAATGTGCATGTGTTTGTGTGTCTGCAAAGGGACCCTGGAGGGGGTATTGAGATGGCAGACTTCATCCGACAAGAGACTCCACCAGTGGACTGCAGTTCCAGGAACTCCTATATTGGGATGGAGTCTAACCAGCAGGTAAGCAGAGCACTGGCCTGCTGCACACTGTGTTCCATAACTAGCTGAAAATAAAAGGATCCTGATTGTCAAGTCCCTTTGCCCCCTGTATTACTTTCTGCAGACCTTTCATTAGATTTATATTTAATAGCTTGCTGATCTTCAATGTTCCTACCAGCTGTTTATTCAAATCCAAGTTACTACATGTTGCGGCTTATTATGATAACCTTTTGGATTCTAGCTTGTACAGCATATTTTGGATGTTTTTCAATCTAAACAATTAACAATTCCAGATTTCCACAGGAAAGTTTTGCTGTGTTGCTGCCAAGTGGGAATACAGTGCAATGTTGCACTCAACTCATGTAATACTGTCTACTGCTATAAAGCAAATTGCTAATTGTGTGGCGTTATATTCAAGAGAAGAGAGAAGGGAGACAGCAGGGAGTTTATTTCCTATTTACAGCATGGGGAAAGCAATGTGTTTATGCACCAGTATAAGTGCACCGCATCGCAGCTGAGCTTATTTACATTTCATTGAATGCTAAAAGAAATAACCACAGAAGCAGCAGAAGCACTACTTTCCTTACGGTCCCAATAGTGAATTTTGAACAAGGGTTTTCAGAAAAAGCCTGTTACTGATATTGCATGTACATACTTTTTCTACAGATTGTCTTATTGTTATCTGTATTGTGCTTCTAGTAAGCAGAGCTATTTAGCAGGGCATGCTAAGTTCCATCCATCCATCCATCTTCTTCCGCTTTATCCGGGGCCGGGTCGCGGGGGCAGCAGCCTAAGCAGAGAAGCCCAGACCTCCCTCTCCCCAGCCACCTCCTCTAGCTTATCCGGGGGAACACCAAGGCGTTCCCAGGCCAGCCGAGAGATATAAGCGTGTCCTGGGTCTGCCCCGGGGCCTCCTCCCGGTGGGACATGCCCTGAACACCTCACCCAGGAGGCGCCCAGGAGGCATCCTTGTCAGATGCCCGAACCACCTCAGCTGGCTCCTTTCGATGTGGAGGAGCAGCGGCTCTACTCTGAGCCCTTCCCGGATGGCCGAACTTCTTACTCTATCTCTAAGGGAGAGGCCAGCCACCCTTCGGAGGAAGCTCATTTCCGCCGCTTGTATCCGTGATCTCGTTCTTTCAGTCACTACCCACAGGTCGTGGCCATAGGGTGAGGGTAGGGACGTAGATCGATCGGTAAATTGAGAGCTTCGCTTTTACACTCAACTCTCTCTTCACCACAACAGACCGGTACGGCGTCCGCATCACTGCAGCCGCAGCACCAATCCGTCTGTCGATCTCCCACTCCCTTCTCCCATCACTCGCGAACAAGACCCTGAGATACTTGAACTCCTCCACTTGGGGCAGGAACTCATCCCCGACCCGGAGTGGGCACTCCACCCTTTTCCGGCTGAGGACCATGGCCTCAGATTTGGAGGTGCTGATCCTCATTCCCGCTGCTTCACACTCAGCTGCGAACCATTCCAGTGCGAGCTGGAGGCCATCACCCGATGAAGCCAACAGAACCACATCATCTGCAAAAAGCAGAGATGAGATTCTGAGGCCACCGAAGTGAAAGCCCTCTAAGAATGCTGGGTACTCTGAACTGTCACTCGGCGCATAAGCGCAGATGACAGTCAGGACCCTGGGGCGCAGGGAACAAACCCTCTCATCCACCGGGAAGAACCCCAACATACAGGCAGCAAGCCGAGGGGATATTAGAATACCCACCCCAGCCCGCAGCCTCTCACCAGGGGCAACTTCAGACTGAGACAGAGTCCAGCCCCTCTCCAGGAGACTAGTTCCAGAGCCCAAGCCATGCGTAGCGGTAAGCCTGACTATATCTAGCCGGTACCTCTCAACCTCACACACTAACTCAGGCTCCTTCCCCACCAGAGAGGTGACATTCCATGTCCCAATTGCCAGCCTCCGCTCCTGGCCGCCGCCCGGCACACAATGCACCCAACCCCTAGGGCGCATCCTGCGGGTGGTGGGCCCGCGGGAGGGTGGGCCCATGTCCCCTTTTCGGGTTGTACCCGGCCGGGCTTCATGGACTAAGGCCCAGCCATCAGACGCTCGCACTCGGGCACCCTCCCCGATCCTGGCTCCAGGGCGGGCCCCGGTAACCCTATCCCGGGCAGGGTAAACTGTTCCCTCGATTTTTTTCCTCATAAGGGTCTTCTGAGCATGCTAAGTTATTTTACTTTTGTTGTTGCTGGACTAGAAGAAGCAACTGTTGGGGTGTGTGTGTGCATATGCACTGGAGTGTTTTCCTTAGGAATGATTTATTTATTTATTTATTTTTTACATATTGCTGTCAGGCTGGTATCTCCTTTAATACTCAAAGTTCTTTAGCTCCCTTATTCTGTGAGATATATTTAACCTCTGAATCCCCATGGGTGCTGTGTTCTGTGTCTTTGTACTGTATGTCCTTGAGTCTCTAATCAGCCTACACATTCTGCTCAGCTGCTGTGTGGCAAGTTGGAAGACAACCCAAAACTCTTTTTTTTTTTTTGACAGTACACAGGCATTAGCTATTTGTAATACACAAACGGTGTCTTCTTAGAGATGTCATATTCTTTAAAGATCACACTTTGTCAGATTGCTTGATGAAAATGTTGATGCAGAAATAAGCTTCTGATATCCTGACCACCTTTCCTTTTGAAAGATAAATAGCTTAACTTATCTTTTCATTCAAATTTCAGATAGCATCTTCACATCGAAGAGCAACAGTTGCCAAAGGTAATATGCCACACAGCTTTCTTCTGTGCCTATTCAACTTAAAAAGAGCAAAAGAGAAAGAAGTGACGTGTTACAAGTAGGGTTGGTTTAAAAAATCCTTTGTATGTAACACATGTTCTGACTGTGGAAGAACCACATCCTTAACCATGATTCCCCCCCCCCCCCCCAAGCTGCTCAGGAGATGCAGCCTGACTCAGCATTGCTGTGACCTCAACAGTCACACCATGATGAGGCAGCTTTGGACAGGCACTGCTGGCTTTGAAAAAATGGGAAGGGGGGGGGGGGTTATACATTGTAAGACCCAGCATGGGAGTCATTCTCTGAGAGCACATTATTGAAACACAGAGATGAAGACAACAACTGAACTTGTAGCTGTGCTAGGGGGCCATTGTACTGAGTGTTTGAGTGAGGCGCCTGCGTCGCCTGAATAATTCAGTGAGTCTGTTTGATGCCATTCTAATTAGCTGGCAGTTTGTGATGAGACTAAATGGTCTGAAGTGGGACAAGGGCTCTGCAGGGATTTAGTTTTTTAATCTCCCCTCCCCTTTACTGTACACTTAGACAGTTTGCCACAGACTTCCAGGAAGTCATGGCAACTCCTAAAAAAACCCTTAACGTTTCCAAGACAAATCCTAACAGTTACATCTTTGTTCAATTGTTATCTTGTGCTGTCATCAGAGCATTCAAAGAATCTATTCAGACTAGCTCATACCTCCATTAAGTGTGGCCTTTCCCCATAAACAATTAGGGAAACCTCCCAGAAAAAGCATTTCTCAGTGCAAGGCAACAGTTTGTATTCATAATGTTCTGTTATGTAGTCTGTAGATCCCAGTTACGTGTAGGTTTTCAAAGATGATGGTTTTCTTAAAAACTGTTTTTCCTATATTTTCAGGAGATTGTGGAAGGACCTCAGATGACATTAGTTTGACTCTTGTTGAGAGCTGTAGTCATGATCATGGTAAACACACAGTCACATATGCTATTACTATTACTTCTCAGCATTTTCCTTAATGTATATTTTCTTTGTATCCATTTAGATCTGCTCTCAGACACAAAGATGTATTGCCTCGTTCCCAATGATTCCTTCGCCTCCTTGCAGCCGTCAACCTCCTTGTGTCCTTCAGAGCTGTCCAGGGAGCCTGCTGATCTCTGTAACTCTGCTGCTTATCACTTCAGCCTGTCACACTCCTCCTGTGACACGGAGGTGACCTCTCATTCATCCATGCAATCTCAGACCTTCAGGAAGGAGCTCCGTTCTCGAGGTCTGCCACGGACCTCTAGCTCGGCAGGTTCCGCTTTCCCTGACCCGAGTCTGCCAGACTTTGCTCTGTATCCTCCACCCAGAAGAGGTGGCCTTGACCCTGTGCGTGAGCTGGAGACTGCCAGACCACACAGGCCAGGGCTGTGTGACAGAGATGGGGCAGACCGCCTGCACCAGCAGGACCAAGCTGTGCCCTCGACTTCTGGAGTAGAGTGCTACAGACACAAAGAGCAACGCAGGGTTGCTCGCTCAGCCTCTAAGGAAGCTGGGGAGAGTAGCTCAGGACTTTACCAGGTGGAAGGGAGTGGTGGTGGAAAAGCCTCTGGTGGAGGAGCAAAGTCCCAAGGAGGGGAGCGAAGTGCCGATAGCCTGAGGAGTCTGAGTACTCGCAGTAGTGGTTCCACTGAGAGTTACTGCAGTGGCACAGACAGAGACACCAACAGCACTGTCAGCAGCTTCCACAGTGAACAGACCAGCTCTACACATGTGGAGAGCCTGCTGTCACTTTCAGGGGATGAACGTGCACGGGAAACGGGAGAGACAGTATCTGCTCCTGCAGACGACAGGACTTCTAGTATTAGCCCTCGAAGTCTCGGTAATCTTCCCTCCAGGGAAGCCAATAAAAACCCACATGCCAATGAGCTGACTGCTAAACAAACTGCGGACACTCAGTCATCTGCAAACCAAGAACTGGTGGAACCCGTCAAGTGTGCCGAAGAGCCTGGCATCAGGACCAGTGCTGATGGCT